>NW_017962921.1:0-385000 GCF_001661345.1 Ascoidea rubescens DSM 1968 | reverse complement strand
TCCATGATGGAGTTGAAATTTGATAGAGTTGGGATATTTGATAAAGCAGATAAATTTGGTAGATTGGTTGAATTGTCAGTTAATTGGATATTGGAGCTAGTTAGATTATTGATATCGAATAGGTATTTTGATTTCTTTCTGATCATGTCTTTACAGCTCTCGCCTCTGTTTCTCTTTAAACAGTTTTTACAGGGTCGACCAACATCACACTGTAAATGCTTTTCATGACAAAAACTACAGGCTCTAGGAATCGGTTTTCTTTGTTGCTTTAAATGTGGAGGTAATTTTTTTGTCATGGTGAGATAGAATGTGGATCTTTAATGATGACGTTATAAACAGGATTGAATAAAAAAAAATAAAACAAAAAGTAAAAGTAAAAAAAAAAAAAAAAAAACAGGATGGGTATAGGTATCGGAGTGGTATTAAAAATATATAGGTGATAAAGTATAAAAAAGTGAAGGAAGCAGAATGGAACTGATAAAGGAATGAGATGAGATTAAAATAAAATAAAATAAAATAAAATAAAAAGAAAAGCCAAATCAAAAAACAATAACGAAACAACCAAAACGATTTGCTTCTCAGACAGCAGAAAGAATAATTAATAATGGGTAGATAATTATTCGATGGAGTGGTTTGCAGAAAAGAATATTTCCAGAGTGAACAGGACGATAAACAGCAGAAGATCAGCAAATCCACCACTCAGAGCTGGACATAAAACGAGATTGGAGGTTCTTCCTGAGGTGGATCAATTTTTAGCACCACTTTGCACTTTCCAGCACTTTTCAGCACTTTCGCATTTGAGACTTAATTGTTTTCTACTCAAATGAAAAAAAAGCAAATTCGAAGTCTCGCCGTGTAAAGAAAGAAGGGTTTGGACCTCTTCTCCAGCCCCACCTCTACCCCAGGCCCTGAGTCTCGGTTTTCGTCCACGCAGCTGTTTCTTCTGCGGCCAATTGCAGCGTCAGCCCTGGAACCAGCTTTCCAGCACTGCTTCTGCTGTCTCTGCTATCTCTGCTTCTCCAGCTTTTGCACCAAAAAGAAACAGCAAAAACCTGGGGTAAAGCGGCTTTTTGCGAGCATCTCACCATCAGAATGCACTGTGCTGCACTGGCCTAGCTTCTGTGGCGCAGTGGTACTGGTGTGTGGTGGAGGGGTTTGTGGGCAGTTCGACTCACGAGAAGGATCCTGGTTCTGCTTCCTATATACATTTGACATCTATAAACAGTGTTGGGTTTGGCCCAGTTTCAATAAAATCTACACCACAGCTTCTTCTGCCAGCACCTAACCACTCAGGCACTGCCTTTGGGTTTACCGGGGAACATTTCTTTGTGAATTTCAACAACACTGTGTTGAACAGCTTTCAAAGATGCCTTCCACTCTTCCTCAAGATTTTTCCATGGAATTGCCTTGCTGCTGAAGATTTTCCCAATATGAAACTTCCCACTTTTATCCTCAGCTGCCAAATCTTCAATGATTTTTCGAAGCTTTAAATCAATATCCTCTTTCTTAGCAACCGGGAGAGACTCCAAATATTCACTCAAAACTTTCAACTCGTTCATTTCAACTTCTTTCAAATCTTCTCTTTTACTTTTTTCAAACTCCAAAATCGAGTCTTCATGATTCTTTATACTCTTTTGAATCACGTCGTATATTTGAAATTCATTATTCATCTTGTTTTTCTCGTTGTTGTTAATCTCATTATTCTTAATGTCCGATAACAAATTCTTAATAACTGTTTTCCTTAATGCATCCTTCTTGATCATTGATTTCTTTAAATCTTCTTTAAATCTGCTAATTGTTTCATTGTAAGTTCCGTTGGATTCATATCTAGCAATTCTCAAATTTCCAAGTTTAAGAAATTGATTCCTATTAAATTTAACTACTCTTAATGAAAACATCCTATTCAATCTATCGCATTCATTCAACAGTAATGCCCTTAATACTCTAACTATTAATAAAAATTTACTCCGGTTTTGGTTTTTCATTTCCATTGTTTCCACAAACCTGGTTCTATCCGTCTGATTGGTCAAACTTTATTAATTGTTTCTCAATGTTTGTTTTTAGGTTCACCTACATTAATCAAAGATATGAGATATGTAAATCAATTATCAATTAAAGATATATATATATAACTCTATATATTATTCAATATATATTGAATATATAATAATAATAATAATAATAATAAAAAAGAAATTTTTATAAAGATGTACCTATATATGTATGTACTAATGTATGAATGAATTAATTTTTTTTAAAAAAACTAGCTATGTATAATCATCAAAATCATAAAATTTTATAAAACAAATAAACAAAATAACAAAAATTAATGTTAGTATTAATAATCAATTTTATAAGACTATTTCATCTCTTTCCCACCCTTTACCCTTATGGGTCTCCAAATTATGACTTGGCTGAGGTCTATCACATTTCACTTTTAATGCAAAGGGATTTCTATCTTTTCCTGTTTGAATCTTCAAATTAGCCAATGTATGATTCACCTCTCTATGTTTGGCTTCATCTGCTCTAATATATAATATTAAATCTCTCATGGTTGGATTCTCTCCCATATGCCAATAACTCTTTGCAATCTCAGGAACTTTATAATTCTCAAAATCTTTCAACAATCCATAGTCAATATCTTCAATGCACCTACTGTATGTGGCCACTGCTTCTTCCTCCAAATACCCAACAAATCTATGACATGTCAATGGAGAAAACAAATAACATAAAAAGAAGATATTGCAAAATACTCCCTGTCCAACGTAAAGAATGCTTCTAGTAATCAACCCCGGTTTCCCAATTTTAATAAATGTTAACAAATGCATTCTTTCATTATACGCTTCGTCCAACAATGTTTCAACCCACGCCTTGTCTCTTTTCAATAATCTCAATGAATGCAAATGTCTTAAAAAACCTGCAACCATACCTGGAATTCCTGCTATACTCTCTAAAAAGATAAATCTAGTCAACCATTTTTCAGGTGTCATCGCAAATATGCCTGGGTTTAATTGTTCTTCTTTATTTTTAGGATGCTTATACCCTGTGACAATATCAAATCCAGTTCGAAGAGTCTTAATACCTAATAAAGCTATTTTATCACGAATTGTCTTTGCTGGTCGATGTTCAAATGTGATTGACTCCATTTGCTGTTTAGTGAAAGCGGGATGGTCGAAAGCAGGAGGAGTTAATATTTCTTCATTTTGATTAACTAAAACATCCGGGTTTTGACTGTTTAATGAGTGAACTGAATCGTGTTTAATACAATCTTTAGACGTGCCTTTGAAACTAGCTTGTGGTTCAGCAATAATAGTTGTGAATCTTTTACCAGAAACATCGTATTTCGATAATCGAATGGGCAAATGGTTTATCGATTTCAATGAGCTGATTGAAACTGTTTTGAGAATCAATGGCAATTGATTGGCCATCAATTGGTTTGAATAAATTGAAAGCATTTTAAATAAGTAATTTGATTGATACTGTATAAGAGAATAAAATGAAGAAAAACAACAACAAAAAATTCAAATAATTAAGAGAATAATCAAAGATATTTATACCAAACTCTTCTACACAGGTATTCATGGTTATAATCATCAAAGCTATTTCATTATTTCAATCCACTTTTCAAATTCCCACCATTGAAATTGATAAATGGAGATTGAACCAAATAGGACATTGAGTTAATATCATTCTCGAAATAAAACGGAACAAGCAACTATAATCAACCTCAACCACTACAGTCTTGTTATATTTAGAGCACACAGTCTCAAGTTCACTGGCTGTTGGAGCTACTCTTTACTCGTCAAACAAGCCATTAATAGGGATTTGAAGGAAATAGAAGAGTTAAATTAGCCAGTTTGATCATGGCAGTTGTAACCAAATCTGCTGCAGTGCTTGAGCAAAGACGTTGAGTCCTTAAGAAGGTATCACCAAATGGCAGAAGCACCTAAGAGAGTATCACACAAGGCCTCGCCGTCGGCTGCGACCGGGAGCTTTTTCGTGTCTATACTGATCACAGCGTTGTTGTGCAGAACAGATGCAATCACATGTCTTCTGGCGTGTGTTTTCATACTCCGAAATAATAGGTGCCGTCACCAGACCCACTATTGTGTCAGCCGGATAAACTGCTTTTGCGCTACTGTGGCTAGTATTGCGCGGCAAAGCTCTGACCTCAAATCCCTTTTGTCCAGACACCACTCTTGGCGGGATCTGAAAGGCAAAAATACCGTCGCGCTGCTGCTGCTGCTGCTTCCTAATGCAGAACGCGCAACAGTATCCGCTGTGCTGGCCTTAAGTCATTTTTCGATTTTATCGAATAAGAAGGGAATATTAGTAATTACAAAAGAAAAAGGAAAACGAAAATAGACAGAAAGCAGACAAAAAAATAGACAAAAAGTAGACAGTACACATAAAAAAAGACAGAGAGAATCTTTCCAAGCCGTTTTGTTATTCTGTCAAAACTGCAAAATAAAAGAAACCAAAGCTAATCAGCGACTTGATCATTGAACGCTGTGGAAACCTTTTGATTTTTGGTCGACTATACATGGGGAGCTGAACAGGAAAAAGAAAACCACCAATTTGTAAAAGCCCGAACTTTGCAAAAAACAGACGACAACAAACTATAGTTTTTGATCTTCTTCCAGTAGTCATCATTTTTAAGCAGTTTTAATTCAAGGCCTACTGTAGATGCTGCTTGACTAAACTTTGTATTTTCTCTATTCTAATTCCTATTTTCCTTATTTTTTTTTCATATTTATAGATAAACTGGCGATAACAATCCAGTTGATACATCGAATATCAATCCATGAATCTCGATTCTTCTTTCATTGTATGCCAGTTTTGAATCATGGTTTTCATGGATCAAGTACTTCAACTGGCTTTTAATGTTTAGTTCGACTAGTTTAGCACATCTGTCATTTGGGTCTTTAATTTCGTCTAGTTTTTTTTCATTTTCAAACTTCAATTCAATTAATGGTTTTAACCATTTGTTCAAATGTACCGATAAATTGTTGTTGGCATGTTTATGTGTCATTAATGATGCCCAAACTCCTCCACAATCAGTATGCCCAACTATGAGTATCTTCTTGATTTTCAATTTGTTTATGGCAAAACTTAACATGGAATTTGTCGAAATATCTTCCGGATGGTTCAATATATTGGCAATATTTCGAAATGTAAAAATCTCTCCAGGCAACACTCCTTCGAAACAATCCTCGTTATATCTAGAATCTGAGCATCCAATCCATAACGTATGTGGTGACTGACCCTTTGCTGTTGTCTTGAATAACAAATCATTTGTAACCTCTCTTTTGCTTATTGACCATTTTCTATTCAATCTTAAATAATCATTAATACTTGAATTTTCGTTCAATCCGTATTGTAAGGTTGCATTGTTATTCTCATTTTTTTTTTCATTTTCATTTCCATTTTCATTTTCATTTGCACTCATTTTCATATTCATATTCATATTCTTATCGATATTCTTGTTATTAAGATCTTTATTAACACTATTCATATTATATTCACTATTGAGGGATGGTTTTATAATCTTGGATATTCTTCTAATAGAAAACCTATTGTAAAAAAGTTGTTTATTATTTATTCTTTTTATACTTTTTGCTACAAACATTAATATGATTAAAACGATTATCACAATCACCACAATTGCTGTATCTACTGTAATTAACACGATAATAAACAAGACCGATATCAGTTCAAGAAAACTTGCTTATCAAAAATACAGTTTAAAACAGCCAGATTCAATCTATAATGATATGATAATGAAATTACAGTCAAATATTAATGAATATTAATCATTAATAATAATATAAATTCGAAAAATCAGCTGGAAAACTTTTTTTTTTGTCATTTGAAACAGTGAGTCAGCAGAGAAAATGATGTCACTGCCGATTTTGAAGTTTAGTAGATGTTTTTTTCTGTTTTTGGTTCTGAGAGAAGGTGCGTGTAGAAATGCGTCAAAAGGTACGTGCGTGAGAGCGCTGATTTTGAAGACGCTTTGATAAGTGCGTTGTTTTTTTCAACGGTAAACCATTTTGTTGCTGCTGTCCATTTCGGGAAGCAGAAGAAGCAAAAGAAGCAAAAGAAGCAAAAGAAGCAAAAGAAGCAGAAGAAACAGAAGAAACAGAAGAAACAGAAGAAACAGAAGAAGCAAAAAAATTACATTATTAAACATTTTGTATTTTATATAAAGAAAAAATCAAAAAACGAAAAAACATTATATATAAAAAGAATAAAATATAAAGTAAAGAACAAGACAAATTTTAGATGTAATAAATCAGTCATAATAAGATATAAGATATAAGTAGTAATAAGATATAAGATATAATTAGATAATAGAAAATAGATAGATATCAATCAATAGGTATTAAGTAACATTACTAATAATAATAGTGAAAACGATGGTATTTCGTTTTTCTTTTTCATTTTATTTAATTTTTTATTTTATTTTATTTTATTTCATTTCATTTCAGTTAAACGTCAGTTCTCTTTTTAATATATTCCCACAAACTCTTTAATAAAGCATCAGGAAATGTGTATAGATCCATTGTAAATTCGCCTTCAGCAGTGTTGTTATTGACAGTCATCTCTTGAGTTCTATTATCCGTAACCATTTGAACAACACTGAGCAACTCATCTTCAGTTAGTTTAGTTAAACCATTTGCCAATTTTTCCAAATTAACAGAACCTTTCATTGCTGTTAATTTGTACATATCATTATTGCTATTAAAATTGCTTGATGATGATGCTGATGTCTTTTGTTTTTTGTTTTTCAAGTCAGATGTATTATTCTTTCTCTTTTCACCAACAGTAGTGAAATCAGCTAAACTGTTGTTGATAGCTGAACTTCCATTATTAATCAGCGGATTTCCAATTTTGTTATTAATGCTGTTATTATTGAAAGAACTGTTGGTATTATTGCTGATATTATGGCCATTACTATCGTAGCCTGGAACTGGACCACTGTCTAACAAAAGTCTTGCAAATTTTGGTTTTGAAATAGGAAGATTGAAAATATGATCATTTATATATTTATTTTGTTTGAAATTTAAATCATGGTTGATCTTTTTTTCACCAGCTTTGTCAGATAAATGAAATATGATTTTCATATCAAATTCTCCCCATCCTTGTTCTTCAATTCTGAAAGGTGGTTTCTTGAAGTTTCTAGTTGGATTGTCAAAAGTTGGATGCAAAACATAGGTGACTTTATCAAATATATTGGCAGACATTTCGTTGCCATTAAGATCTAAGAGTGTAATTTCAATTGACCATCTTCTTAATGGATAATCTACCTCTGCTGTAGTTTTTTCAGCAATGATATTTTGAGTAGTAGTTATTCTAACTGTTCTTTTAACCTATTTTTTTTTTTAAAAAAAAAGTAATCAAAATGTTAATATGTATCTTTATTGTGATCATAATGATTTTGAATTGAAATTCAATTCCCATATATAATTTTGTTTTGTATACTTACTTCAGCCATTTTGAATATAATTTGATTGTTTTATTATTTTGCAATCCTATGAATCTTCCTTTTTTTTTTCTGCTGTTTTTTTTTCTTGTGATTGTTGCTGCTTTGTAAACCCTTAACTTATTTGTGCAGTAGAACAGTGAAGGGATAAAAAAAAACGTCAAAAAGTTATAAAAAAAACAAAAATCGCAACCAATCAGTGAATAATTCCAAATTAATATTGATTAGAAAGAAAAAGGTAAGTCTAAGAATTGGTGGTCAATTCTAGAGAAAATAAAGGTAAAGAAGGCACCCAAGTACAAATGAAAGGAGAAAAAAAACGAGAAAATTTCTGTGAGAATGAAAAACTCTTAATCAATCAACAGAAACTAATGAAGAGTGTAGAAGAGTATGAACAACTGGAGACTGGTAGCACATCCAATAAATAGCTAACTACGCCCAAAGAAATCTTCATCAAAACGACTCTCTTTTCTTTTACAAATGGCAAAGCAAAACCCACTTTACTGTGTGCTTCAAGCAGTCGCTTCCTCAACCTCAAAACGCTGCTGGAGGCTACTCGACGATGCTCTTCTTCAAGTTGCTTCTGAAACTGCTTCTGAAACTGCTCTACACTGGGTTATTCGGGAAGGAAATATCGCATTACTCCTCTACTGAGGCAGGTACTGAATTTGCTCTACATACTGTTTCAGACTACATACCTCAATCATAGCTTCAAATCATAGCTTCAAACCACAATTCCCTGGCTCTTGTCGACTTGGTGCCATCTTTCTGCTAGTCTCCCAAACATCTTGAAGGGCTTGGGCTCGTCTCCCTCAACGTCGTTGATACTTTTCTTGCCAAACAACCTTCCTTTCTCATCCCACCATTTATAGTAGTTGATTCTTTCCCACTCCTCAGGTTTGTTGATGCCCAAGGCTTTCAACTTGGGTGAGTTCAAGTGCTCTGGATCAAGAATCGAGGAATACGAGGGCCCACAGAAATATATTGCCATCATTCTTTTGAATTGTTTTTGGTCGTCTGGAGGTGCAACAACTCTATGGATGGAAGACTTGAAATATGCACCTGTAATGAACTCCATCGAGTCTCCAATGTTAACACACAAGGCTTCCTTAATTGGTTTGACATACTTCCATTGTCCAGAATAATAGTCTCTGATTTGCAACCCATAAACCTCGGCGAATCCCTTGATAAAAGTGAATCCTGTTCCATCAGAATGTCCTCTTAACTGTTGGTTGTGAGTGGACTTGTATTCTTCTTTTGTCAAGCCATGGTATACCATTAATCTACCAAATCCCCCACTAGAATTGTAGCTGTCACCTTGAAACACTTTGAAATGGGTTTCCCATAGCGTTCCTTCTTTTAATTGTAAGATTATATCACACAAACTGCAAACCTTTCTTAATACATTGAAATGCAAAAAACGATAATAGTTTAATATTTCTGGGAGATGGGCTTTGACTAATTCGGGATATTTCTTTTTGGGATCGAGTATTAAATGATCTTGGACGAGATCTGTGATATTGTAAAACTCGATATTGTCTCGAACCTTTGCATTAACGTTCCAATAGCCCTTTGGTTTGAAACCAAAGCCTTTTTCTGCACCAGGAGATTTTGTTCGATCTTCCTCATCGGATCTTAGTGCGCCTGATCTGTATTTCAATTTGTCCTCTTGAGGTAGTTCCAAAATCCCCTGGGAGATGGAGGCAAGATAATCGTAATCCTCATCCAGATACCCAAAGTTGATGATATTGAAAAAGCCTAAGGTTGTCAAGGCCTTTTCCAATGTACTAGCTAGTTCCTTTCTTGCTTCAAGCCCCTCAGAACCCTCTTTGTATTTGCTTAAATCAATAACCTCGAGTTTTAACACATCTAGCTTTTCCTGAGTAGGTGGCAGATTTGGAAATTGACGAAGATTATATTTGGCATCGATTTCCTTGACATTGAGATCTGGGACAAATTTGTTTCGCAAGACAGCGATATCAGTATCAATTGGAACATCCTGCTCTACGTAAACCATCTTCACCGAACTACTTTGCAGAGACCAACAACCATCTTCTCTGAAAACACAAGAACTTGCCAGGCTTCTTATATAGCCTGCTCCAGCCCATCCCAGAGTGATCTGAAGCTTTCTCGACACATCTCTGGAGATAGCACATCGCTAATCAGCAGCGCCAGTTAAGAGAAACCCTTACTTCAAGGTCGATATCGTGCAACACACATTATTGTTCTGAGCCCACCAGCAGCCCTTGTCCAATAGAAAATCCCCACCAGCTCTCGCTCATAGCACAGAGAATTTCGCAAAACCAAAGGCCCACAGTTGCTTTCTAGAACAGCTCTCAATGGCTAGATCAAACTATGGCGCAAATGGGGAAGAAAGAGGTGATAACCTCTGGAGATGCGATGACACTGCTTTCGGAAGCATCTCCACCATCTCGGGCACGTGCAGGAAAAGAGATGGTGCTTCTTCTTCCTTTTCTTCTTCTCGTGCTTCTGTAACTGCAGCTCAGATTGATTCCACAATCAGTATACTTAACAAAAAGAGATTAAAGATAAACTATAGATAAAGTATATATCCACTTTAAATGGTTAGAAAACCAATCACCAAGCTGATGGCAAATCCAATTGCAACATTGGGCCCAATCGTAAGACTATTGCCTCCACTGTCTATGATATCAGCGTTAATTTGTTCAATATTTCTCAAATTTCTGCTATCATCGTTTTCCGAACCGTTACCAGCTTGTTTATCGGTTTCGTTGTTGTTATCAATGTTATTTTCGTTACTTTTGTTTTCGTTTTCGTCTTTGTCTTTGTTTTTGTCTTTGTTTTTGTTTTCATTTTTGTCTTTATCACTTATTTTATTTGAGCCTACAGGAATTTCGGATCCTGCTGGATAATTTCCTGAACGATATAACCTACCAGCAGTTTGGTTATTTCCTGCTAAAGTATTTGAATTAATAACCTGTTTATTTTTGTAAATTGGAAGTGGGACCTGTGGGGCAGGATAATCTGGTTTATCCAATTTAGGATTTGAATCAGGATTTGAATCAATAGGATTTGAATCAAAATTTGAATCAGGATTAGAATCGACTGGATTTGTTTCAATTGGAACAGATTTAATTGGTTCAGGATGTGTTGGTTGGGAGTGATTAAATTCAATAGGTTTTAAAATAGGATTTTGCTTAGGAAATTCATCAGGAAACCCATGAAATACATCTGGCTGTTTAACTGTGGGAGTATTTATTTCATTTTCTGTGGTCGATGGAATTGAATTCAAATCAGTCGACAATGATGGATCTTTTAAACTTGATATAAATAAATTATTATTATTATTATTAATATTATCACCATTACCATTACCATTACCGTTTTCATTATTATTATTATTATTATTATTATCAAATCCTCTTTCATAATCATTATCATCATAATTAATGTTTTTACGATCATCATCATAACTATTTGAAATTGAAGTGGTTGTGATATAAGTTAATTCATGTCTTGAATTTAGATTCTTATTTTGAGTAATAGTTGGGATTTCAATATGGGCTGTAACAGTCTTGGTTACAGTAATAGTTTTCCTTTCTGAAACAGTTATATAAACAATCTTTTCATTTCCATTTCCATTATTATTATTATTACCGATATTATATATTCCAAGATTACTTTTTAATAATCTTTCTGATCCAATATCATCTGAGGAATCAATACGAATTTGAGCATTTGCCACTGTTAATAATGCATTTGAAAAAAAGAGAAAACTTATAAACTTAAAACCAAATGAAAGCATGTTGGAATAAAAAGTGTTATAATTAATATATTTAATTAATTATAAAAATATTGAAGAATGGATATAAAATTTAATAGCAAAATAGTGTCAAGTATCTTATTCAAATTGGAGCTCAATTATATCTCAATTGATATTTATACTTGTTTTTTTTGGTTTTTTTTTTGAACATAACGAAAATACACAAAAATGAAGTTTTCTTTTAATTTATTTATCATACCATAAATAACTGTAGTACAAATGGAAAACATTAAAAAAGAAAAAACAGAATCTTTTAAAACCCGAAGATATCATCCATTACATTTTTGGACTTTGATTTTGATTTCTTTTTTTTCAATTTCTGTTTATCTTTCTTTGAAGAAATTGAAGGAGTTTTTGAATTTTGGGGTAGAATTGAGGAGGATGCAATTTTAACTTTTTTTGAACCAATGTCATCAGATTTAGAGACAGATTCAAGCTTTCTTTTCCTACTTCTAACAGTTTCGCCAGGAATAGCAGGAATAGCAGGAATATTTGAGATGTTAGAATGTGAAATTGATTTTATATTTTGCAAATCATTTGGAGATAGAACTTCACCAATGTCATCATTATTATTAACAGTTTGATTAATCTGATTATCTTGGTTAATTTGATCAACTTTATTAATTAAATTGGTTGAGTTTGAAGAAAGGAATTTAAATAAAGGAATTTTATTGAAAATATGTGATAATCTTGACAAGATGGCTATTAAAGTTAAACCGAGAGTAATAAATTGACCTAAATTAATTACACCATGGAATCTGATATAAGAAGAAGGGATTAGCTTTTTTTTAAAAAATAAGACCTGGTTTATTAGATTGTCATTGATTTTATTATACTTGTGTATCACTTTACTAATATCTTTACGATTATCTTTATTACTATCCTTATTGATAATTTTATTAAGAGAACTTAAACTATTTATAATTTTTCTCAAATTTCTATAAATTATATTAATATGTGACCAATAATTCGAAGAAGAATGCTGATTTTTATTTCTTTTATAAATATGAGATAAAATATCAAGTTCAGATATCAATAGCTTTTGATCAGCAGCTGGAATTAATAAATCAGGTAAATTAAAAGGTCGAGTTTCCATTTATTAATTTCATTAATTACTTGACTATTATATTATCTGTTTAAACAATTTCAGTATATTTAAAAATGGACCAAACAAAGTTTGTAATAAAAAAAAATGAAAAATTACAATTTCACAGGGACTGAGAACGAGAGAATGAACCAATTTGAATTTTACTGTTTGAAAAAAAGTTGCAGTTCTACAAATGAAAATTTTTTCAATTGGAATAGACACTAAAGGTTATGATATTTAAAGAGAATTGTAAATGTGAAAATATAAGTTACTAAATAAATGTATAATTATTAGTCTGAAATCAGGAACTTGAGACAAATAATTGAGAATAACAATTGAGTTGTAAATATATTTAAATATAATTTACTCGTAGATCCAGTTGAATGAGTGAGATTGATAGTCAACTAACTCTTCTTTTTTGAACCATAAAGAGATTTCTTTGTCAGCAGAAGGAACAGAATCGGAGCCATGACAAACGTTTCTACCCATGTCGATGGCAAAATCACCTCTGATGGTACCTGGAGCAGAGTTTAATGGGTTGGTGGCACCTAAAATAGCTCTACCTTGTTTGACAACATCTTTACCTTCCCAGACAGTAGCTAAGACAGGACCAGATAACATGTAGGATAACAATTTTGGGAAAAATGGTTTTTCAGTCAAGTCACTGTAATGAGTCTTTAATAAAGATTCAGTTGGTTGGACTAATTTGATACCGACTAACTTGTAACCTCTGTTTTCGAATCTGCCCAAGATGTTAGAGATTAAACCTCTTTGAACACCATCTGGTTTAATAGCAATAAAAGTTCTTTCTTCAGACATTGTTGATACTTTGGATGGGAATTGAGTTGTTGCGCAAGATATAATATAGTTGAACAATCTTAAAGTCTTCTGTATGGAGGTGAATAAAAGTGGAAGGATGAAAATATATACTTTGAGAGGAGAAACCCAGAGGCGTTACCCGGTGCAGACATGCCCAAAAAACAAACCATAAAAATTCCAAACAATTCCAGCGCTGAGCTTCCACGTCGACGGAAACGGGTCCTTTGATTGGCTAATCTAGAGTTGCAAAAGCCACCATCATAATGGTCTCAATTATTTATACATCATGTGATCAGCTCAATATACAACGTGACTACGGATGTCGGATCAGGAATGGGCGGCTCTCAGTTGTTTAGCGCGGTAATTCGTAGCGTGTTTTGAGTTGATTGGGGTAGAATTTGAATTTAAGCCCGGAAGTGAAACGGTTTGAGGAATTTGGGAAATAAGTGAACAGGAATTGAAAAATAGGTGAACGAGATTTGGGAAATCTTGCTAAAATCAGATCATCATTTTATTGAATTTGAATATTGAGATCATTGAAATGGTTTTGAAATCTGTTTGAAACTCTGATGGAATCTGATGAATATGAAGCAGTTCTTGGTATCATTTTTCTCGTTGAAGGCTTCTATATTAAAGCCATCGCTGGAAGAGCTGTTTTTGGTTCTTGTGGGTGTTCGCCAACGATCTCAGAGCGTCCACAGCCACCAATTGCTGCCAAATGCGTTTTGGGCTGCATTCTTTGAGTGGAAAAAGCTTGTTTCACTGGTGCAGACGTTACCGATCTCTTTATCGAACGGTTTTCGCAAAATGAAAACTGCAATTGACTGGAAAAACAGGAAAGTGCTAATAATAAAACAAAAAGATGGCTTCTACAAGAAGTGAAAAAGCAACACAAGAGGACTGGTGACAGATATAATTAGTGAAAAAGAACCCATTTTTTTTATTTTTTTTTGATTTATTTATTCATTTTCTTTTACACGATTTATTGTTTTTCTACTCAATATATTGAAAACAATTTTATTAAATATCTAAATAAGTTAGGATTGAACGTTAAAAAGGTAACACGCACTTCATTTCGCTTGGTAAAATTTTTGCATCTCTTGGGTACATTCGTTTTTATTATAATCATCCCTTGGCGTTTTCTTATTAATCAGGCAGTCTTTGTTAAAAAGATAGTTTATTTCTTGACAAGTCTTGTTTTATTGTTAAAAAGTCTTAATTATTTAGATTGGCATTTGTCGATTGAAATATATTAAATTTATTACAAGTGCTTTTATTACAAATACTTTAATTCCTTTAATCACTATATTTGGTTGTTTTTTTCTTTTTGTTGAAAAAGAAATTCCATACGAAAAAGACTAAAAATATAAAAATATACTAAAAAAAAACAACATAATCAAATTCTTTTAATCAAATTTCTTTAATTAAGTTATTTTATATTAATATTATTATTATTGTCATCATTAAAAATGATTTTCACTAAAGTTTTATACTCATTGGCTATGCTAACTGGTTTAACATTAGCTGAACTACCAGAGATCAGTATTTATGGTAATAAATTTTTTTATCCCAATGGATCTCAATTCTTGATGAAAGGGATTGCATATCAAGCCGACACAGCAAATATTACAACCGGACAAACTATTATTGATCCATTAGCAGACGTTGATGTTTGCAAGCGAGATATTCCATATTTAGAAGAATTGGGCACAAATGTTATTAGAGTGTATGCTGTTAATACAACATTAGACCATGACGAGTGTATGTCGCTTTTAGATGAAGCAGGTATTTATGTTATTGCGGATTTATCAGAGCCTGGTGTTTCGGTTGATAGATCGAATCCATCATGGAACATTGAATTGTTTGAGAGGTATAAAGCTGTTGTTGATCAATTGTCTGGATATTCGAATGTTTTGGGTTATTTTGCTGGAAATGAAGTTACTAATGATAATACTAATACTGATGCATCAGCGTTTGTCAAGGCAGCAGTTCGAGACACTAAAGCGTATATTAAGTCAGCAGGATACAGAGAGATTCCAGTTGGATATTCGTCGAATGATGATGCTGACACTCGAGTTCAAATAGCAAATTATTTTCTCTGTGGGGACGAGGATGAGAAGTCTGACTTTTATGGAATCAACATGTACGAATGGTGTGGTAGTTCGTCGTTCAAGGAATCAGGATACTCTGATAGAACCGATGAGTTTAAGAACTTGTCAGTGCCAATATTTTTCTCAGAATATGGGTGTAATGAGGTTACTCCCAGAAAATTCGAAGAAGTTCCAACTATTTATGGTGAAGATATGACGGATATTTGGTCAGGAGGTATTGTCTATATGTATTTTGAGGAGACTAATAACTATGGGTTGGTTACAATAAAGAATGATAAGGTGTCTACATTGAGTGACTTTAACAATTTGAAGAGCCAAATAGACGATTTAACAATGGTGACGTACAAATCCAGTGAATATACACCAACATCAGTTGAGTTGTCATGTCCCACGCAGGATTCAAATTGGAAGGCTAATACTCAAATCCCACCTACACCAGATCAAGATACATGCGATTGTATGTCCAAATCATTATCATGTGTTGTGAGTGAAGATGTTGATGAGAGCGATTATGAGGAATTGTTTGATTATGTGTGTGGGCAAATTGCATGCGATGGAGTAACAGGCAATGGTACCACAGGACAGTATGGATCATATTCGTTTTGTTCAGCAAAGGAGAAGCTATCGTTTATTTTGAACTTGTATTATGTTGAGAACGACAAGTCCAAGTCAGCCTGTCTGTTTGATGGATCTGCCAGCATTAACAGCGATGCAACAACAGAATCAGGATGCAAGTCTATTTTATCAGCAGCAGGAACAGATGGATTGGGCACTATCAGTGCATCATCAAAAACAAGCACAGCAAGGTCATCCAGATCCAACAGTGGAGACTCAACAGCTACCAATGCCTCAGCCAGTGAATCAGCAAGCTCTAGCAACGAAGCAGTGATTTTGTTGCCCTTCAAGAAACAGTCGTTGGCCGAGATGACAATCACTGGGTTGCTAATGCTGTGTTTTGTCGCAGGTATGGGACTTGTTGTCTTTTAAGTGGTAGATTAGTGAGTTTTTGCGAGTGCAAGCTCCTCTGGTTTTGAATGAGATGCCAGGTTTTTGTTTTTGTTCTTGTTCTAGTTTTGCTTTTGTTTGGGATTGTAGTCTTTGGCTGGCATCGAATTGCTGTGTGTTTTCGCAGCAAAGTTTTGTATTTCTTGTTTTGTTTAACGACAATCTTTCTAAAGTTCCGTTTCTCACGCCTATCGCCCAGCAAACGCATTCATTACGCATTCATCATGCTCTCATCACGCAGAACAATGCCCGGAACGACGGCGCTTTGAAAGGGCCCTTCCGCTTCTGGTGTGCAACGTTTGAATATGGCGGGGCCTGCGCAGGGGCAGCCGAGACGCAGCGGGTTTTTTGCGGGCTGCGATTGGCCAAGAGCAAGGTGCGTGTGGTGCGTGTGCTGTTTGTGCTGCTGTGGCGGTGTGTTGCTGCTCGGACCCAGCACTCGCCACGCGCAAGAGCAGCAGAAGCAGCAGAAGCAGCAGCAGCAACAACCGCAGTTCGATGGTGGCGGAGACGCGCAAGATGCTTGAGCTGCCACTGCTGCTGCTGCTGCTCATTGGCTCTCCAGCGCTTCCCCAGTCTGCTGCTGCTGGCTCTGCTGCTGCTTCTGCTGCTCGTGCTTCCTGTGCTGCCGCTGCTGCCTTTGTTCCTGGGCTTTTTCTGCCCAGGTTCTCGTTTCCCTCGTCCGAAAGAAGATTTAAACTTTGCCCAAACAAATACGAAACAATCATCGCTCCCAGAGCTTATAGTGCATCTCTCACCTATCTCACAAGGGGATATACACTCAATTCAATTCTCGATTCTCTTCCATTTGATATCCAATCGCAATATTATATCTACTATAATATTATTTCCTCTTGTCTTTTTGCCTGTTGGTTCTCATTTTTGTTTTTTTGTTTTTTTGTTGTTTTTTTTTGGTTTCTTTCTTTCCTTTTTTTCCATCGATTGTTTACTGATTCTCCAGTGTTTTTTGGCTGATTCTTTTATCTCTTTTTTTTCCTCTTATTTCCAATTCTTCCTATTGGTTCTATTGACTCTCTTGGTTCCATCACCTTTTGCAATATTCTATAATCCTCACCAATTCTGCTATTCTTACTGGGTTCGAAGCTCGTTTTAAACTTCTCCTTCTAGTTTTGCTCGCATTAAAACTTATTTCTACCTGGTTTCAATTCAATTAAAATCCATATATATATTTATCAATATTAATTTGATTATCAAACAAATTTTACTATTAAAATTACTAATAAAACACTAACAAAACACTAACAAAACACTAACAAAACACTAACAAAACACTACTAAAATCACTATTAAATTGCTAATAAATTTACTAACAAAATTGAGCCTTTTAATTATGTCCAAATCGAAAAATCCTATCGAAAATAAAAATAAAAATCAAAATCATATTAATAATACTATTAACAACAATAAAAAAAACATTAAAAACAACGACTTTGATAATAATAATGAAAATGATAATGACAATCACATTGACAACAATAATGATAATGATAATGATAAAACATTACCTGCTTCCAATTCATTTCCACTTCCAATTCCAAACTCAAATTCAAACTCAAATCATCCCTCTTCTTCTACCTCTTCTTCCTCAAATTTAACCATAAATCTAAACTCCTCCTTCAACCATCTTAATCTAAACCATCCCAAAATCTCTTCCAACAACACAACCACTACCACTAATGATAACGACTCCCCCCCTAGATTCTCAACCCCCACAACTGAAATAACTCCTACAAACTCATCTGTCATCCTAACCATTGAATCAAATACCATAGATGACCAACACGACTTAGAAATTAAAGATATATTGAAAAGATTTAACCCAATCTACTACATTGACAATAATAACGATAATAATAACGATAATAATAACGATAATAATAACAACAATAATAACAACGACAATAACGACAATAACGATAATAACAATAATAACGATAATAATGATAACAACGACAATAATGATAACGCTAATAATGATAACAAAGATATCTATGAAAATACATACAACGATAACAAAATCATCAACAAAATCATCTCAAATGAAAACCCCCCCTTTGACTTGAACTACGATAAACACTCAATCTATTCAAACGACATTATCGACCCCTATATAATCCCCTCCCCTACAAAAAACACAACCAATGAACCTCAAAAACTATCAAGAAAAATATCAAAAATCAAATTCTTCAACCAAGATGACGCTGAATCCGCTGAAGAACAAATTCAAAAACTCATAAAATCAAAAAACTCTGACGACGACTTTAAAATAACTCTCGACTACGAAACTGCTTCTCACCCAGGTAATATCTACATCAAAAACCTCCCTCTAAACTTTACTAAATTCGACCTTGACGACTTATGTAGCCCCTTTGGCTCAATCCTCTCCTGTAAAATCATGAAGGACGACAAGGGCATCAGCAAAAAATTCGGCTTTGTCAACTTCTCAAGTGGAAAGGCTGCAAAGGATGCAATAGCAAACCTCACAAACAAAATCCTAGATCCTTCAACCAACGAAAGACTATACCTAAACCATCACATCTCAAAAAAGGAAAGACAATTGAAATACCAAGTTGAAAAAAAAAACTTCAAAAATTTATACATCAAAAACTTGCCTGAAAACAAAACTGAACATGAAATTATCAAAATCTTCTCCAAATTTGGCCCAATTAAATCAGTTCATCTTCCAACCATCGAAAATAACCACTTCTTAAAAGGCTTTGGCTTTATAAAGTTCGAATCCCACCAAGATGCTGTTAATGCTCTACACAACTTGAACAACTCTGTAATAGATGGCTCCACTATTTCTGTCTCAAGAGCCCAAAGCCGTGAAGAAAGAAACTCGAAGCTTCAAAGCCCAATCTCAATTCAAAATTTAGACGACCCACTATCTATATCCTCAAATGACCCCTTCAATAACAATATCACAAATACTCCAACTCCCAATAAGAACAACAACACCACCACCACCACTCATTCTCAAATTCTAGTCGATAACTCTTTTGTTCCAAGATCTAATAATGTCATTTTTAACCCATTAGCTAATCTTCAAAACCAAAGATTTATTTCAAATCAACAAATCCATCCTCAGTTCGCTCTTCCAATTTTCAAACCTATTGAATCGGAATACCAATTAAATAATTTGTATATCAAAAATTTGCCTCTATCTATCGATGACCAAAAATTATCTCAACTATTCGAACCATTTGGTGAAATCGTATCTGCAAAAATTATGACTGAAGATGACGGTTCAAGTAAAGGTTATGGTTTTGTTTGCTTTAAAAGTAGAGAAAGTGCCTATCTAGCTTTAAATGAAATGGATAAAGCTTCTGTCGAAAGTTCGAAAATCCATGTTTCTTTTGCTCAACGTCGTAGATCTTCTCTCGGAATTAGAGATAACGAAATGGCTAGAAGAGATAGTGTTAGCAGTGTTACAAGCTCAATCACTGGAAACTCAAATTCTTTTCAATCTTTTTATCCTCCCATTTACTACCCACTCAATCCATATCCTGCTTCATACCCTCCACCACCATTAGAACAAGAGCCTTCTTCTTCTCCCTCTTCTATTATCATGAATCCTCCTAATGACCTGCCACAAACTCCCCAGGTTCCAATTAATTTTCCATCTGCTCCTGGTCCACCTCTTCTTCCACCTCAAACTTATTCGCGTTCAAACAGCTATTCTGTTCCATATCCCAATATCCCGCCAAATGCAATCCCAATTGCTTTACCATATAGCCACTTTCCCTATAATTCAATGGGAATGCAAGTCTTACCTCCAAACCCTCCAAGGTTTACTAATAATAACAATAACAATAATGACAATAATAACAATAACAACAACAGCAATAATAATAATAATAATCGTGGCAACTCAATTCATGGTAACCAACCTCATGGAAACACAAATAGAAGACCCAGTCACAAACGGAGAAGTTATGATTTTTCTCCTGGAAACGTAACTTTTCAACAACAAACCCCTCGTTTTAATATGATTGTTCAACCAAATATGCCTGACTTAAGATTTTCTTCAGGCTTAAATCATATTAATATCGATTTTGCAAAATTATCAGACATAATTGCCAATTCACAAAGTCAGATTGAAAGAACAAACACAATTATTGATTTTATTAACTCCAGTTTTAATTCATTACTATACCTGTCTATGAATGATATTACAAGATACCCTGAAACATTTATTAGAGATAATTTGGTTGAGTTATTGAATGAACTAAGAAGAGATTACTCTTCTGTCGCAGATCACAAAGATATTTTAAATTTGGAAGAATTAGAAAAGGATGTCGACATGAATATAATCGGTGATTGGGGACAAAATATTCAAATATTATATAGTCAGTTTGAACATCTTATCTTGAGAAATTTTTCAGTGAACTAACTGGCAAATTAGTTTTTGGTCTTAAACAAAACAATAACAGTTGTTTTATTTTTTCTTTCTTTTTTTTTTATCGTATCCATATTCTTGTTGTTAGCATCTTTGTTTTTTTTGATTTTTTTTGAAAAAAGTTAAAAGTTAAAGAAACACATTCTAAAGTTTTTTAAAGAAAAAAAATCCATTCAATTAAAATTCTAACTCGTTCATGACTTTTTTTTTTAAACCAATATTAATTATATAAAAAAGATAATTGATGACAGTTCTATTTTTGATTTATTTGCTGAAATTTTTTTTGATTTTCACTATATTTCATTTCTTGATTTTTACTTGATTTTTACTTGCTTTTGTTTCTCAAAACACATTTATTTGTTTCTAATTTTTTTTTTAATTTTTTTGAGTTCTCAATTTTTTTTTAATTTGATTTTTATTTCTTGTTTCCTTTATTATTGTTTTTCATTCAAAAAAAAAAAGTAGTTACTCATCTACACTTTATAGATTAGTTATTGAAGTAAAAAAAGCCGAATAACATTTCAATGTAAAAATGAGCTAATAAATGATTTTAAATAGAAGTTGTTGTTTTTTCCAGAAAAGTATTCTAAAATATAGAAAAAACTAACAAGACGTAGTATAATATGTATTTACAAGTAAAGTTATTTTTCAATATAAAAATATAAGTCATCAAAAAAATCGTTTCAATAGAAAAAAAAGGGAATAATTGCTAAATAGAACAATAACAACAATCACAAATGCTGTTTAAAAAAGAATAACAAATTAATCATCAGAGAATTTACTCAAGAAAGTTTATTTTTTTTTTCAGTATTTTCAGTATTTTCAGTATTTTCAGTACTTTCAGTACTTTTATTTTTTGGTTTTGGCTCTGCTTTAACAATTCCAACTTTTGGAGCTCTAATCACCCTACCATTTAAAGAAAAGCCAATTTGTTGAACATGAAAAACAGTACCTGGTTCTTTATCAGGTTGAACAAACTCAAAAACAGCTTCATGTTTATTTGGATCAAATTTCTCGCCAACAGGATCCATTTTAAGCAAACCGTATTTAGCTAAAGTTTTATCAAATATATCACTTGTCATTTTAACACCGTCATAAAAATCTTTCATTTCTTGATTTGAATCAAGAGATTTGAGGTCGACACCATTAAGAGCATGTCCAAAATTATCGATACTCTCAACAAGATCTTTACAAAGTTTCTGTAAGGCAAAATCTTTGGCATTTTGAATTTCTTTCTTTGTAGTTTCTTGCAAGTTTTTAAAGTCAGCTAAAGATCTCATGTAATGATCTCTTAAGGTGGCAAAATCTTTATCTTTCTTCAAATATTTACCTTCGCAGTCTTTATACTTGATGACCAATTCTTCAACTGATAGTGTAGAAAGCTCGTCACTAGCATCTTCATTTGGCTCGGCTTTGGGTGCTTCGTCGGTTTTTGCTTCTTCAGCTGGTTTCTCAGCAGATTCAGTAGATTCAGCAGGTTTTCCAGATTCTGTGGTTTCAGAGGATCCCGTGGTTTCCTTTTCAGCAGTTGTGGCATCTGCTTTTTGTTGATTATCAGTTTGGCTAGAATAGTGTCTTTTGGAGAGCTGCAAAGATTGTCTATAACTCAATTGAGGGAAGGATCTGAAGGTTGGCACCAAAGCAGCTCTTGGTGCAATAAAGGATCTGTTAGCACACTGTGCAGCTCTAGTAATAGAAGAAAGAAAAACTCTAGCCATTTTTATGTGAAGATGTAGTATCTAGTCTATATTTAACCTCTGTGGATGTGAAATGTCAAATGGAGTGAACAATTCCAGAAGAAAATTTTCCCTTAAAATTGACCTGTAGGTCACGTGTGGGTTTTGGTTCATTGAATCTGAATTTGGAGAATATTCACAGAGAATAAAGTGTGCTGAAGAAGTAAAGTAAAGCATTTTGGGTTTTTATGGGATTATATAATGTATTTATTGAAAATTTGTCTATTGGTTGTATATACAGTGGTGGAGGGATTGCTGTTTTGACAACTTGGCGTTTATTGGGTCTTTGGAGTCTCAATCAACAATTCTCTAGTCCAGTCCAAACTTTTATTATCAGTGGAAGTGTTATTGGGCAAAAAGGCCAATTTTCGATCTTTTAAATAATTTCTGTAAATGATTTCAGCAGGATCTTGATCTGGGTCCATCCACTCGAAGTTCTCGCCTTTTGTGATCCAATATTCATCAACTAATAAGTCTTCTTCGTTGGGCAAAGGAACAAAGTTGTTTTTAACCAATCTATTAACAATGGCTTTTCGAGGATCTTTGTCAAGACCACTGTTAATTTTTCTATCATTCTCAAAGATTATTGAGTAAAATTTCATTTGATTTAAGTAAATGTAACTATAAGTAGGTGCTGTACCATCTTTGTATTTCAAGACACTGACATTACCAGTGCTATGATTTCTATTGATTTTCATTATTGAATATAAAATACTAATATTTAGGAGATATGGAACAAGCATTAAAATAGTATTATGAACACCGAAAAAATATTCCTTGAAGAACGCATTTGCAACTAGTTCAATGGTTGTGCTAACACCAAACAACCCACCAACAGTTATTCCAACGCTATTCCACATTTTAGTTTTACGTGTGTTGATGTAATTTTTTTCGGTTGTAATTTTGTCGACAATTTTCAATGACTCTTCGATATTATTTTCAAACAAGGAAAATCTTATTATCATTGTAATGAGATTATTGGGTAAAGGCCTTGTAGGATTTTGCTTTTGGTAGCTGGTAATTAACTGGTTAATAAAAGTGTAGTTGACTTTAAAATTTTTATTGTGATAGTTTTCAATAACGTTGTTTAGCAATACCAATTTTTTGAAATTTATAAGATTTAAATCAAGGGATTTTAAATTAAGCAATTTAGTAATAAAGTCGTTTAAAATCAATTCATCATTTGAGTTCGTTGAATCTGAATTAATTTGGTCGTTACAAATTTTAATTGTTTCAATAATTAAAGAATCCTGAATTATTTCATTTTTTGAATCTTTAGATATTATATTGTTTACGTAATTTGTTAAAGCAGCTAATCTCTTGAATTTATTTGAGTTTATTTGATGATTTTTTTCATGATTTTTATTATCATTATCATTATTATTATCAAAGACAATTGAAGTGGTTGAGATTGATCTTACATTTAAATCGGTCTTTATGAAGTGATGATTTATATAGACCAACTTTGAGTAATTATTTTTCAACAAGGTATTTCTAATAAGATTTAATCCTCTGACATTCATCATTTTGTTAATAATCGTAGATGTAAGAGATCAATATATTGATGAATGAGAGGAGTATTAGTGTTTATCAATTGATATGCTCCGATTCGAAGATAGTTTTCACAGCAAAATCGACAGTTCTCTTCCATTTACAGTTGGGCCTCATTCAGGCACGTGATTGTATGCACTAGAAGCATACTGATGTATAGTTGAAACCTTAGAATTGAAGGTATATTGATGTATGATTTATGCACAAATGCATAATGCTCAAGTTTTCCTTGATGAACTTCTCCATAGAAAATCGATTATCAAGAACATCAACAGCAGAAGGAAAACCCAGATTTCTACGCTAATAAGATATTAGATCCAAGGTTATTTTAGAATTTACAAAAGGCTTTTAACTGCAAATAAAATTCAATTTGTCGCAATTTTTCTATTTCAACCATCATTCATGTGAGACAAAGAAAGATAGTGAAAATATGGAAGAGTAAGCGGAAAGTGGAGGAAGAATGATATATATATACCATGAAGACCAATTGAAAGCAATTATTGGTTCTTAAAATTGTTTTTAGTTAATTTGAAATAAAAAATAGCCGAATTTTTCTTTTTAGCGAATGTTCCAAGCTTTATTTAAACTGATTGCTTGTTTTGGTGATATTGCACTTGAATGAATTATTTTAGTGTAAAGTCGATAGTGGGTTAGATTTTATTTGAGAGCAATCATCTTGTAAGAAAGCTGTCCAACTATCAAAAGACCAGTTTCCTTCATTGAAATTATGTGCAGTACCAATTGTAAACTTGAATGCAAAACAGAACTAAATAAACGATTCAATTAGAATATAGTTAAATATTTATTCAATAAGCTGTTCAAATTCCAATTTTTATTAATTAATCTTTTTGATCAACTGTTTTTTTATTCGATCCCACTTGCTCTTTAAACTCTAGAATTTTACCCCAACAATCAAAACCTCACCAATCAGCTGCTTCTGCTGCCTTTATATATTTCAAGAATTTCCGGCATGTCTAACTCTAAACGTGACCATATCACCAGACTAAAAGCCCAGTTGTGGTTTGGTTTTGCAGTGCCATGCATATATAGTTTCCATGGGAGTGGATACTGGTGGTAAACTATTGAGGGTTATGATTTCCAGCTCTAATGAGGTGAAATTAGTTTACCAAAAATTTTCTTTTTCTCTTATGAAAAAAAACTTGTTCAACAAATCCGAATAGTGGAAAAATTAATATTACAATTCAAATGGTATTGTGTTTTTTCATCATTTTTTTTGACATAATTCAAGTAGGGTCTACTTGGGAACAATAGCTATCCAACAAGTAGGCCAATAGATAGTGGTATGGCTGTGCTCGGTGGCAGCCATTAAGTGTTTAGAGAGTGGTGACAATAAACACAATGCTGTTTCCATCAACTGGGGAGATAGAAAGCGAAGATCAGGACAGGAGACTGTTCCTGAAAAACTGTGTCAACTGTGGATTGCATGAGCCACAGGGATCTTTTAGATCATATAATTTTAGCCTCATACACTCCCAAAATATACCATGAAAGTTCAAGATTGTGGTGAAGCTGCTTTGAAAAGGGCAATAAATGGCACGCTTGTCAGAAGATCATCCCATTCTGGTAATTGAATTGGCTGATGAATTACAAATATTTTGTTACAAGATGGCTAGTGTGTCTTGAGCTGAAATAGTGTTGTGGCATAGGATGGATAAGACAATTGACTTGCCCAGAATTCTCAGGTTTTCTCCGTAAAGCTTGACTGGTAAATGGGTATTATTTACTTGAAACTCAAACAAACAAGCATCAAGCATCTGTCAAATCGATATCGATATCAGGAAACAGGGATATCACCAGGCGGATATTCAAAAAGAAGAACGAAAATACTTCTAGGTAAGAGCAAAGAGTGCACCTTTGCCATCGAAATCCTTTCCATTCGGCGTTTCGCAAAAAGCTTGCCAAAGTCTTTTTTTGGGCTAGTTTCACTAACACTCTTTTAAAACAGTGCTAATTTGATGGCCGATCGAGCAATGCTGTGAAGGTGTGGATCAAGCTGATTCTATTGCTGTTCCATCCCCAGCTACAGCTGCTGTTGTGGGCTCCACCAAAAGCGTCTCTGGAAAAAACAGCTGCATTCTTCTGCTTACAGCTGCCGTTAACCAGCATGTACCCGCGTTTATGTGTCAGGTCGGAGCAAAACCAGCATAGCTGTGGCTGTTTCTCCTCGAAAATACCACAAGGACACGTGAAGTCGTACTATGTGTGGTGCATTATTGCCAATTTCTTCATAAGCGAAAATTGGGATGCTGAATTCAGTGGTGTATGGCGATGAATTTTTATAAAAGTGGCTGTTAAAAGGTATGATTCCAATTTTTGTTAGTTCTTTTGAAATTTTTACTATAAAAAACAATTCGTTTCTTCCTGTTTTCTCTGGTTTTCTTGAAGCAAAAGAAGCAAAGAACATTGCTGAATAACCGTTTCTATCTGTTTTCTTTCCTTCGAAAAGTGCATTGCAAAAAACACTCTCTAGCTCGTTCAAACACAACTGCAAGATGTCTAAGGTGGATGAGGTCCAAGAGGTTTCAGCAGGAAAACCAAGTGAGGCTGGAGAAGGCCACAATTTAAATGTTTTGGAGTACAGCGAAAGCCCCATAACAATACCAGATTGGTTCCATAACCTTTCTAGCGGAAGATCTTTCGGCACTGCTGTTAAGGACTATCTTATCTCGTTGTTTCCTATTTCCAGATGGATCTTGCATTACAACTCAACATGGCTTTATTCTGACTTGATTGCCGGTATCACTGTAGGTTCTGTTATTGTTCCTCAGTCCATGTCCTATGCTCAATTGGCAGGCTTGACCCCAGAGTATGGTTTATACTCTTCTTTTGTCGGTGTTATGATTTATTGCTTCTTTGCAACTAGTAAAGATGTCAGTATTGGTCCTGTTGCAGTCATGTCGTTGCAAATCGGTAAGGTCATTTCTCGTCTTCAAGATCACCATCCCAACAATCTAATTTATAGCGAGCATCCAGAAATTGTTGCAACTACTTTCTCGCTTATTACCGGTATCATATGTGCTGCTCTTGGTCTCTTAAGAGTGGGTTTTGTTCTTGAATTTATCAATACTTCTTCCATTCTCAGTTTCATGACTGCCAGTGCCATCAACATTGTTTCCGGTCAATGTGCGGGTTTGTTGGGTTACAGCAGCAAGGTCTCCAACAAAGACTCAACCTATATGTTGATCATTAAAACACTAAAACATTTGGGTTTGACAAATATCAATGCTGCTTTTGGTTTGGTTTCTCTATTCATATTGTACTTTTGGAAATATTCCTGTGCCTATCTTTCAAAAAGATACCCCAAAAAGGAAAGAACCTTTTTTTATATCCAAACTTTGAGAAATGCTGTTGTTATTATTTTTGCAACCTTATTTGCATGGGCTGTCAATAGAACCCATCCAGGCTCTGAATTGAAACTTTTAGGAGAAGTTCCAAGTGGTTTAAAGGGTGTTGGAAAGTTCAAATTCTATCCCGATGTGGTTGCTGATATGGGTGCTGATATCCCTGTCTCTACCATTATTTTACTATTGGAACATATTTCAATTGCAAAATCATTTGGTAGAGTTAACAACTATAAAATCAATCCTGATCAAGAAATTATTGCTATTGGTATCAACAATTTAATCGGTACTGCCTTTATGGCTTACCCAGCTACTGGTTCATTTTCAAGGTCGGCTTTGAAAAACAGATGTGGTGTTAGAACTCCTTTGGCTGGTGTCTTTACTGGTATTGTCGTCTTACTAGCTTTGTATTGTTTGACTGAAGCCTTCTACTTCATTCCTAAAGCTGGTCTTAGTGCTATTATCATTCATGCTGTTGCTGACTTAGTCAGTTCATACAAAGTCCCTGTTTTCTTATGGAAATCAAACCCCTTGGATTGTTTTATCTTTATTACAGGTGTTCTCATTTCCATCTTTACCAGTATTGAAAATGGTATCTATTTCACAATTTGCTGTAGTTTGGCTTTCTTGCTTTTCAAAATCGCCAAACCAAATGGGGTTTTCTTGGGAAGAATAAAATATGCTCAAGTTATCAATCCAAAAATCTTTTCCGAAGAAAAGGAAAACGTATTAATTGAAAACGAATCCTCAAATCATTCTCTAAATCTTGATAAGAAATCTTCAACCATCAAATCTAACGATGTTCACTTTTATAATACAGAAATCACAAAATCTTTTGATTCCTCCGATGTCCAATTTGTCACTAGATGGGTTCCACTCAATAAAAGAGACATCAATAAAGAAATTGAAGTTTTACCACCTCCTCAAGGTGTTTTGGTCTTCAGACCGTCTGAAGCTTTTACTTATCCAAACTGTTCTGCCCAGTTAGACTTGCTTCTTGCTGAAGCAAAAGAGAAAACACGACCAGGCATATCATTAAAATATGCTAAAGCTGCCGATAGACCATGGAATGATCCTGGTCCATTCAATTGGGTTGAAAGAAAAAAAGCATTTGTTGATTTGGTTACTCTCAAGAAGTTTAAGAAAAATGATGCAACATCAGGTGCCTCTGAGGTTTTAGAAGAAGATAATGATCCAAGACCTCTATTAAAAGCAATTTGTTTTGATTTCAATTCAGTCACTTCAATTGACTCCACTGGTTTACAATCATTAATTGATCTCAAAAAGTTTCTTGAAATTTACACCAATCATAATGAAGTTGAATTTCATTTTGCAAACATTTTATCACCTTGGATTAAAAGAGCTTTAGTTGCTGGAGGTTTTGGTATTGATAAATTTCAATACAATTCTGAAGAAAATAAAGCAAATGTCGATGCTGAAAACCGTTCTTCTGTTCCAGAGAGAGGAGATGAGATTTTATATTTCAATGTTACTAATCAAATTAAACAATTAGACCAAGAAGCTACATTGGCTCATCTTCCAGTTACTGCAACCAATTTCCCATTTTTTCATCTAGATATTCCTTCATTTGATGAGTACGAATGATGTAACAAAATATTGTGGTGGCATTTCCCATCTTTTTTTCTGTTTAATTTTTTATTTTTATTTTTATTTTTATTTTTTTACCATTTTTTTGATGCATCTTTTCTATTTCTTGGGTTATGATTCTATTTTTTTTCTTTAATCTTTACCACTTCTGTCTTAATTTCGATGTTTTGGAATACCTATCCAAATTACTATAGTTTCACACAATTTGCTTTATTATTAAAATTGGATTATTTAGATTCATTTTTTACACTTCATGCTTTTATTTTTAAAGCTTGTTTTGATTATCATTTTGGTTATTGTTCTCATTGATAGAATTGAATAAAGGACTTACTATGATAAGCAACACGAGTTATCTGTAGGCATTGTTCTTTAAATAGTAGAATAGAGATTTTAAA
The DNA here is from genome assembly GCF_001661345.1 of Ascoidea rubescens DSM 1968. Taxonomy (NCBI): domain Eukaryota; kingdom Fungi; phylum Ascomycota; class Saccharomycetes; order Ascoideales; family Ascoideaceae; genus Ascoidea; species Ascoidea rubescens. Next base: position 355,615 of record NW_017962921.1, on the reverse strand, counting down.
AAAAGAATATTTGTAAAATGGAATATATATGGTTAATGCGATTCAGTTTTCACTTGTGAAACTTGCTAAAAGTCCTTATTGTTTTTTTCTTATTTTTCGATTTCTAATTTACGACCATCTGAAATTGCCAAAAACTCCTTGTTATAACATGCAAATACAAATGGTTATTTAAAATATGTTCAAAAATGACGCCTATTTGAACAAACCAGAGAATTTAATATAAGATTCCCATAAATTGTATTATAAAAATATCTTGAAAAAAAAATCTAAAAAATAATTGATTGAGTTGTTCACCAATAATATCTTAACTAATATAACTATAATTTTTATAGTTTGAAAAAATATTCATAATATTGAACAGTCATAATAACGAACTGCATTTTTTCTTAAATCCATATCTATAGAAATATCTAGAACATTATATTAAAATAATTTAGATTAAAATTTAGAATCGCCTGATATTTTCACTAAAACAAAAACCAATCTTAAGAATAAAACAACGAATTCTTAAAAAGAAAATAAAACACAAGAAAAGAATAAAAATGCTGTTTCAAAAAATGACTGTAAAAAATCTGATGGCAAAACAAAAAAAACCATTAAAAATAATTTTTTTAAAAAAGGACCAATTTAATTATTACAACATTGTAGAATCCATTAAATAAAAGTTTTCGGAAATATTTGTATTTGTCATAAGTCCATAGAAGAAAATTAACCCCAAGTAATAAAATATAACATTAAGGTATAAAAGACAACTTAGTTGTTTCCTGAAACATAAGAGATTAGTAAAAATTGAATCGTAATTGAGATAAAGCAATATTATTTATTTTTGAAGTTGATATGCAATTAAATTTAATTAATTTGGTTCGTTACTAAAACTTATTAAAAAAAACTTTGTTTTAACCATAAAATATCAAGATAATTCCAGGGACAAAAGGTTAATATCTTCTCACCATTAAAATAATATTCGAATCTCAAAAAATTGAAATTACTAGAAAATTAACTGCAAAATTATTGATTGATGAAATTAATAATAGTCTATTTTAAAATGTAGAAGCAATTGTTAAAATATAATTTTTAATTCAAAAAAATATTGAAACTCCAAAATCTTCAACAAAACCACTGCAGATACAAGACAACTTTTAAATATACCGCAATTGAGAGATTATTTTACTAAATTCTTAACTTCTTCAATTCATTCATTTATCAAATGTTAAATGATTGCACACAACCATTCTTTATTTGTTTCAAAATTAAAAAGCATCTTATGTTTTTTTTTCAATCTTTTTCTAATAAATAGAACTTGTTACATTGAACAGCAAAAATCCTTAATAAAAGTTTTATCGTTAACTCCTTATTATATACATTTTTCCAATCAAAATTTCTATAATTAATTAGATCAAAAGTTTCCAGCCAGAATTTATTCATAATTAACAGCCCAAAACTGAACATTTACATTGTGTTGACGATTTCATATTCAAAAATTGACTGAAAATATTATCTGTGAACGAAGTTTTCATAGTAAAAGACATTCTCAAAGCACAAATCAGAAAGTTGTTTTCTGTCATTAATTTGATATAGATCAGAATCAGTTATTTTTATTTTTCTTGATCTCATTATCAATACTTTGAACACCAATACTAACGATAGTACTGGAAATGTCAATGCGATTAAAAATAGGTTTATCAGCTTGAATTTCTTGAGTATCCTGAATATCTTGAAACATTTTGAACGATTGGTTAGAAATATAATCTCAACCAAAAAAATAAAACAAAAATGATTTGAGTCAAAAAGCAAATGTGTGCGTAATTCAGTGCATTTATGTTTTTCCATGTAAAACATGCATTATTATACCTTAATGTACATGTTTTAACGGATTTTACGATTTACGGTGTACGGTGAATCCGTATACGGTCACGGAACTACTCCATTTTAAACATTTCTTGAAACCACTTTAATTTAAGCAATTCATATTCATAGTCAACAAATTCATTGCAAACCCTCATATTCAATTCAAAATAAGCAGACCAAGCAGAATATGCTTAAATGTACTATCACATTGATATGCTAGCATAGCAGGAGTGAATTAATTATTAACCCATTCAGTCATAAAGTAATGAAAATTGACAACTACGGCTTACTGTTTTATTGTCTTGCTATACATGGTTGTTTTCATCATTGTTTGATTCAATTCCAATTTCAGTAATAAAAACTATAAACAACAATCAAAAACATTTTTCATTGATATCACTTACCAGATTGATGGAATCAAAACCAATCAACCTATAAAGTAGTATCACTTTTAATAATGTTTTATACGATCCAGTTCAATTGTAGTTTTTTTGTGATAAATTTTCTAGAAAAATGTCATTTTCACTATTTTATTTGTATTAACAGCTTTTTTTTATGGAAAAAGACAAATAAAACGTTTCTACACTAAATTCTGATTTTCACCAATTATAAAACTGATATTGGTGTTCTAAATTCAATAAGTACTTTGTTTTAATAATAAATATACTTACTGTCAAAACAAAAATAAAATAAAGTGTATTGTTTTTCAAATCAACATCACCAAACATTTTGAAAATATCAATTCAACAATCCTTTACCTTTAATTTCAAGTAACTTGTCAAACAAGCCTGGCCTGTTTTTCATAATATTAAACCTTTTATCATGTGGTTGGTTATCAGAACAATCTAAATCATCACCAACTAATTGCTGTAGCGTTTCAATATGTTTTCCATTTCTTTTTTATCAATCTTATTACCTTTCAACTTTAGAACTTTTAGATTTGTTAGTTTTGATAGATTTTGAATTTTGGTAATCTTATTATTCAGCAACTCTAGTGTAGTTAGATGAACCAAAGTGGACAAATTTTGAATTTTATGAATCAAATTATCACTAAGATTTAATTCATTCAATGCAGTTAATTTCGACAATCCATTAATTTCTGTGATACTATTCCCAGAAAAGTTAAGGTTTGTGAGATTAACTAATCTATCCAAGTTTTCAATTTCTGTGATGTCATCAAATGATAAATTTAAGACCTTCAACTTAACTAATGTATCTAAATTTTCAATCTTTTTAATATTCCAATTATGTGATAAATCCAAATATACTAGATTTGTCAATTTGTTTAAATTTTCAATGTTCAAAATACTCTTATTACATGATAAATCCAAATATTCTAGATTAATCAATTCGTCTAAATTTTCAATGTTTTGAATATTTGTTCCTAGTATTAATGTTTTTAGGTTTTGCAAATTACCTAAATTTTCAATCTTTTTAATTTTCCAATTATTTGATAAATCCAAATATTCTAGATCCCTCAATTTTTCTAAATGTTCTATAGTACTAATTTCTGTGCTTGATATTGTCAATTTCTTTGGATTGGTGAATTCACTAAAATTTTTCATTGCAACTACTTTACCATCAGTCACTTTGAACATATCTAAAAATAAATTTTTTATACTTCTTATACTAAAATCTTTAAAAATATTTTTATTTGATTTGAAAAAATATGAATCATAAAGAAAACTCGCCTCAATTAAGTTTTTATAGACTTTCTCATTTGCATTATTAAAATATAGATGGTCAATTGTATGAAAATCGTGAAATTCATTAAGAGTAGGTCATAAGGCTTTTGGTGATTTATTCCAACTTGGATGTACAAAGAAAATAGTAACATTTTTTAAATCTTTTGAATTATTTAATATTGCTTTTCCAATTTTATTAATTTTATCAATATTTCCCAAAACTTTGCTTTCAAATGGAATAGTAGCCTCAACAAAAATGTAAAGTTTTTTTATTTTGTTTAAATTCTCTAGCAATTGATTTAAGATATCAAAATCACCCACTTCCTCCGAATCTTCAAAGAATATTTTCAAAATTCTGCAAAATCGTAATATTTTAGGTTTGAATAAATATAAATGATTAAAACAAACCTGTAAATACGATTGTTTATAGTAAAACAACTGGTTGGACACTAATATATTTTTGAATAGTAATGATAAAGCTGAAAATTTAATTGAAATATAATCTGATAAAGTGAATAGCCACAATTTATCTATTGGTAATTGGCTGAATATCATATTAAGCAACTGAGAAGGAATCATATCATTAAAGTGTTTGTGTGGCCGTATGGCTTGCTTTTGGTCTGAATCATTATGTGATTCTCCATTATAAAGTTGATAGGTATCCATTGTGTAAAGTGAATCAATCAACGTGTCGATCTAATGATGGTGATAGACATAAATGGAAGAAGAATACTCAAAGTATTTATGTATCTTTGATAATCAGATATGACCATATTTGAAGACTTCTTGATGGATAATAACCTGTGACGATACTGAACATCTAATGGAACCACTGGGACAATATGGTCCTGGCTGGATTATACTCAATGAAGAGTTCATATATATCAAAAAGACAATTTGATCTGTGATTCCCATGTTTTAAAGTAACTTTATTCAGCAGTGACAGTGATAGTAGATTTATCGTACTGATAATAACGCTATGTTTGGTTTTTGATGTAGTAAAGTATCAAACATTCTTAATTACTAAAACATCTGTCCAGCAAACCATAAAAACGTAATCAAAACACAAACTTATATAGTCAATGTAACTGAAAAACCATCAATATTGTTTTAATTCACAATCAACAGCACTATGAAGCCCCAAATGTCGAACTTTCCATAAGTGCAGCTGGATTTATTTCAATTATTAAAGTTTCCAATTATATATACTTTATCATAAACAATTTTTAATAAATCTTTAAATGGAGTTTCAATATTTCTGATATTAATATGATTTAAATTGTTTCTATTAAATTTAAGAAAGTATGAAGCACGATCTAAGTTTATATCAATCAAGTTTTCATACAATCGATCATATTAATCATCAGAGTATATATGGCCAATTTTATGTCGATTATGAGATTTAATACAAGGTGTTTTAAAGTGTTCTGGTAACTTATTCCACTTTGAATATCCAAAGCAAATTGTAATATCCTTTAAATCATTTGGATTATTTAGTATCAAATTTCCAAATCTACAAATTTTATTGAAATTGTACAATTGTGTGGTTTCAAATGAATCGATACTAATATAAAAAAAAAGCTGAAGGTGTTCTATTTTGCTTGAATTGTGTGAAACTAGTCCATTGTATTAAGTAAATCAATTTTTATGTTAGTTTGGTAATAAGAAAGATTTAAATGGATAAAAATAACTCAATATGCTTATATATTTTGATAACCAGGTAGGAGCACATTTGAAGACATATTGATGAATGTATTTTCTTATCCAATTAAGTATTGTTCTGGGTAATACTATATATACATATTTCCCATCAAATAAAATCAATAATAAAATATGGACTTGACTGGACTACGTTCAATGAAAAACCTATATATATCAAATGTATTATTTAATCTGTGATAATCATGTTGTAAAGTAGCAGTGTTCAGAAATAACAATAACAGAGAAGAGAATAGTAGTAGTATTCCAATCAGACAAAATATTCAATAATCAATCTGAAGTATTCAATAGCTGTTTAAAATAATAGAACTTCAATGTGATGTGTTTTGAAGTATCATCTTCAATCATCTCTTTGCAATTCCGATTCAAGCATAGCTCTTGTGGTGGCCTCATCTCTCAGAGTAACACTTAAGTAAATGGCTCAATTGGATATTGTTATTATTGATTCAGCTCAAATAGCACACCATCTTGATCCAATACCCTAGCGCTTACCTCTCTTTTGGCATTTGTTGCAAGTGCTACAGTTGCCACCACCACAATACTAACAATTCAGCAGCTTTTTCAGCTCCCATCATCCTCTTGATATAATGCAGATACTTGATTCAAAAAATGAGATCAAGATGAACCAATTGTACATAGATGTTATCGTTTATATGCTTTCAATTCCCAACCACTTTGTTTGTGTTTGCATTGAAAGCATAAGAAACAAAAGAAGCAAAAGAAGCAGAAGAGGAACAAAAAGATGAATTTAATTGTCCAATAAACGCTTGTTCCGTAAATATGGTAGATTGTATGAAAGTATATGCAAGTATATGCAATTATTTTGGAATAAATGCCAGCATGTTTTTCCGTTAAGGAAATTTTTTAAAAATTCATTAGAAAGGTTTGGTTTTGACATTATTCGTTGTTTATTTTGGTCTTTTCTGTTTGGAATCTAAATCAATATTGAATACTATTTGGTGGTACTGATTTCTTGATGTTAATTGATGTTTTAGTGCTAGTAGTAACACTCCTGTTTTGTTATGCTAGTCCACCACTTGCAATCTGTGTCCACTTTCAGATATTCAACCATGTTTTAATTTCCAGAGACAAACTATTCTACTTTTTTGGGTTTGCCTTTAAAGAAGATCCGTTTTAGAAAGACTTGTCATGGAGTAATAATAGAACCATCAATGGGATGTTTCAACCACTGGGGATCAATTCAAAGTATATATCAGAAAAGGAAAAAGAATTGATTATAAAAACATTGAGTTGAGCTGAATTTAAAGTCACATCGAAAGAAATTCAACAGATGTCAAACAAATTAGATTTTTTGATTATACTAAAATATAAAGTATTACTTAAAAAAAACAAAAAACAAAAAACTATAAAACTATACGTTAGTTTTATTGATGTTGACTTGAATATCCAAAAGATAAGCCAGGTTAGAGGGTTTTATAAAGCAGATATTAGACCATGAGAATTTTAAAGTACACTATTAAGAGGTCTTTTCTGTTTTAACCTTACCACTTTAATTCATTTTACAAAATAATAAAGCTCCTAAATCACATTTTTGATATTGTTCCATATTCTTTAATTGATTCAATATGCACATCCAACTTGATATTGCATATTACTGCATACATACACTTGATATATTTGGAAATATTTTTCAAGAACCAGATATTAAATGGTTCGTTTCAAAAAGTATCAATAACTATTAGGCAAACTGCACTGTTTTCTTTATACTAATAGAAATTACAATGAATTCAACAAAATATTTGCAAACCGAATGGCTAAAAACACTTTTAGCTAATAATGTAAATAACGAAATAATCGATTCATACTTTCTTTCATATTCTTTCATATAAATAATGCAGTGAATATCTATATTGATGTTGATATTGATATTGATGTCCACACTTACATTCATATCTATATTCAATATTGAAACTATAGCTACGATATACTCACCTCTTAATATAACATATTCAATTCTCATCTACCCTACCAAATCTCACACTCAACGGATCAAGTGCTGTTTCAAAGTTATATAATTCTGCTTTTATACATCTTACCAAAGACTATCAATATTGCAGTTATTCTATTAAATCAAGATTCTACTTTATTTCTGATAATGTTGATAATGAAGTTAATAATAATCACTTTTATGAGGATCATTAGGATAACTATGATAATGATCCTTATAATAACATAACATTCAGTATACCAAAAGATACTTTGTATTTTGAGGGCTTGGAATTTTTAGTAGATAGCCGTGAAAACACAAAATTAGTTCGAAATCTTACACTATCTTTAAATGTTTTTGAATTGAATGAAGCGACCTCTGATCTATTATTTGATATTCTAAAAAAACCCAAAGATTTGCAAAAAAATCAATCTTATTATTTATAACAATAACTCAATTTCCAATTTTGAGTTCTTAAGGCTAAATAACATTCAAGGTTTTGACAATAAATATGAAGTTTTGAATCAATTTACAAAATTATTAATACTTCTCAACTCAAGTGTTTTGGAACAGATTATTATTGATGTTAGTGGTTTTCTAGTGGACGTTTCTGATTATTTTTGGTTCTTCAATCAGTGAACTGAAATTAAATATAGAACCTACTCGACGAACAACACAACATTTTTTTAACTTTTGACTTCATTGGTACAAGTTCTTTATTTTTCAAAAAAAATGTCAAAGTATAGCAGTCTATTAGCTACAAATATTAAAAAACTTGAAATCGATTCAAATTTTTTCACTCAATTCTCAAAAGTTTCAAGGAATATAAATGAAATGAATCAATTCACAATTAATGACAATAAATTTTTCAAAGAATTAAATTGGTTTATGAGGCTTTGATTTAATCATTCATTCCCCTTTTCAAGAATTGAGGTAAAACCTTTCACTCATTTTCTTAAAATCAAATCAGTGGTATTTCAAGGCGACCAGTTAACAAGACTTGAAAATTTAAATAATACCCTATTCACTGAATTGTGTTTGTCTGGATGCAAGATTGTTGACACTGGAGCTCTAAGTAACTTCAAATATTTAAAATTTTTAAATTTATCTGATAATCAAATTCAAGACGTATCACCTCTATCAAGATTAAGTGATTTGAGAACTGTAAATTTAAGTAGAAATAGTATCAGCGATGCTTCTTTGTTAGGAAGGCTAATCTATTTAACTGATTTAAACATAAACAGAAACAGAAACAACATATCAAACATTGAATTTGAAATTAATTTAAAAGCATTGAAAAACTTATCATTTTGGAAAAATAATGTTAAAAACATTGATAATTTATCAGGATTAAACAATTTGGTTTGTTTAAAAGGAAGTTTCAATTGAATTAGAAACGTTAAAGAGATGTTGTTTTCTGCTGAAAATGAAAAAAATTTTAAAAAATTAAGAGAAATTAACATTTTTAGAAATATAATTGAAAACTTGAAAAACATTTATATAACAAAGTCGAGTATTTTGATTTTTCATGGAGTGAAATTGAAGTGTTTTCTATTAAAAATATGGAAAATCTTTCTAAGCTAAAAATTACTCGATTGAATCATAATTTATTAGTAGACTTTGAAGCTTTTGAAATTCCAAGTAATATTGAAAAAAATTATTTAAATCACAAATCCTTTACAACATCTTTATATTCAATCTCGTTGTAAAGCTGCTAAACTACAAATACTTCTAGACTTTGACGTGTTAGAAGATGAAAGGCGAATTGTGATTCCATCAGAATCTGGAATAACGCATGCTTTGAATTGAAGATTTCGGAGATTGGAAAACTAATGCTGGAAAAATAAAGTTATAGTTAATATTTAAATGATAGTCATCAAACTGAGAAAAGGGATTAAACCTTTATTTTAAACAGCAGTATTTTTTTTCCATTTGATTTGCATTTTTGATTTCTTGAATTATTAAATTAATTTATTTTTTTATCTTTTCTATAATTGTTATGTTTTTAATATTTTTAATATTCTTGATTTTTTTACAACGTTTTATCTTTGGCGAGTTGTTATGCATTAATATAATAATAAATAATTCTTTTTTAAAAGCCCAAAATAAATTACAAATATGTCATCAAAACACATTTCGATGCTTTATCCAATACAAATACCTATTTCGAGTTTTACAGTAATCATAAATGTATATTTTGCAGTAATCATAAATGCAGATTTTGCAGCAGGAGGAACAATTCATGTTGAGGAATAAGCCTGAAATTAGATCCGTTATGGTGGTTGAAAGAAGATTGTCGTAGCAACGGATTTTTTTGATAATTTTTGATAATTTTTGATAATTTTTGATAGTTTTTGGTGATTTTTAATATTTAGTGAATGGATTAAGAATATATAATAATATGTTATTTATAGAACTTGTACTGAGATAAAATAAAGAAAGTTATCAGCAGAATGTGAATTTTAACTGTTATTGAATAGACATTTATGGATTTGGAAAGAATGGAAATCAGGCTGAGTTGAGCTGAAGAATGGAGGTTTATGAAAAATGTATTAAGAAGTGGGTTATAATTTTAATAGCATATTAGTCAATTTATTGATTTGATAAAACTAATTCAGTGGACGAAATTTAAGATATACAATAAGGTAATTAGATATAAGGTAATTAGATATAAGGTAATAGATAAGGTATAATGAATGAAAATGTAGTTATTAATGAATTGAAAGAGAAAAAAATCATAATGAAAATTAAGCAAGTAATAATTATAATAAATAATTAAGTTTCAAAATTAAAATGAAAGATAATGAAAATACGGAAAAAACTTAAAAACGGGAGAGAAAGCAATTTTTTTTTCTTTATAATATAAACTAAATGACCAAAAGAGCTAATAAACCCAACAATGATGAAGAGATAGCAACCTTTTGACCTGCAGCAAGATTAGCACTAATAACACCAACGGTTGGTTTAACATATGTTCCGTTGTTAGAGTGTGAATGAGAAGCAGTGTACGAACCATTACTTGGAGCACCAGTGGACACTGAATGTTTGTGCGAAACAGTAGCAGACTCGTAGACCTCATCATCAGAAAGAGTGAGTGTTCCATAGGAATCAGTGTCATCTTCAGAGGCCGAAGATGATACTTCTTCGGATGAAAAGACCTTGTCTTCAATATCACTGGTGTCACCACACAAACTAAATTTAAGGTCAACTAAATATTCTTCAGTGACTGAAGCACCGCCATTTTGAACACAGTCAAAGAAGTAGTTCCAATAGACATTGTTTGGCAATTGACATACACATTCATAATCATCTTGAACACCACCACAGTTTTCCAATTGAGAGCTCTTGACTTCACTACAGGAGTCTTTTGAGGCGGAAGCAAGGGAGGATAAGAGCAAAACCGAGGAAAATAAAGAGACTGAGTATTTCATTTTAAAAGACAAAATATGGTACTAGCAATGTTAAATTGTAAGGTGAGGCGAGAAGCTATAAGAACAGAACAAGAGATGAAGTTGCGCTAAAGAATATAAATAAGTATAACCAAAGAGAGTGGATTATAATTGTACGAATATAACAAAGGAGCGGAAGAGAGTTAGACAGCAAATGAGTGATAAATACCAATCTGTAGCGAAAATTGGAGAGCAAAAGACGAGAGGAAGAAGCGATGAGATTGAAAAACTAAGCTGAGAGAAAAAGAAGTTGGGCATTATTTATATGAATTGTAGCAATTGTGGGAAAAGAAATTCAGAAGTTTAAGAGGATCATGGGCAGGTGCGGTTATGAGTAAAGGAATAACAGGAATAGAAGCAATGAATCAGTGAAACATTTCCAGCAGAGCGAATTCTAAGTTAAAAAGCGTTTTGAAACCTTAGGATGAGCGTTCTCGCTGCTGATTGGCTGTGAAGCGCGGGCAGCGGAAAATGCGCGACGCGCTGGGATTCTGCGTAGAGCGGGTGTGCATGTTCCGCCGGGTAAGCTGCCTCTCCGGCATCTGAAAGCGAGGCAAAAGCACCGGCTTGTGTTGTTCCAGCCTTTTCTTTTGCTGCCTTTTCTTTTGCCGCCTGTTCTTTTTGTGGGCCTGGTGTGTTCTTTTGCTGGGTGGAGCAAAATATGAGTGAGAACCGAGAAAATGTGAGCCAAATGTTTATAAATAATGCTGGACAACCATTGACAACTGGTTTCAAAGCGAAACCAACCACACCACTGGTTCTGGGCATGCACAAACGTGTGCTTATGCGTTTAGATGAGCTAGTGCAAGCAGTCCGGCATATTATGTGAATCCAAAATATTGTTGCAGCTACATGCAGCTCTTCTAAAACCAACCCAAAAACAATTACCAAAATGAATATCAGAATGAACAATACCCAAATGAATAATAGAGGAATAAATATTACTGGGGTTCTTTGAGAGAGATTAGGTCTTTGAAAAACAGCAGTGAGAATGTCTTAGTTATTTTTTGGAATGTCTTGTGATGATTATTTTCCGTTTGACTTATTTTTCAGTTCGATGTTTCTGTTTAAGGAAAACGAGAAATGACTAGGTCGAGAGAAGAGCTTGTTTTGAAGTGATTTATAAAATTTTCAGACAAAGATTTGTTAAAGGTTGAAAACCGAATAAAAACTTAGTAATGAAATAATTCAATAGTGTAAAAAATGAAAATATTGACTAATATAGAGGTAATTTAAAGTAAATACGAATGAATAAAAACTATAAATGAGAAAACAAAAAAAGAGTAAACAATAAATAAATAAATAAAAAACCAAGAAAAGGGAATTGATTCTAGATAAACTTGAAAAACCATTCCAAATCAAGAGAAAATATGAGTCATTCTATGAAATAATGGTTTCTTCTTTTCATTTTGATCTTGGATTTTGAGCATTTCAACTTGTTCTCCAGTGAATCTCTTTCCTGTTTCAAAGTCCATGTCTTCGTAGCTGATATACTTGGTTTTGAAGTAATATTTGTAACCGTAATAGAAAACAGGGAATAATGGCAATAAGATGTACATATCAACGAAATCTGGAGCTGACCATGGGTCGAAACAACTCCATCCTTGAACCAACATTAAGATGATACCGACAGCAAGCGCAGCGTATGTAAGATAAGGGAAAAAAGGAGCAATATAAGGTAATTCAGCCAAAGTGTGGCCTTGTTTCAACCAACCTTTTCTAAACCTGATATGAGTAAAACAGATGGCAGACCAAACAATAAAAGTACAGACACCGGAAATGTTGACCATGTAGGCATAGACTTTAGCTCCACTACCACTAAGGGTTAATAAGTTCAAAAAGGAAAATAAATGGACAGTGTGGATTGCAACGTATGGAACACCACTTTTGTTGTGTGTTTGGAAGATTTTTGGAGCGTAACCTTCGTGGGAAAGATTGTATAAGGATCTGCTGGCAAGATAGATAGCACAGTTGATGGAGGAAAAACAGGTAATGACAACGACAGTTGAGACGTAGTAACCGGCATTTGCCCAACCAGCATCGGTGAATGCAATTGTCATTGGGGACTTCATTGTTCTGTTTTCTGAAGACAAGGCAGGATGGTCATAAGGAACAGTGATACCGTAACTGATACAAATACCGAAATAGACAAATAAGATTCTGAACATTGTTTGTTTGACAGCTAATGGAATAGCTCTTCTGGGGTTTTTTGATTCACTGACAGTTAAACTGATACTTTCGATACCAGACATGTAAACACCGGCGTAGACAAAAGAGTTTAGAATACTTTTGAAGCCATCAGCAAAGGGAGTTTCCTTGAAAGGATTTCCTGGAGAACGACCTTTGATACCACCAGCGGCATAGATAATGGCGAAAACATAGAAAGCAGTAATGAAGACCAATTTTGTTAAAGCAAGAACATATTCAGCTTCACCAAAGGCTTCAACACCCAATTGTTGATATAGAGTAAAGACAAACCAGAAGATTAAAAACCAGCCCCAGATAGGAACAACGTCGGTGTAGAAGGTGAGAATATTTGTGAAGGAGACGTATTCCTGAATAACGTTGCAAATCCATAAGATGACATAGTACCAACCAACAGTGGCACCAAAAGCAGGATCAACCCATTTTTCAGCGTGAGTATTGAAATTGAAATCGTAAAGAGTGTTTAATTCTCCGATACTGAACATCATAATCAAACCCATACAACCAACAATGAAAAAACCGATAATTAAAGCAGCAGGACCACAAAGAGCAAGACCACGACCAATTCCAATAAACAAACCAGGACCAATAATTCCTGCAATGGCCATCATAGAGATATGACGAGTCTTTAAACCTCTTTTAACACCAGTATGAGGATCGTATTCTTCTCTGTCAAGACCATTGGTTTTGACATCGTCGATGCCAGCTTCAACCTCAACTTCAGCTTCTCCTGAGGAGAATTTGCCTTGTTTTTCTAGATCACTAATTGAATTAGCCATCTTGGATTAAGAATACAATTGAGCTTTAGAGAATAAAATTTGTATTAATTTTTTGAATAAGTTTGTTTGGGGAAGACAATCTCAGCGAAATTAAATATATTCAATATATTCAATGTATTTATTCTTTTGTTAGATAATGTAATTGGAATAGAGAAAAGATAAATAAAAAACAAAATTCAGAATTCAATAAAATTGGAGAAAAATGAAATAATTTATAATATTTTTTTTTGAGTCGGTGAGTTAAATGAACTCATCAATCTTGTTTCCTAAACAAAAACAAAATATACTCTAAGGAAGGAAAGATAATTTTTAACATTTTTAGAATTTTTAGAATTTCTGTTGATTAAACTGTTGGGAAAATTATGAAAAAAAGGTAAATGCAAATCAATATTAAGCTAAAACCATAAAGGCTTTCTTTTTCAGATCAAGATTTTTGGATTAGAAAGTGCACTAAAAAAAAACAGTCAATATCGTGAAAAAGCTTTCTTTTTCCCTGAGAATCAGTGCAATCTGTGCAAATGTGAGCCAGATTATTTACTATCTAACCGCTCTGGATTTGAGCCTATGGAAAATGCAAAAAAAGAAAACATCACCAAGCAACTTAGTTTCCATGTTACTGGCAGAACACTCTTATTTGATTTGGAAAAGTGACAAAAAAAATTAGAGTTGGAACTCTAAATGCAGTGTAGCCTTTCTGATTTTCGGTGTCTGCAAACTCTATTTCGCGGTTTTAGTATCCGAACTCTATTCCGGTGCTCAAGTCGTGCGATCGTCTCCAGCAGATTCTGCAGCTTCAGCGGTAGTATCTTAGATCAATCTTGATAAGAGGCGCGTCCAGCCACAGGCCGGGCGATAACAGCAAAAGATAGCAGCGTAGCAACGTCCCTCAGTGACATACATCTGTTGCGTGCTAAGCTCCGACAGCACAGGTGAGTGCGGTGGAAAACGCTACCCTGCGCGAGCGTATTGTCGTTCCACCATGTTAAACCCGCTGCAGGGTAACACCCGCAGAACTGGGCTGGCTTTGCAGAAATCAGGGTTTGGTCACCTGCCTGCGAAACAGCACTGTGGTGGTAATTTGGTGAGGCTCGCTCTCTGCTGTTATCCAAAGCTAATTTTTTGCTCAGGCAGATAGTGAGGGCTCGTCCTATTACAGAATATCTGCTGAAGCTGTGATAGCATGGATACTACGTTTTGGGAGTGATATCTTCTTTTTGTATAAACCGCTACATTGTTATTTATTGATAATACTAGTGTAGATAATCAAAGGGAAAAGAAAAGAAAAAAGCACTTGACGAAAAATAGTAGTAATAGAGAGTTTATTAACAATTAAGAACATTAATACCAAATTAAAAAAGCCGAGCTGCGAGTGGCCTGCAGTAATTGGTTATTGAGCGATTGTATAGTAAAGAGAGTCAGAAAAGTACCAATAGAAATAGAAACACAAATAGAAACAAATAGTAATAGAAATAGAAATAGAACAATAAAAGAGAAAACTAACCACAATTTAGGTTGCAGTCACCATTAGATAAAAAGATAAAGAAATTTTAGCTTTTTAATTGTACTGAAAGAAAACAAATTAAAGAAATATTAAAGCTAATGCACCGACGAAAGATGTCGATAATGCAACTTTCAACGAGGGATTAAAAACACCTGGGGCCAAGTTGGATGATGTTTCTGTTCCTGTAGCAGCTACTGCAGATTCAGAATCCAACGATTCAGAGAAATCAGAAGCAACTGATGATATTGATGAACTGAACGAAGAAATAGCAGACGATCTGGAGGATTCTGACGATTCTGATGCCTCAGAGGCTTCAGATACAGCAGATGATTCGGATGATTCAGAAGAAACTGACGATTCTGACGATTCTGACGATTCACTGTTATCCGAAGCAAGAGAGGACAATGATTCACTGGCATCAGATGCAATTGAGGAGAGCGAGGATGCTAACGATTCAGTAATACTGGCAGCAGTTGTTGAAAGTGATTCAACAACTGTTACAATTTCCACATCATCTTCAGTCTGTCTTTTAACTAAAGCAGCTCTGACTGAGGCAATTGATAACATAGTTGATAAAACAAGTGTGAGCTTCATTTTGATTAGGTTTATTAGGGATTATAAGGATTATAAGGATTATAAGGATTATAGGGATTATGGGGATTATAGGAACTGTAGATTCTTGTTGCTGTTTTTAGTATCACAATTTCTTATATTACTTGTTGTTAACTGAAATAAATATTCAACTTCAATTACTGATTCAAAATTCAACTGCTAACTACCAAATTACAAGCGATATTAATTTTTATTTATATTACAATAGGGGGAGGTAAAAAAGCAAAACACCCAATTCATCCAACAAATGAATTGCTCACCTATTCAATCCAGCTGAGCATTTTCCTTCGTTGAATTGCTTTTCAAGAGCAATTGTAGCCATTTTCAACTCATTTCAATCTAAAAAAAGACCTGCTTTTACTTCAAAAAAGATAATTGGTTACAATCCACACTGAAATCATGATACTCTGCCTTTCTTTTCAATTGGTTTCTTCTCCCATATATATTCTGACTTTACACACCTAATACGCAACTCCAACTAATAAACAAATGTGTCGGTCCCCTTGTTGTCTCGTCTATTAATTATAGTTTCTCTCATTGGATCATCAATTAGCAATAATGGAAATCCTCACTGAACGTGGTGTTAAGTTTGCGGTGGAATGAAAAAAAGTCCCATACATTTGACTCAGCTTCTAAAAACAAAATAGAATTCGCAGAAAGCAACGAATTTCAGACAACAAAAGAACGTTGGTTCAAATCACCGTAGGTGCAACTTATTTATTTCGCTGACTCTCACAAGCTCTTTTAAAGTAACCTAAAAGCACTGATTCATTTCTTCTTTTTCTAAAAAATAGAAACCCGCTGTCAACCGCTCGACTTTTTTCTTATGGGGCATTTGCTGCACGCTAAGAGCTTTTCAAATACATATTTATGTTGTGTTGGATTTGTGTTTAAAATACCAAGAAAGACTATTTGCGCACTTGCTTGAGTGCATAGATCCTGCGCAACAAAAAGAACGCGCGCAATTTTCATCTTTCCAGAACCCTTGTATTCTGCCGTCTTTTTCTCCTACACTCTATTTCAAAAATATCACGCCTCTAGCAGCTCAGGGCGGAAGAACCCCAATTCGGCAACTATTTACAGAGAACCATACCAGTGGCATCCAAACTCACTCTCTTCGCGGACTTCCTCAAAAAGGAAATGTTTTAATTTAAGTCTCTGAAAGCCTTATGAAATGCTACTGATTTCTTAGCATGGACGATATCTGCAATAACTGAATATTCCAATAAATTTAATCTGTTTCAATTCTATAATTTCAAAATAAGGGTGTACATTTTGTTTCGATTATGTATTTTGTCTTAACAAAGAGAAAACTGAGTAACCACAAAAAAACTAATTCGCAACCAAGTGCTCAATTAAATGCAAATCTATTGTTTTGAAATGAAAATTTTCAATTACAGCATACTTCTAGAAAATTCAACAATATATCAATTATTCAATACATTAAATGGATAGGATTTTTGAAAGAAATGAAAAAACAGAAAGAAAAAAACAATTACATAATGGGGTATATATTCGATTTTACGAATCACTTGCAAACCATTTTTTCGTGTCTTTATGGCTCTCATAAGTCGCTTTATATATCCTTTTCTCAGCCTCATCTAGACCATGGAGAAAATTGAAAACTGCATCGTTATTAAAATTATTCCCCTTTGAGCTCGTCGCATAATCGTTAATCAATATACACCGTTCTTTCAACATTTCCTGAACAATTTTAATTAGCTCCTCATCACCAAGTTTTTCAGTCAACTTGTAATAGTTCGAACAGATAGAATGCAAATCGCAATTAACCGGGTTTGTCTTTATAGCATTTATAACTTTCAAATTGAAGCATTCAGGTTGAATTAGTTCAACAAATGTCTTTTCTTCGTTCGATTCTCCCATTACATCTTCTTCGTCTTTGACATCTTCCTCGCTTGGAGAAATTGCACACGTCGCAAGAATCTCAGCTAACCACAACGGCAACTCCAATCTGGTCCCTTCTTTAATTGCACCCAAGGACTCATTTCCTTCCAAAAATCCCAACCCAGGAACTGTTATCGTGAATTTACATGGTATTTTCTAAAATTAACAGCCAGATTAATATTTGATTTCAAAAAGCACAATCTGTAGTAGTATGTGAATGCACACGCTCAAATATCCAATCAGTAAATCATACCTCTCCATCAGCTATTATATCGTCAATATCATAGTAGTTACTACTCATCTTATCATGATAAGACTCCACAAAGAATCTTACCCCCAGCTACAAACAAAAAAAAACCAACCACGCATGCACCACATCCAGTATAGTGGTACTTAACATGTATCTGCGCGTTAATGCATAACACCCATAACAGTGGCCAATCCATAAATAACCAGTGCGACGGAGCATAAGCCGGGTAGCGGCTGGAGGGAACCACCACTCTGGAATAGCAACACTTCCTCTTCACAACTCTTTTTTTCCTTTTCTACGCTCTTAGCATTTCTAATCAGCTTGCCCATCTTCATCCATCTTGTTCTGAATCTGCTAACCATGATAAAGAATCCATCTTTCCAGCAATCTTTGGATACGGAATCCACCTCTTCTTCTCTTTTGAATTTGTCTATCAAGGATCCTGCTCCAATATCTTCTTCGTCCTCTTCTTCTCCTGTCCCCGATATCAAACCTGATAACAAAATCAATCACATTTCATCTCCCAACTACTTTGTTCAAGCAAAAATTGCTAGTGACTTTGACAATGATAATCATGATAATGATCATGATCACTCAGAAAAAGCTGATGATGAACTTAAATACACTAGCTTTTTAAGGAAACCAACTGATTCCTCAACAGCCATCAAAACCAGCAATACTATCATCGGATTGTCTCCATCGGGTGGGCCTCCTATTCCTCCTCAACTTCGAACTCATCTGAATGGCTCTATTGCCTCAACAAACAGCCAGACTAGATCAAATCGAAGTAATTCTATCGGCTCCAATCACTTTAATATTCATGGTAATTTTCCTTCTTCAAACAATCCCAATAGCATCAACAATCCTTATAGAGTCAATATCACCACTTCTAATAACTCTCCTAACAATTCTACTCAAAATCTCTCAAATAGATCCCCCAGCAGCATTCCTCATAATTTCCTAACAAGACTGCAAAACAATTCCTCAAACAGTATTGCAAATAGATCTCCCAATAGTATACCACCCAATCTTCTAAATAGACTGTCAAACAGTCACCCAAACATTTCAGGAATGCCAGGTGTTCCTTCACAAAACCTTTTAAATAACAAAAACCCACAATTACAAAGATATTCTTCAATGTCTCCTCCAGCTGGCCCAAGAAATAATACAAACTCTTCTCAACCATTGCTCTCTTCAAACAATCACTTTCCCCCATCCATAAAAAACAAAAAAACATTGTCCGAACGAAGAAACTTACATTTCAAACTTCCATTCAGTGATTCCAATGTTAATTCCAACAATAATTTCAACACAAATTCCAATACCAATTTCAATAATAATTCCAATAATGATTCCAATAATAATTTCAATAATAATTCCACTACCAATTTAAATTATTCAAACAATTTTAATAATTTTAACAATTTTAGTCCCAATTCTCAGAACAGCATAAAGGTTAGTAATAATATGCCAAGGATGAATATCAGTCCTCCAATTCCTAATTCCTTGAGGAATTTTCCTAAAAAGAACAATAAATTTCAAAAACTTTACAACACAAAATTGGATTTATCCTCTGATGGTAATTTCAACTCAAATATTTCTTCGACAATTAATTCCAATAGAATTCCAAAAGGTGAAAACAACAACAACAACAGCAACTACACCATCAAAAGACCAAATTCTTTTAACAACAACATCAACAACAGCAACAATAATAATAACACCAATTCCATTTTCAGCGGTCAATTTCAAGATTATTCAAATTATTTAGATAAAAGTGGCTCTCTTAATTTTTCTGGAAAAGCCTCTTTGCATTCAGATGGTATTGAGTTTTCTTCTGGTACTTCTTTCAATGTATCTCTAAGTGACTTCAAAATGATATCTGAGTTAGGCAGTGGTAATTATGGGACAGTTAAGAAGGTTTTACACACAACTTCTAATGTTACAATGGCCATCAAAGAAGTCCATCTAGAATTGGATGAAGCCCGAATTAAACAAATTATAATGGAACTAGAAGTCCTACACAACTGCAATTCTCGGTTCATAGTCGACTTTTTTGGTGCCTTTTTCGTTGAGGGAAATGTTTGTATGTGTATTGAATATATGGATGGTGGATCCATTGATCAGGTCTATTTTGAAGGCTTTGATGAACCATATTTAGCCATTGTAACCAAGAGTGTTGTATTGGGGCTAAAACAACTAAAAGATGATCATAATATCATTCACAGAGATGTTAAACCCACAAATATTTTGGTAAATACCAAAGGAAAAGTCAAACTATGTGATTTCGGTGTTTCGGGGAATTTGGTTGCTTCTTTGGCTAAAACTAATGTTGGTTGTCAAAGCTACATGGCACCCGAAAGAATCAAAAACAAAAACGAATACACCATCCAATCAGATGTTTGGTCATTGGGAATTTCTATTGTTGAAATTAGCGATGGTCAATATCCTTACAAAATTGAATCCACGAATATATTTAATGTTATTGCTCAAATTATAGATGGCGATCCTCCTAAATTCAAGAACCCTAACATTAGCGAAGATGCAAAAGATTTTATCCTGAAATGTTTGAAAAGAGATCCAAAATTAAGACCAACATATAATGATTTATTAAAGCATAAGTGGTTGAATACCTATATGGATGTTGACGATCCAGACTACAGCAAAGATAATGGTTTAATACCTGTTGAAATGGCAAAGTACATTACCAAAAGAGTTGAACGAAGAGAAAAAATCAGAAAAGAAAAATTAAATAGAGCATAATAAGGCCTTATAATAAAATGGAAAAATCAAAATTTTTCTGCATTTTTTTTAAACTAAGTTTTTGATTATATTTTTTTTTGTTTTTTTTTTGAAAATTGAAAATATATCCAAGGAAAAGAGAAAGATGAAAATTGAATCCATGGCTCTATCTTTACTTTCATTTTTATATTTATATTTATATTTATACTTATATTTAACTTCAGTTCATATAATTCAAAAAACCGAATAAAAAAAAAAAGAAAAAAAAAGGAAAAAAGTGAAAATCATCAGCAGATGAATATTTTTAACATTACTTTCATTCATTTATTTGTTTACAGATTAATTTTTATTTTGTTAAATCTCTTTCCATTCTTATTTTTCTGTTATCTTTTTAATCTTGTTAATTTAGTTAATTTTGTTAATTTAGTTAAGTTTGTTAATTTTCGTTTTTTTCGTTTTTTTATTTTTTTTATTTTCTTTCCAACTATACTCATTTTAGCAACTATTGATTTCATTAATTACCGTTTCTCATTAATTATCGTCGTTATTTCATCATCTTCATACTCTAACTTCATCGATAACTCATTGCCTTCATGAATGTTTTTATTATTTTAGTGTTTTCATTGGTTTATATTTACTTTTAGATGTTAGTATTCATTATTTATTTTTCTATATACCTCTCTCCTCTAATATATATGGGTTTTCCTCATCTTCAACAAAAACACCAACTTTCCGAAAAGAGCTGTTTCTGATTTGTGACCTTTTTCAACAAACAAACGCTCGTTAAAGCAATTTTTTCCAACACACCACCGCGTTCACAAGCCGTTTGCTGTTTGGCGAACATTCTCTTAATATTTTTTTGTTTCTGATCGTTTTCAGAAAAATTTTTTGAACAAATTTTATAAAGTACTTCTACTGTTTTTAAATCTTGCCCAGAAGCATCAACACAAAGAATTGTATATTCTTGCTGAATCAAATCCTTGGAGCTCAAAGCAATACATTGAATACCAAAATAAACGACACTAAACTGCCATAGACGCCTAGAGCAATATATACTGCTGGCCTAAAATGGATTTAAAAGTTTTACATGATTGTTTTGCTGGAACTTTGCAACCTGATGAGTCAATTAGAGATCAGGCTGAAAGATCATTGAAAAATTTTTTAACAACTCAACCAAATTTTTTATCATCTTGTATAAGTTTAATTGCTCTTTCGGATAACCAAATCAATGAATTTATTAAACACTCCACATCAATTTATTTGAAAAATCAAATCAAGAAAAACTGGGAGTACACTGATTCAAATCCTCCTTCAAAATCAAGCAAATCATCGATTATAATTCCAAGTGAGGAAAAACAATTAATCAAGTCAAATTTGCTAAATCTACTATTAAGCGATCAGTTTTCAATAGATTATAATTCTTCTTCTAATAATCATATCAAAGCCCAAATATTAGTATGCCTTCTGCACATTATCTCTTTAGAGTATCCTAATGACTGGCCAAATTTACTAAACGACGCAGTATCACTACTTAACAATTCCTTGGATGAACAAAATAAACTATTCATTGGTCTTTACTGTTTCAAAGAGATTATGAGACATTATAGATGGAAAGGCAACTCCACTAGATCAGAGTCTTTAGATCCAATTATACACAACGTTTTTCCCATACTAATAGACTTGGCCAATACAATTTTGAATTCTACCAACTCAATTCCAAATGATGTCAATAATATAAACTTGATTAACAAATTCAACCAAAATGGGGAATTAATAAGGCTAATAATAAAAACGTTTAAATTTGTCACTTTTACTGATTTACCTGAACCATTTCAAAATATTGAAAATGTAAATTCCAGTTTAATTTTTCCTTGGATTAATTTACAATTGACCGTAATTTCAAAAAAATTACCATTATTTATCGTTAATCTCTCAAATGAAGCCAAAATTTCAAATCCGTGGGTGAAATCTCAAAAATGGTCTTTTGCTAACTTATTTAATTTATTGATAAGATTTTGTTCATCATCTAAATTTAAAAGCCATGATTATCCTACTTTCAAAAAAAATTTTGTTGCATTGATCCTACCTGAAATCATCAAAATATATTTCAAATTAATCTCTGATTGGTGCCAAGACCCTGTTTCGAGTTTTATGTCAAACAGCTGTCTTTATTATTTAATCAATTTAGTTGATACTTCAATTGTCTATCCAAATACCTGGAAATTAATTTCTGCAAATTTGCAAGATTTAATTGCAAATTTCATCTACCCTTTAGTGATTCCCACGGATGAAGTTATTAACATTTTTGAAACGGATCCTAATGAATATATTCATATGAGATTGGATATCTTTGAAGAAACTTCAGATTCACCTGATTTTGCTGCAGCTTCTTTTTTGGTCACATTAGCTTCAAAGAGGCCTAAATCTTCTTTGAATTTAATTTTGGAGTTTATTTATAATAATTTAATTGATTTACAACACCAGCAACAGTCTAACAATGGGATTGAGACTCTTGACATTGCTAAAAACAGAGAGGGTTTACTACGAATTTTGAGTTCTATATCTTTTATTTTAACAAACGAAAATTCCGAATATCTTTCACAAATGGAATCATTTTTCAATCAATTAGTGTTGCACAATTTGAATTCTGAATTTGGTTTTTTAAAAGCAAGAACCTTAAAGGTTTTATCGTCGTTTTCGTCAATTGAATTTACTGATAGTTCTATAATTGAATTGATTTATCAGGGCATCATTAAAGATTTCAATTTAGATAAATTAAGACAAAACTCGTTATCACAAAATAATCCTAATAATAACGGCCTTAATCAGAATGATGACTCTGATGAAGGCACATTAGTAATTCAACTAGAATCCTCATTAGCAATGCAAGCATTTATCCAAAATGAATCCTTTAAAATTTTACTTGAAAAGGATGTAATTTTAATTGTTCAAAGGTTATTAATTTTATCTGATAAAATCGATACTGACTCAATTTCAGCAGTAATGCAAGAATTAGTTGAGCAATTTTTTGAACAATTACAACCATTTGGTGCCCAATTAGTTAATAGATTATCGGAGCAATTTATTGGAATTATTGTTGGAAACAATAATGTTGATTTAAACTATTTACAAGATTCCAAAAATTTGCATGATTTTGAAATCAGCCCAGAATATTTAAATGAAAGCAGCTCGGATAAACAGATGGTTGCATTGGGTTTATTAAATACAATGGTTACGATTTTATTATCATTTGAAAACTCTCAAGATTCTATTGAAAATTTACTAAAATATTACTCGCCAGTTATTAAAATTATTTTGATTAATGGAATTGATGATTACTTTGCAGAGTGTTTTGATTTAATCGAGAACACTTCATTTTTATCTAGAAAAATCTTTTCAGAATTATGGGAAATTTTTGATATTATAATTATGATTTTTCAGATTGATAAAGACTCCAATACATCATTATTATATTTAGATGAGATAATGCCCTCATTAAATAATTATTTCGTTTATGGGTTTAAAGAACTAGTCGATAATAAGAATTTTGAAACAATTAATAAATTTTATCTTTTATATTTCATTATTTTAAATAATGGTTATGAGGAGAATATTGTGGGAAATTTGGCTAATTATAACAAACAGATTAATGATATTCAAGATACAAGACATCTCAATATTAACGGAATATCAATTGCATGTGAATTTGCATCCAAGTTTATGATTTCATTAGGTAATGATTGCAGACAATTTATTAAGGATATTTTGGTTTCATTTTTTTTAACATTGCAAAGAAAATTAAAGAATGAGTACATTAATGATCAAGATACTTTTGATGAAGTTCAAATTATTAATTCCATATCAAGTTATATAAAACTAGATTCAAAAGTGAACAAGCTTTTCAAGAGCTATTTAGCTAATAGGAAATTTTCTATTAACTTTCTTAACTTGATTTTAGCTGGATTTATGTTTGATACCGTATTGACGTTGGAAATATTAACAGAGTTTCAATTTATTGAATTTTTTTTCCAAAAACTTTGGTTTAAAAGTATTTCAAAAGGGACAGTGAGAAGAGTTTATGATTTAAAAATCACTTTGATTGGATTATTAAGTCTAGTCAATTTAGATAATCACGATATTTTGAAATTTAACTTGAACTTGATTATGAAAGATATTAGAGATAACATTGTTTTAGTTCTTGGAAAATTACCAAAAGCTATCAATGACTTGGAAACGAAAAAGAAAAGCTATGCTGCAGACTTATCTCAGTCTGATTTCTATTCCAATGAGTTTGGGGCAGATGAATTTGTTGATGTTGAAAGTGTAAATGAATCAAGCAAAGGTGGTTTTAACGAAAATGACGGTGCACAAAACGATGAAAATAACGATGACAACAAAGACAATTTGCTATTTGAGATAGATGAAGATGACGACTTATTTGAAGACCCCTTATCATGTAATCCATTGGATAATATCAACATTTTTGAAGTTTTCAAAACCAGTTTGATTGGATTGAGAAATAAAGATGAAAATAAGTACAAGGAGATATTTGAAAATGGGTTGACTCATGACCAAATCACATTACTCAAAGACGTATTGAACGTATGACTGTGATTCTGTAATTGTGTTTTGTTGGAGTAGTTATTCTTTGGTGGTTGCTTCTATATTTCTTTATTATATCATTTCTGAGTGTCGGGGAAAACGATTTTTCCCATATCTATTTACATATCTTTATACTTTATTTATAATGCATTAACCAGAAGCAGCTCCGCAGTTCGAATTTCCACAAAACCAATCTTTAAAAAATACTATGCAAAGCAAAACAGTGCAAAAAAAAACAACTCCTCATCAGGGGCTCGAACCCTGGACATTTCGGTTTCTTGCGAAACTAGAAGAATCCCTAAAAGCCGAACGCTCTACCGACTGAGCTAATGGGGATGAGCTGCTGACCATCGAATGAGTAAAAGCAATATATTTAAATAAAATATAGTACTTGTCAGTTTTTACCTATTGGTGTTGAATTGAGCTTCTTTGGTGAAGATACTCAGTGGAGGGCTGGGTATATGAGCAGTAACCAATGCAAATGTTCCCTCTCAGAACCGACAATAACTCATTATATCTTCCAATGTCCAATAAACTTACAGGCTAGAGTCCGTTCAGAGATCCCAACGATTCTCACTGACGAAGTGGACCCAGAAATCATTTACACATATCTAGGGACGAAATGGGGCATAAGCAAACTCATTATATTTATTTCCCACGCATGGCAACTCATAAAGTAATATGACACCAGCACATATTTTCTTAGATTTCACACTCCTGTCTTTGATGTGAGTTTTCTTCCTAATTACAAGGTTTCCTCACATCTACGGCAAAATTACAAAGACAGCATTTACTCTAATATATAGATATAATAAATAACACCGTGCAAGAACCCCAACAAAGTGGGCTCTTAGCAACTATTTTTAAAACAAAAAAAATAAAAAAAGATTGAGCTTCTGTTAGAAACAATAAACACGATAACATCTATTTCTTATTTAAATTCATTCGTCCTTGATGTGAGTTTTCTTCCCTCTAAGGTTTTCCCACATCCATGGTAAAATTACAGGGACAGTTTTTGTAGTTTATATACCGACTAAACAGCACCGTGCAAGAACCACAATAGGTGTGTTCTTAGCAGTTATTTTTTAAAAAAAAAATCTGTTAGAAACAAAATAGACGACATTGCTGATTAGAATAGTCTTCAGAACTCCGGGGATGTTTTCTTGTTCAGTGAGAAAGCCATCTTTATTTATTTGGTTTCTTCTTTTTTACGTCTCATTAGTGCAATGTGTTTATGATGATGAAGCATTCAAAGTCGACTGGCAGATTGCTTCCGTTGGTGAAGTCAACAACCATCACTTGTCTCAATCAATTGATTTAGTTTCATTGATTTCAGATGACAAAGTTTTATCTGTTGTTGATTTTCAAACTGGAAATATCAAATGGAGATATAATTTAAATGAATTTTTCAGTTCTTCCAATGGAAAATTTGAGGTGATTGGAGATCAAGAAAATCCAAATTTTCCTATTTTTACTCTCAATGATGATAATTATTTATTAACGTTGGTCAACTCTAATATCTTTATTTGGAATTTGAAAAAGGGATTCTTAATAGATCATATTCTTTTCACTTCTGAATCAGATAGGAACAAAGTTTTTAAAGTTAATGAGAATAAATTTTTAATATTCGATTCATCATCCAATTGCGTTATTGAGTATAGTTATAATTCCAGTTCAGAGATTTTTGAATCCTCAGTGCTATTATCAGATATTCAATTAAAATTTGATGATTCAATTTCAGTCTCGCCAATAAATAATGCTGGAGATGTTTTAATTTACTATAAAAATCTAAACAACGTTATTATTAACAGTTCTATTAGTAAAAATGTTTCTCAAATTGAAATAGAATCAAAGTTATTAAAAGATGATTATTTGCTTTATAAAATTTTGAATAATTTATTAATTTTCCAAAATGCCAATTATTATTTGATTTTATCAGTTGATGTTAATGAGAATTCAATAATTGATGAAAAATTAATCTTTAAAAATCAGTACTCTATTATAAACTCGAAAAACGAACTTTTCATTTTATCAGTTGATAACGATTTATCAAAATTAAATTCTTCATCATTAGAATTGAATGAAATATCTAATTTTAATTCAATTTCCAGTTCATTTTCTGGTTCGGTTTCTGGTTCCAAAGTTTATTTTATCAAAAACAATAAGTATATTATAACTTTAAATGAATATTCGATTGATTTTTTGAGTATCACTTTTGACAATAAACTAAAAAAGATATTTAACATCTATAATCCTGACTTACCGTCATTAAACTTAATTAAATCAATTGATTTCAAGTTTGATAGTGAAAAAAACTGTTTAAATTATTTAGTTTTGACAAATGATTTGGAGATTTTGAAATTTATAAATGATACTTTGATTTGGAAAAAATATCAATCATTAAGTATGATAAACGGGTATCAAATTTTGAATAAATTATCAAATAATCTTGATATCACTGATAATAGCAATTATAAAGACTTTTACAATCACAATTATAATGCGGACTACAATAATTATAAAACTTTGATGCATATTTATTATAACCGATTAGTTAGATTTAAAAAATTGATCAGTGAATTTGTTCATCGTAATTTGATCAATTTTAATACTCATCAATATGAAAATTTTAAGCATTTGAATAACTATTTTGGATTTGAAAAGTTAGTTATAGTATCAACTAAAATTGGACAATTTTTTTTGATTGATTTGGAAAATGGGAAAGTTTTAGATAAATCATACAATTACAAAGATTTAACAAAGAAAAATGAAATTGATAAAAGATTTTATCAGGTGTTTCGTAATGAAGGATATTTTGATATAGACCATGATAATAAGTTTACTATCAGTGAAGAAAAAAATGAAATTTGTGGGCTTGATAATGAGAATAAAAGTTGGTGCCAAAGATATTATAATGGCAATGAAATTTATTCAGTTAAAGTTAATAATTTAAATGTGGTTGGATCGGATAAATATTTTTTGAAAGATAAACGAATTGTCTATAAATATTTGAATTACAAAATAATATTGGTTAGTGTTACCAATAAGATTGAAAATACATTAATGGTTAATGTATTTGATTATGAAAATGGGGATTTAATTTACTCAAATATTCACAAAAATGATATAATATTAAATGATAAAAATAAGATTTCAATGGTAATTGATGAGAACTTTCTAATTTATTCATATTTTAGCTTGAAACCAAGTATCGGTAATAAGATATTTACAGTTGAATTTTTCAAAGATGAGGAGAGGTTGATACCCATTTTTGGTGAGAAGACGTTTAACTTGAATGGGAAAATTCAAGATCTTTCTGTATCTAGATCTCAATTTGGAGTTACAACAAAGTCTATTATAATCGAGATGAATAATGGAGAAATATTTTATGCGCCAAAATTTTTATTGAGCAAAGGACCTGATTTCCTTAATAATAATATACAGGATAAGAAGAGCAGCAATATTATCAATAACAAAAATGTTGATAGTCAGAATAGTAATAATAAGAATAAAATATCGGAATCGAATCTATTGATTAATGATAGATCCGTTATTACTCACAAAAGACAGTTATTGAATGCTGGATTTAATGATGAACAGCTAAATGGGTTGGTATCTATTCCAACAAATTTGGAATCAACCATCATTACTTGCTCATTCAAAAATGATTTTTTCTGCACCAGAATATATCCGTCGCTACAGTTTGATTTGTTGAATTCGTCATTTGGTAAGAACAAATTGATATTCACGTTAGCCATCTTGGTAATAGTGTACTTGGGGTTGAAACCCAAAGTGGAAAGCAAGAAGTTGAGAAACCAGTGGATCAATGAGTCATCGTAGGGCCAGGCTTACATAGACTTTGCAGATTATATACTATAGCTTTTCTATCAGCAATCAAAATTGAAGTGCTACTCTCATGCAGCTCAAGAAGCACCAACACCAACAAATTGGAAAAAAGCCGTCCAAAAAAGTAATAGCTACGACCTCGGAGAGGATCGAACTCTCGATCTTGAGATTAACAGTCTCACGCCTTAACCAGCTTGGCCACGAAGTCACAGATCGCTTTTGCCAGTCTAGTATGTTAGTTTAGAGGGTATGCAGCTGCATTGCATGCAGCTGCTGCTTCCATTGTTTTGGTCTTTGATGCTCTCGTTTTGCCTGTTTTTTCTGATTATATCTTCGAGTCGAGGATTTGCAGGGATGACAAACCAAAACAAAGACTCTTTGTGGCTAGCGCCCAGAGACTGCTGGGCATATAAATAGTCTTTCTTTTGCTATTTCTTCCTCTTTTTTTTGCTGTTTCTTCAATGCTTAAGCGCTGGTGGTTTTTGTTCAACACTGTTTGTTTTCTCTTCCGCTGCTCAAGATGCCCTTATTACGAATCATCTTCGAAAACATCGACTACTATCTCTTGATCCCTTCTGTTTTGTTCAGGATCTTTTTGACTCCTTTATCAGTTGCTATTTTGGTTTGCTCCTGGATCAAAATTGACTTGGTTCGTTACAGAAATGGCTTCAAATGGTGCTTGAAAGAGTTGAAACACATCTTCCCCTGTGTATTGGCTCAATTGGGTTTGGTCAACTACAAAAATCTAAACAACCTAAATAAAGACAATCCCTTTGTTGATTCTGATCTTTTTAGAAACAAAAGCCATCCATTATATTCGAGGTTTTATTACAGAATTCAAGAAAAATACAGGAGAACTTTTCACATTATCAAAGTCGATACTTACGCCATTGTCGATGTTATATTCAATGAATTCCACATCTTGAGCAAGAGATTGAATCAATTGCTTAATATCTGGTTTTACTCGACTAATTTGCAACGGAAGTTGCAATCGTTTTGTTTAAAACTTCTTTTTACCGATTCCCACACTAATGATACCAAACCACACAAGTCCAATTTTGGAAACGATAATACGAACAAAACAAAAACAAAAACAAAAAATAAAAAGAACAATCAGAATTTCGACACTAAAAAAACCCAAAACACTGATAATATTGACAGTTTACGAGATGCACATTGTTTAGACACTCTTAATTTAACCGCCAATCAATCAATTGATCGATCAATTGATCAATCATTTGATCAATCATTTAAATCCTCAAATACTAACTCCAATATCAACAAAAAAATCAATAAAAAAAAATTAAAAAAAAACTTAAAAAGAAAATATACCTCGTTATCAGCGAAATCTAATTCTAATAATAAACCAGTCAACAAAAAAGCTTTTACTCCTTTAAACACAAAAAACTTGGATTTGGAAAAGAGTCTTAAAGATAATATTCCAAACGATTTGGAGATAACTCATGATTTTTCTTTTTCAACTGATAATAACACCATTAATAATAATTCAGTTTTAGATAACACCATTCAACTAAAACCAATCAATAGGACTTTAAAAATGGCTCAAGAAAATAAAAATAGTCCCAAAAAATTAAATTCTTCCCATTCTCATAAAAATTCGGGTTTCCAAACTTTAACTGCTTCTCAATTATTTATTGATTCTGATTATCAAAATGATATTAACGATTCAAATAAAATCAATATTCTAGAATTTAACAACAACCATCAATCTTTAAATGATTTTATCAATGACAGTATTGATATTAATGATAAGGAAAATAGTGAGAATAAAAATCAAAGTGATCAATCGAAAGAAAATTTTCTTTTAGATTCTCCTTTTACTCCATCATCTCCTAAAAGTACAAATAATAAAAACTCAACTATTAAAAGTTCCAATTCAATTGTATCATCTGATAAACATTTTAAATTAAATTTCTCAAAAAAATTATCCAAATCGAGATCTCGCTCAAAACAAAAGGTTAATAACAATAACAACAATAATACTCATCCAGAAATTTTATATGCCTCTAGTTTTGTTCCACTTTCAAATGAAAAATTAATTTCAAATGATTTTAATGACGTTTCCAATGAGAATACCAATTCTTCTGATCATGATTATGAGTCAGTACAAAACAATATCCGAGAAATAATGAAATGTCCAGACTTTGATGATGGTTCTTATGCTCCAAACTTACTAAGATTAGCCTGGCACTCTTCCGCTACCTATGATAAATATACTAAAACTGGAGGCTCTAATGGTGCAACTATGAGGTAATATTTCACTTTTACTTGTTTCTTAACTTTTCTTATTTATCACAATTTTTTTTTATATTTTTCTTGTCTTTGTTGTAATATTTTTGTTCTATGTTTTGCTTATCCCAATTATTTGCTATATTATTTTTTTTATTTTTGCTTTGATAATTTTTTTCAGCTTTTTTTCACTTTTTTTCACTTTTTAACAATTTCTAACATTTTTAATTACTCGAATTTTATTTTCAATTTAATATTGTTAATTTTATTTGGTTTAGATTTCCACCTGAATTAACAGATTCTGCAAACACTGGTTTAAATACTGCAAGAGACCTTTTAGAACCCGTTAAATCGAAATTTCCTTGGATTTCTTATGCAGATTTATGGATATTGGCAGGTTTAGTCGCAATAGAAGAGATGGATGGTCCAAAAATTCCTTTTAAACCTGGCAGAACTGACTGTGGTCCGAATGATTTAGCTTTAATACCTCCAAATGGCAGATTACCACTAGGGTTTAAAGATTCACAGCACATCAGAGAAATATTTTCAAGATTAGAAATGAATGATCAAGAGATTGTTGCTTTATTAGGTGCTCATGGTTTAGGCAGAACTCATGCCAAATATTCTGGTTGGGATGGGAAATGGACTTCAAATCCTATCAAATTTGATAATGAGTTTTATAAAATTTTGTTGAATGATAATTGGGTTTTTGGAAAAGTTGAGTCGACTGGTAAAAAGCAATATTTCAATGAAAAGAACCCAGAATTGATGATGTTGCCAACGGATTTAGAGCTTGTTAAAGATTCAAGCTTTAAAAAATGGGTTGAAGTTTATGCTAATGATCAAGATAAGTTTTTTGAAGATTTTTCAAATGCATTTTTCAAGTTAACTGAGTTAGGAGTTGAAAGGAATGAGTGCGGTTTTGCTCCCAAAATTAGATAATTGATATTTATTTATTCCAGGGTTTTAATCAGAGTTTTAGGTAATAAATTTTTTTTTTATATATTTAGTTTTTATAGTTTTGGTATATGATTTTGACTTTTTGTGTTAATAATTAATGGTTTGGGAGAAATTTTTATATATTACATTAACTACATAAATAAAAGGTGGGACTTAAAAAAAAGGTGAAATTTATAAAAAAATCAATAAAATATATTCTTTATAATTTTAATTTAATTCAATTTATGGCTATGTGAATTTTTGTTGAGTTATTCTTTCTTTTTTTTCTTTTTCTTCTCTCCATCCTCTTCTTCGGATTTTCTCTTTTTGGATTTCTTGTCTTTCTTATCCTTTTTTTCCTTTTTATCCTTCTTCTCTTTCTTGTCCTTCTTCTCTTTCTTTTCTTTTTTCTCTTTTACTTCCTTTTTCACTTTTTTAGAAAATTCAGCTGCTGTTGAACTATTCAGAGGGCTATCTTCCTGGAACACAGGCTTCGAAACAGCTGGGGTTTCCACAACTGGTTCAGCAGTAACTGCAGGAACAGTTTTCATTTCAATATCTTCGGTTTTAGTGTTGGGCTCTGATTTGACCTCTGAAATAATAGGAGTGGTTGAAGATTCAGCTGGATCAAAAGATTTGTAACCAGATTTCCAGAAATCTGGGGTATTTTCGTTAGTACGACCATATTTATCTAATTTTCCTTCTTTTTTCAATTGTTTTTTCTTTGAAGCAACAGGACCTAAACCCCATTTTCTTGGATAGCTATCTCTTTCCATGATACATCTTTTGACTTTGGCTACCACACCATGATCACAGGAAGCAATATCAACAGTGGACATCTGAGCAATAGCAATTGCTATACCTTCACCCTTTGTGGTGATCAAGACAACTTCATCAAATAATTCAATACCATCTTCGTATCTCAATAAACCTGGCATCATCAATT
Organism: Ascoidea rubescens DSM 1968; assembly: GCF_001661345.1. Lineage (NCBI taxonomy): Eukaryota > Fungi > Ascomycota > Saccharomycetes > Ascoideales > Ascoideaceae > Ascoidea > Ascoidea rubescens. The sequence goes on along the minus strand of NW_017962921.1, from coordinate 322,389 downwards.
TAGCACCATAGCAGACTGAATTGACAGCAGAGTCCTTGACAACTATTCTTTTATAACCAAGTAATAAAGTTTCTAGAGGTTGTATAATTCTTCTTAGATAGGACTCATCTCTGGTGTTATCATAAACCCATTGGGCATCTAGAACATCATGTAAAGTGACCAAATTATCATTTTCGGATAGAGCACCAGAACGAACTCTTCTCAACTCTTGCATATGACCACCAACACCTAATAACATACCTAGATGAACACATAAAGTTCTCATATAAGTACCAGCTTCACATGAAGCCCAAAAGACAGCCAAGTTTCTTTTATTATCAAATTCAATTAATTTTGAGTCATAAATTGTTCTAACTCTTAATTGTCTTTTAACAGCAGAGATCAATGGGGGTCTTTGGAATAAAGCACCAGTTAAGTTTTCCAAAGTTTTGGCCATTTGTTTCTCATCAGGCAATTCGTTGTGCAATCTAGCAACACAAACATATTCCTTACCAGCACCCTGTTGAGATTTGACTAATCTGGTTGCTCTATCAATACAGACAATTAAACAACCAGTGACTTTTGGATCCAAAGTACCTGAATGACCAGTTTTGTCAACTCTCAAGATTCTTTTGATCCATGCGACAACTTCATGAGAAGATGGATTTGAGGGTTTATCTAAGTTTATTATACCAGTTGCAATATAATTCTTTAAATCTCTTTTCAAGGGAGAAGTACCAAAGGGAATTGGAGTATAATGACCACATCTAACATTCAATTTATCGTAATTTTTCAATAATAAAGGCCATTTGGATGAATCATTTGTGGGAGAAACATTTTCAGGTTTTATCATAAATTCTTCAACTTTAGAAGCCATCTTTGAAAATCACAATATTCAGTCTGCTGATTTAACCAGATAATCAAAAGAATGATTTAATTCAGAGGCAATACAATTAAAATAGCGATTTTATCTTGAATTGAATTTTTTTCGTTTTTTTCAATTTTTTTTTTCAGTTTCAAAATCTTTGAAACTGAAAAAAGAGATGATTACGTAATGCTCAGCTAAGAATAATCCTTGAACCAAAAAATCTTCAACGAAAAAGTCCACAGAGCTCTGAAAGAGACAATTTAAAGCAGTGACTGACAGAAATGTTTTATGCTAAACAGTTTAGCACAAAGAAGAAAGACTTACATAGAATGGGTGTGAATTACTAGTATATCAGTATATCTTTGACTATTCACACCTCACCAGACTAGTTACAGAGATTCTTCATTAGGACTCGAACACGAGACATGCTTTTTTTCTTGCTTTGGAGTAGCATGCAGATTCAAACATCTTATCCCGCTGCGCCATCTCAAAGACATTTTCAATCCGGTCCACAGCAACTGTATTTATATATAATTCTCATACTACATAATGGCATGTGATTTGAAAGATGACTAACAGCGCGTGTGCTTACATAAACCAATTTCTTGGTTTTTTTTATTTTGAGTTTTGTTTCAATGTTTGTTTTACCTCATCTGAAATTGATCTGAAGTTGCTGAGGTATGAATGAAGCTGATGTTCAACCTGCCTATGAAGCAAAATTAGAGTAGAAGGTTTACTGCAGCTTGGTGAGCCTGGTTTATTTCAATTGCAACTTTTTCATATAAAAAATGCCTGCATCCATTTCAAATCAATCGATTGGCTCTATGAATTCTTTGAGCTCTGATTCATTTTTGAATCAGAACGACATCTCTCTTAATCATAATAACAATAACGATAACACTGAGAACATAAAAAATGCTTCTGCCAATTCTTCAGCTGGCAATGAGCTGCTAGATTCCAAAAAATATAACAATGTATCTAGCTTTTTAAGAGAAGCTGCCTCATATTGGGAGAATGGTGCCAAAACAATTGATGAATTAATCACTCAAAATTCTTTGTATTTAAATGAAATCAAAAACTTGAATAATTATCTAAATAATCTAAAAAATGAAAATGCTATACTAAAAAATGAAAACTTACTTTTAAAGAGTAAATTACACAATAATACCTCCAATGCTTCTAATTTGATCCAAAATATTAATCACTTGAAAGATAAAAATAAAAAATTAAATGAAAAGGTAACTTTATTTTCAAAAAATTTTCATATAAGTGAATCAAACTATCAAAAATTGAGATTGCAATTATACGATATTTCTAAAAAACATAATGATATAAATCTAAATCTATATCAAACTAACGAAAATAAAAACAAAGATAAAATTCAAGTTAACAACAATTGGCTATTTATAAAAGATATCGATTTAAATCATAAAACTTCTCCATCCAATTCTTCTAATGAAGATATGAATCACTTTAGCGAAAATACCAAAAACGGCATCATTGATAACAACCAGCAACAAAATAACATTTATCTCAATTATAATGAGAATTATAATCATAATCGCAATAGTAATGAGGATTTCAGTGATACAGAACCTAATCAATTTATAAATAATACAAACTTGAACTTTGAAAACCGTAAAACAAATTTTCATAATAATCTGAATAATAATTTGACAAAAAATCTTCATAGATCGTTAAATCATAATTCCACTTCTAGCATTAATAAAGATTTAGATTTTGAATCATCAAATGTATTTCATTCTAAATCCAAGTCTAATATCAACTTTATCTCCCATTCTAATGAAAATAAACTAAGTGATAACATGATTGCTAAAAATATCAACAAAAACATTGACGAAGAGATTAGAAACGTTAATAATAATAGTAATAATAATATAGAAAACGACAAGTCCCAATTAAATTCAAGTTTTAATCTTTCAATTGATGATAATAATCATAGATTATCTACTTCAACAACATCATCTGTTTTATTAAATCTGCCAACTCTTTCGAAGATTAATAGTCCAAAAATTGTCCGAAATAAGTTTGTTAATAAACCCACTGTATTTGACACACAAAACAATTTTAATAAAAAGAACATTACTCAAAATACAAATATCAACCAGAAATCAAATTTAAACCCAGCTTCTACTTCAACTTCAACTTTAAATTTAAATTTAAATTCAAATTCAAATCCAAATCCGATTCCAATTCCAATTCCAAACCCATATAGTAATTCGGAATATAATACTGTTAATAGTAGTAATAAAAATATTAAAAATAATAACAATCAGTTTTTGCCCGCAAATCCTTCACATTTTGCTCAATCATCAAACACATTTTCTCCTACCCTATCATCTACAAATTTAACAAATACTTCCTCATTGTTCTCCAACCTGCCAAATCCTTCTTCAATCACTTCCGCCTCACTTTCTTCTATCTATAATAGATCAAATACTTCAACTCCTACCCCAAGTGTTAATCTAAATCAAGCCTCTAACTTGCTTTCTTTATCTCATTTGAAAAATTTAAATGATGTTATCTCTGTCAAAATAGTGCCAGCTTCAACTTTCAAAAAACTTAACAATAATAAACGTTTGAATAGTTTTGTTCAAAGTTTTAATAGAAACGACAATTTATCTGATGTCATTGAAATATATGAGAATTCCTTGTCATTTTCTATCAACAGTAATAACACAAATAAATTTGATTACATTTTTAATGGTAAACCAATAAAATACTTTGATGTACGACTAAGAGATCTTGATCAATTCAATACTCACAAAGGATTTATAACTTTAGAGGTCAGAAAAGTTATTTCTTAACTTCTTTTTTAATTACCAATTAAACTTATGGTTACTAGCTTTATTATTCAATGAGCTTTTATTTCTTTTTTCAATTTATTTCTTTGTTAATGAAAATCTTGCTATTGTACTTTTTTTTTCAATTCAAGGGTTATCTAATTTAGTATTTATTTGTTATGTCTTGGCTATTTTTATTTTTACTTTATTATTTTTCCCCTAATGTTAAATGATAATTCTTTTCTTTTCTTTTCTTTTTTTTTTTCTTTTCTCTTCTTTTTGAGTTTTGTATTTAAATACTTGAGCAGTGTGTTATATCTATCTAAACTAAATATAATAAATATTAATTTATTAGAAAAAATTGAAAAATATAATTTTAGTCTGCTTGTATAGTTAACTTTACAAAAATAAAAATACATAAATATCTATCTATCTATATATATCTATATATATATAAACGACGAAAATTATATAAATTACAATCTAATTTCTTCTGTTTCAGTTTTGATATGTTTTAAACGACCACTAACCCAATTGCTATCCCTTAATAAAGCCCTTGGATCATTTGAGGAATAAAAAGAGCTATACTGTTTTGCTTTGTGTAACACATTGTCATATGTATCCTCTAGTTCTTTATACTCTCTTAGAACAAAATTATCATTAAATTCGATAAATAATCTTGTATCTTTTATTTTGAAAATCACATTATCGACTCTGAGAAAGAATCTTGACAATAGCAATAGTCTCTCTGCCATCACTCTAATTTTGATTTGTAAAATGGATATACCATTATCGGCCAATTCGTCTTCATAAAGAATCATTTCATCAAAGAATAAAATGGGGTCTTCTCTTTTTAACTTATTTAGAGGGATTTTTTCATTTGTTGGTTTAAATTCTATTGGCTTATTATTATCATCATCAATGCAGTTATTTTTGATTAAAGTGCCTTTATAGTGAGTTGTATAAGTCCAATCAAAAGGTTTTAAAATTTTTGTCAAACCATCATCAGAGGAATTCGAGATATTTGAGGAATTAAATGTATTTAAATTGTTATTATTGTTGTTGTTATTATTAATATTGTTATTTTTTCTTACAGAACGCCAATGATCTGAATGAGCAACTTTTAGTAATTTTTTTTCATCGCAACCATATTTCAACACTAAATCAAGGGCATCTATGGTGTTAAAGTTGATTTCAAAATTTTTAGCAGAATTGATAATTTTAATGTGATTATTGCCAAAGATCATTTCAGGAAGAGGTAGGTTTAATTTTTTTTCGTAGTAATCAATTTCTTGTGCATTGAAAATGGGTTTTCTTGTTGTAAAGACTTCCCAGTTATTGATTGATATTGAAGGGGAGTCTTTAATTGGGAAGGAGGAAGCAGGGGCAGGTATTATAACAGCACCACAATGGGAGCATTTGGGGTTATTGCAAGGCCCATCGTGAGAAGTTGCTGGTATCATTACATTTGAGGTGTTAATTGGGATTTTAATATCGAGTTCATGGTTAAAGTTGTGGGTATGATTGTAGTTAGAGGATGGAAGTGAAAGTGGAAGTGCAAGAGGAGGAGGTGGAGGCGAAGATGGATAAGAAGAAAATAAATTAGTATTGGTATCAGTGTCATTATTATTATTATTATTATTATTATTATTTTTATTATTATTATTATAGGGTGGATTGGATATTTTATATTTATTTGGCATAATTTTGTTTGGATTTTGGCGAGATCTTGTGGACATTAGAAACATCTCTCTAGCTGAGTTTATTTGGACAGCATTGATACCATACCTTGATGATGGGATAACAAAAGTATTTTTGTCATTAGTAGGTAGTTTTTTATTGATATCTCTGATATCAGAGGTAATTTTGGAAGAAAGAATGGTGGTAGTAGTAGTAGAAGAAACTGGGGGTTGATTTTTGGATGAAGAGATTTCTGAAAATTGTGTCGATGGAGTGGATGAAGGAGGTGAAGAAGAAGAGGGTGAAGAAGAAGAGGACATCTCTAAGAAAGATTCGAATAAAGATAATCTGGTGATATTTGTGGATTCAGAAGAGAGTTGATAATTATTTGGCTATCGCTGAAGAAAGCAGTAGGAAAGAATAGAGTTGACGAAATCACCACACCAAACGAAGATTTCACAACTGAAAAAAAAGAGAGAGTAGAAGTGGTATTAGAGAGACTGAGAGCAATTGCTCGTTCAATTGAAGAGAAGAAGAAGAGGTAATAAACAGATAATAAAGAGATAAGTGATAAAAGTAGAGTAAGAGTACAAGAGATAAAAATGGGCAACAGAGGGAGTGGAGAAAGTAGAGAATTAGGAGAAGAGAAGTAAAAATGGAGCAGAATAAACAATTCAAATAGGTGAATAGTAATAGTAGCAGTGAGATTGTTGAGAGCAATTAAAGGAATTCGATAAATTTTATTGTTTCTACAAAGATCACAGTGGTTTTGGTTGTTCAATTACTGGTTTATTACAGTTAATTGTTGTTCTATTAATTGTTTATTGATTTTTTTTGTAAAAAAAAATTTATATAGGGAAAAATTGGAAAAAAACAAACAAACGACTGAACTCAAGTAATTTATTAATTGATATAAAACAAAAGAGGAGGACCGAATAAAAAAATTATTTTGAATGAATTATCAAATTACGTATATTAATTACTTACGAGCTGAACAATTGAGTGAAACAATTAGAGATAAACCAGATTATAAAAAATGATAGCCATTAATTTTTTTTTTTATTTAGATGAGAGACCAAGGAATTACTTTAGCAGTTTTGCACTGGTTAAAAACCTCCCCCATTTTGGTAACGAACAACTTCAATCACATCACCATCAATCATTTCGAACTTCAAAGGGGAGTCGTTGGGAGTCACTCTAGTTCCATCGAACATGAATCTGATGGATTCAGGATCTAGTTCGTTTTTGGTGCAGTAGTTGTCAAACAACTTCTTGAATCTGGTGTGCATTTTGATTTGGTAGATTAATTCCAAAGAGTTGTCTTGCATTCTCAACTTGATTTTGATTTTTTCGTTTCTGTCTTGGGTGGATCTGGTGGATCTGTCGCTTGGATTAGTGACAGAGGGAGAGTGATCACGACTGGGGGCAGTAGAGGTGGTGTTCATGGTGGCAAAGGAGCAGTGTGGTACGACAGAGCAGCAGTAGCAGCAGTTGGTTGTTCAGTGGAATCTGGAGTCGACGAAGTAAATCTGAACAAAGTCTGGAGGAAAGAGCCTGAACCGAGAAGAAGCAAAGTGAAGAAACCAAAACAGTAAATATAAATAAACAACAACGCGATCCAAAATAAACATCAGTGTAAATGGGGCAATGCCTGTTCTGTAATTGCCGCATTGGACAGTTTCCGTAATGGGCAACAGCGCAAAACAAAGTGTTTATTTGTGTTTAAATCTATGGAAGAAGAATAGAAGAATAGAAGAGTGAACAGTTCAACAAAAACAGAATAAAACAGAACAAACTAAAACAGAAAGAACAGAAAGAACAGAAAGAACAGAAAGAACAGAAAGAACAGAAAGAACAGAAAGAATAGAACAGAAAAAATGAGCATAAACGTAAACATGCAAAAACTAACGAAATAAACTGCAAACCACTGACAATCTTGAGTAGTCTTTTGCTGACCATGGAGTCGATGGTTGAATGAGATGGTTGAACCTGATAATTAGATCAAGTTGTTGTGGCAAAGCAAAACTGGTGAGCATCACTTGTAATAGGCATAGAGAATCTCGCCATGCTGGAAATCGTATCCCCTTTCTAGATCAATGGTCTTCCCCTTGTAGTTCTTGAAGATCAAGCTATTCACATTGTTATTTATTTTGCTTGAGTATTTGATAAAGATCTTTCTCAATAGCTTGATGTTGTTGGTGTTTTTGTCCATTTCTTTTGCTGGAATCTTGAAATAGCATGGCTTCAACATGTTCAGCTTTCCAATGATTTGAATTTGCACAAAGTTCAAATTGTTTTTCTTCAAAATTGATTTTTTTCTAGGCAAGGGTTTTTTGATCATTTCATCTTTGATTTCTTTATCTAGTTCTTTATTGAGATCTTTCTGAGCTCCATTTGCATTTGCATTTGCATTTTCCTTATCAGATAGCTCGTCATTCAACTCGTTTAGCGGTTTAAAGGTCTGGTTATATGGAAATTTGCTTTCGTTTTTATTAAAATCATTTATGTTAAAAAAATTCAAATCGTGTTTATTATTGATTTGGTTGTAGTTGAATATTTTCTTTCTTAGAATTTCATTTTCCATTGTCAACTTGTTTAAATTGAGTATCGAGTCTCGTAATTTCATTTTCAACTTATTGTTAATGTCGCTTATATTATTGTTGTGGTCACTATTAGTCTTATCATTCTCGCTATCATTATTTAGTCTGATTCTTAGGTTTTTAATCTCGGTTATCTTGTTAAAATTATCCAATTTCAACTCGTTATACTTTTTCTTATAGTTTTCTTTATCCTTTATTAATCTATCGATGATTTCATTATCTGTAGTGTGAGTTTCTTGCTCAACAGCAGTCTCCTTTTCTTTGGTAGGACTGCTTATAATATGGTAGTGATTGTTTATATTGTTTTCATAGAACTTTATCTTTGACTGTAGTTCGTGAATCTGGGTGAATAGATTGGTCTTTTCATTTATCTCGATTTCATTATATTTTTTTAACTCATTTATTATATTATTGAAGTTATGAGTGTTGTTATTGTATATTTCTAATGACATTGTGTGTTTGTTCTATTGTTTAACCACGAAGTGAGGGATTAGAGTAATGATTATCTTTTTTCTAAGTTAATGAGGGCTTATTCATATTATATATTATATATGGTATATAATATAATATAATATAATATAATATAATATATTCTTATTCTTGTATTTATATTTATATTTATACTGGTAAAAATATAATCAAAGTTTGAAATAGAATTTTGGTTTACGATGTGTGTAGAAAATAATAAAAGTATTAAATGAAATTATGGTGATGAAAAGCCAATATAAAAGAAATAAATTACAATACGATAAATTGCAATTTAATATAAAAGAAGAAAACTAAATTTGTACAATTTAAATAAAAATAATAAATCACTCTCAATTACAAGATCTTATATTGCTTGATGATAAATAATTGGATACCTTGAAATAAAATGACATGCTTATTGAAATCTAGTGAAATAGCAAAAGGAAGGGAATTAAATCTCATCTGGGAGTGAATAGACGAATAAAATCATAATAAAATAGTAAAATAGTAAAATAAGAAAATAATAATCTAATGTAGTTCAATCCAATTTTATTAAATTTAATCTAATGTAATGAAATCAACTATCCAGAGGATAACAACTGTTTTTTCCCTGTCCATACAACCACTAACCAACCAAATTCAATTGGAGCCAAAGGTACATGCAAATTATATGCAAATTACATGTTAATTGCTGAAACAATGCGATACAACCCAATATAACCCAACATAACTGAGTATTTCCTCTAGATGGAATGGAAAAAGTGTTTATTTTGGATGTAGACGAAGGGAAAAAGACATTTCCCAATCGGGACAGCAGACGAGATATAAATGATATAAATGATATATCACCATTAAACGTTCGACTGAAGCTACTGTTGGAAGGAGGTTTATTAAACTACTCTGGTTATTCTTGCATTGCCAGGCTCTTGCGAAGGGCTCTGGCATGGGAGTCTTTGCCATCAATGTGTCTAAGAATTACAGTGCTAAAGTGTAAATGTGGTAATGTGATAATGTCATGTCTTGAGCACAACTGGTGCTTGTTGCTATATATTTAGGTGCTTTAAAAAGAATGCAATGTCAACGAGTTTGCAATCTCAGTGTGTTCCACAGCTTTTTTGAACTCTTCGAAATCCAACGTTCCATCGCCATCTAGGTCGTTTTCCATTATGGTTTTGTCCACAATTTGCTGTAACTGCTCGTCAGTCAAGTTCTTTCCCACCATCACCTTCAACACTATGAATAATTCTCCATTTGATATTACCCCATCCTTGTCGATATCATAAACACTGAAGGCAAACCTCAATTTTTCCTCTTTCGAGGTCTTGTTGGAGAAAATAGACAAGGCACTGATAAACTCCTGGAAATCTATCGACCCTGAGGAATCCACGTCGATCACTTCCATCAATCTTGTTGCTAGTGGGTTGGAGGAGACACCGGGGATGGTAAGAAACTCGTCTTTATCAATTGTTCCATCGCCATTGCTGTCCAACTTCATGAATCGCTTACGCAACCTTTCTATATCATCAAGATCAACTAGACACAGTGTTAGTTCCCATGCTTCAGGCTGGTGCTTTGCACCCTCGTTCTACAGCTCGTCATACGTACAGTTGGTGCCATCCAAAAGATCTTCCACAAGCTTTGAAGACGTTAACCCCATGTTTGTGTTCTATTCCACTCTGCTTGTTGTGTCGACTCTTCTCCTTCCTCTCCTTCCTCTTCTTCCTCTTATCTTGCTTCATTCTCCTTTTCGTCACCTGACAGAACGTAAGCACAACAGTTTTCCTTTTCCACCACTCCAAAGGACTGCGATTGCTGTGATGTTCAGCTCATCCTCTACACTCGCCTCACAATTGCTGAATATATATTCCATTCTTGCTACATTGTCTTGCTATATACCCTGGCTCCTAGAATGTGGGTGTGCCCTCGAAAAAGGGATGCTCCATGGCTTCTTTGGCTGTCAATCTCTCTTGGTGGTCGTATCTCAATAAATTGTCGATGAGGTCGATCACTGTGTTTGTAGTAAATTTTCGATTGTTGTCATTGATAAAACTTTGCCAGCTTCTTTCATTGCAGGGACTTATCAATCTCGACGTTTCCTGATCCAAGTCGATTCCGTACTTGTTCAAATACAATTCTAGTTTGTTTGTACCCAATACTCTGGTGATTTTAACTAACTGATCAGGATTGGAATTTCCCCTGAAAAAGGGCTCGATTTTGAATATTATAGCCGCCAACATTGCCCCAACTGACCATAGATCTAACGAGTAATCATACTGTTGTAAATTAACCAACAATTCTGGTCCTTTATGATACCTAGAAGCCACCCTAACATTATAATTGGTTCCAGGATGATAAAACTCTGCCAACCCCCAATCAATTAACCTCAATTTTCTTTTGATTGGATCGATCATAACATTTTGCGGCTTGACATCTCTATGGATTATCCCCATCGAATGACAATAATCCAACCCAATTAATAGCTGTGTAAAATAATATTTAATATCAATGATTTGAAATTTAGGATACAACACTCTAAAATCAATATTGTTGACATGTTCAAATATTAACGCAGGAATCTTTGAATTAGGATCATGAACTATATCCAACAATCCAACGATATTTTTTCCACCTGTTAAGTTTTGTAAAATTTTAACTTCTCTGAAAATTTTTTTCAACTTCACTGGTTTTAACACTTTAATGGCACATGGCTGTTGATTCAAAATATTGATTCCATCAAACACCTCTGAATATTTTCCTCTCCCTATTTTGCTTATAATCTCATAATTCGATATGTTGCTCCAAAATATTTTATGATCTTCATAATCCCAGTATTCTCTTGGTCTATCTTCACAAGCATTTGCATACACTTTAGACACAGAATAAACTCTCATCATGTTGGAATACTAATCTACTCTACTGATTATAAGTAATAGGTACCAAGATACTAAAGATACTAAAAATGCTAATTTATCAATCCAATAACCTTTGATTTGTCGTTGAAATATCTACTGTTCCAATAGCAATGGATGGTGCTTTGTTATTGTTGTTCAAAAGATAGGAGATAAAAACAGAAACGCTAAATTTTATCTACGGTTTGAATCCGATTGAGAATCAGCCGATATGCCGAGACTTACACGGCTATACGTTTCGACGTCGGATCACACTTCGCATGGTCTTGTGTCTCCAAACTTATGAACTTACGAACTTACAAACTTACGTATCCACCGGCAATTCACTGATAAAACATGTTTAATACTCACTATAATTCAAAGAGATCAGAGATAAAGACCCTTCACAAATTTGCCTTACCATTTTTCAGCTGGATTTGCCTTGAATTCCAAGTAGTCTGCCATCTTAAAATACGATATTTCAGTCTCATTCTCAACCCCATATTCGTACAATGTCTTATCCAACTCTTTCAATATTAGCAATTGATCGTCTTCCATGTTTATTGTCAAATTCATTGTTTTGGCCCCATGAGCTTTAGTGTACAACTTCAATGTATCAAACTTGCTTGTTTTGAAAGGTCGAAATAGTGAGTTGCTCAAGATTACTTGATTCATCAATTCCATCAACTCCCTGATGGTCGTTTTAGTCAAATCTATGTCATGAAACACCCAACTCTTCACATTTCTATAGGCAAATGATTTTATTACTCTAACAGTTATCGTAGACCTAGTAGCTGATTCAATTTAATAACCATGTATATATTTACATACATCTGTTAGTAATGCACTCGAATAACACCTCTTACTCAAACACGCAACCTCCATTAACACATACCAGGTCGAACAGTCGACGTCAAAGGCTCCTCAGTGTCGTAGTCGTTTATCGTCTCCATTTGCTTTCTTTAGCCTTAAACAAATACAAGTAAACACAAACAACCAAAGCACAAAACTCCACAATCATCTCCAACTTCTCAGATGGCTCCGAAACCTACAATTTTTAAACGAATCAAAAAAACGTCAACAAAGACGCGAGACCCATCCCTTTGGTTTTCTTGTTTTCTGTGCATATGACGCATGCACATGCAGTGCATTCAACATGAAACATCCAAATCAGGAAGGCATCGATGATAGTAAAACACTTATCAGTTTTCCTTTTTTTCTTTTTTTTCTTTTTTTTCTTTTGCTTTGGAGTTTTGCTTTAATTTATATTATGTGTAGTATTTTATCTTGTTTAAACATTTTTTGATTGTTCAAACTTAATGCAGATTATTTTGAAACATTTGAGAATCTGGTATAACCATCAATATTTATAAATGATAATTTCCAGGTATTTTAGAATTATTAATATTTTTATTTTCCTTGATTTAATATTTTTTTTGCTAAACTAATTTATAAAAAATAGAAAATGTCAAATAAAAAGTTTAATTCAAGCAATTTGAATTGGATCAATACTCAATATAAGGTCTTTATTCGCTGGATAAATAACCAATTTCAACAAACTGATGATCCAATCATAGTAAATTTGATTAAAACAAACCCTAGTCTAATTTTTGTTAAAAATTTATCAAAGGATTTATGCAATGGAGTGAAATTAATATTCTTGTTGAAAACTTTGTATATCAATAATTTTGCTATTGATAAACCAACCCACACACCTTTAAATCAAAAATTTAGAATAATCCATCCGATTCATTTAAAACCTATTCATAAATTACATTCTATTGAGAATTTAAATCTTTTTTTTGATTTTCTAAAATTCAATGATAAAATTTTCTTGAATAACATATCGGCTGAAGATATTCTAGAAGGAAATTTAAAATTGATCCTAGCATTAATATGGATCCTAATATCTAATTTTACATTAAATTTTTCGTCCAGTGATCTTGACAAATATGAAAATAATGTCATCAAAAATCGCGATAATACTACTATAACTAATAGTAACAAACTCAAAACAATAATAAATGAAAAAAAATTCTTATTGAAATGGTGTCAAAGAATTATATCTCATAATACACTTTATACTAAAAAGGTCAATTCAATAGATAATTTTTCAACAAATTGGAATAATGGATTAATATTTTGTGCAATTCTACATTATTTTAGACCAGAATTAATCAATTTTGGTGATTTGAATCCTAAGAATATAGAAGAAAATATCAATTTATTTTTAAGTGTAACAACAAATGTATTGAAGATACCCAAGTTGATTGATTTAGATGATATAAATAACAAAAATCCTGATGAAAAATCTATAATTATATATATAGCATCATTATATCGTTATTTCAATAAGAGTAAACTAACCAATACGTTAAATAATAATTATAAATATAAAGACAATTTTGATTCCAGTTTACTAAAATTATTTCTTGTCAAATCAATTGAGATTATTGAATTGGAAAAAAAATACGAAGAAAATGTCAAGAAATTAAACAATAACATTGATGATCAAATCAAAATCTGGAACTCAACAAATTTTAGAGAGTATGAAGAGTTTTTAAAACAGTTTACCATAAATCAAAATAATAATAATAATAATAATAAATCAATAGTTTATAATAAATATGAAAAATTGATTGAAAATTTCAATGAAATCAAGATATTAAAAGAAGTTGAATTTGATAGAATTTATCTCAATGATAAAAAAAGAGATTTAGCTAATTTGTCTTTTCAATTATTTTCTAATATTGATGAAATTCGATTCAAATTAAAAGCCTTCCAGTTTATCAATAAACATACTAGTGTTAATTATTATCAAACTCAAAATAATTTTCAAAAATTCCAAATCAAAAATAAATGGCAATTACTAATCAAAGAACAAATTGATTATAATTCAAAAGTAAAAGAAATATTAGCCAAATATCAAAATTTAATCATCATTAATTATTTAGAGAATTTATATGATATGAATTTGAAGTTTAAAAAATTGAATGATAATGTCACTGATAACTTGAATAATATAAATAATTTGCAATTAATTTTAAACAAATTCAAAAATTTTTTAGCGATATTGGATAAAAGTTTAAAACCATTCAATGGCATCTTAAAACAAATGAAAAAAAAAATTATTGAAAAAGCCTATTATCCCAATCTGAAATTAAACAAATGCAACGAGATGATCAAGTTCAGATTCAACGATTTATATGAGTATGAAAATTTGAAGCACTACAGCAAACTTACAATCACATACTTAAACAAAAACATTACCTTCATCAAAGAGACCCTGAGTCCCAGCAAATGCATCAGTTTGGCTAATGTGGAAGATGATTTCAGCAAATTCAGCGAAATCAATGGAACAACAAAGAAACGTCTAAGTGATTTGGCATTAAGACAAATCCTTGAAGAAGAATATGAAAGCACCAACAAACGACTTTTGGAAGCATCTAAAGGATACAGCGGAAACCTGTCACCATCATCCAAAGCACAAGATGAAGAAGCAGAAGAAGCACAGTTCGATTTCGGCCGGTACATCGACTTTTTCGGCATTCGAACACGAGCACATTTGTACACATGACTGAATTGTTTTGTTGGTTTTTTTCGTGTTTTGTCTTTTTTCGTGTTTTTTCGCTTTAACCACAGATATAATAAAGAAGAAACAAGAGGCTTTAGTGGAATGAAAGTGCTTGTGCATTGGCGATAATGGATCCTATACAAGCCTTCTACGAAAGTTCATTAACGAGTTTGAACAAATTGAAAGAAAACTATGACAACGAATTGAAATTGGCTCAGGAGAAGCTCTTGACCTCAGAAACTAGACTAAACGAAATCTCGAAACAGTTGGATTTCGCTATTGTTGAGAAAAATCAATTGAAGGTGCAAAATCTCTCTCTACTTAAGGAAATTGACATCTTGAGGAAATCTAATCAAACACTAAGGGAAAAATACAATGATTCAATTACGAATACCAAGTCTCACCAACAGGCAATATTGTTCAAGTTGGAACAATGGAAAACTATTAATAATTCGATAATTGAAAAAATGAATGAGTCTAAAATTATTTGGGGTTTTTTTAATAGCTCGTTCATTTCAAATGAAAGCCTAGTGCCAACCAAATCGTTGCAAAATGATTTCTTAGATGATCGCTCTATGAAGGAGATAACTGATCCCAATAGCAATAATAAGGATGCCGTAGAAAAACCGCACACTGACGATAATGAAGATGATACCAACATTGAAAATGGAAATATTAAACTTGTAACAAGTGCAAATAATGAATATGAAAACCGGGATGGCGATAATAAGGATGATAAAAATAATGGAAATCAGAATGATGAAGATCTGGATAATAAAAATCAAAACAATAAAATTAATAAAGATAAAAGCAATCAAATCAATCAAAGTAATGAAAGTGATGAAAAAAATGAAAAAGCTGAAATTACAATTGAAAATCCTATTATTACAGAGGATAAACTGTCTAATATCATCATAAATTATAATGAAACCGAAACAATTGAGTCAGAAAAACAAACTATTGCCAAAAATGAAACTGAAACTGAAAATAATAATGAAAACTTGAGTTTTACTGAAGCTGAAAAACCTAGAAGTATTCTAACTGAAAATAAGCAGCAAGAAATTGAAGACAGCTTATTAACCAAAACCCTGGATGAAAATCAGAAAAACATCTTCTCTGAGAACAAGCTTAACAAAATATTGAAAAAAAATATTACTACTGATGAGAGTTATACACCTAAACCATTTGTAATTGAAACTCAAGACAAAATAAATAATAATATCAGTACTAATGAAAATGAAAGCATTTCTGAGAACAAAGAAAACACTATTGAAAATCGTTATGCTGCTCCAAAACCTATACCTAATGTGTTGGATGATTCACAGAACCCACAGAAACATAATCAAGACACTTTAAATGATGGTCAAAGTAACTCTTCGTCTGTTAGAAATAATATTGCAAGTGATAGCAACAGTGTATCTTTGAATTCAAATCATGTCAAGGAATTAGAAACTCCACCTAATTCTCGGTCTTCACTTGACCCTGTTTTTGATAATTCTATTTCAGAAAAAAAAAGAACTAGTTCAATGATGAACGAGGAAAGTAATACCTTTGATAAATCTGACATTATATCTAGTGATATTGTAAATAATGATATTGAAAATGAATTTAGTCGTATAAATAGTGATGATAATGATTTTGTTAATGATCTGGTTCCACAAAATAAAAAAATCAAATCTTCCAAAATATCTAAGACTAAAAGTTTTATTACAGTTAAGGTTGTTCGATTTGATTCTTCGTTAGAGCTAATTTTTAGAATGAAAACTACAACCAAATTCAAAAAATTATTTTTATATTATTTGAGAAATGCGAAGGTAAATACTGAGGTGGTTTTCGTTTATGAAGGTGCTATTGTGTTGCCCACAGATACTCCTGCAAAACTAAAAATTGAAGATGAGTCGATAATACAGGCATTTCCAAAATAAATCATAAACAGGTTAGGCGTATATACATTAAAACTTTCATAATAACTTTCATTAACTCATCTCTTATTCATTTTTTTTTCTTTCATTCTTTTGTTCTATAAGTTGCTCTTTTGAGACACTCGCTAAGTAAAACAAAAATCATTTTCTAAATTTGTTTTCTTTTTTAATGAATTGAAAAATTCCATAGCTGATTCTTGCTTGAAATTTTCAAAAGTTAAGTTCTCAACCGCTATAAAATTTTCATTGATGTTGGGAGAACTGTGAACTTTAATTAAAATAGCGTTTGAATCATTAGATAGCTGGAAATGACCTATTGGGGAATTATCCATTGATGGTTTTGAGATTTCATTAAAGTACAAAGCATTTTTGGTTTCAAGATTATTGATAATCGAAATATCCTTCAAGATTACTCTTTTTTTTTCAAGATTAGTTAGGGTGTTATTTATGTTTATGTGATTACTTTCGTTGTCACTGTTATTCTTATTAATAATAATAATTTTTTTCAGCTTCTTTTTCAGAACTTTTTGAAAGCAATAAAGAGAATTGAAAACTTGAAATTTTCTAATCAATAGATAATTTGGAATAGATTCTGTTGAGTTTAAGTAAATTCTTTTGTCTATCGATTGGACTTTTTTGGTAAAGTTTTTTTTATAAGATTTAAGAGGTTTTATATAACGATCTGAAGATAAATAAAGATGATTTTTAAGAACATGAATTAGTAAATCTGAGCCAGATTTTGATAAAAAATCTGACAAATCAGTAATTGAGTTATAGATCTGTGGGTATTCGTCTGATTGATAAACTATTTGACCATGGTCGAATTTTGTTGGATGTAAAGTCTGAACAGTCACACCTGTAACGCTATCGTTGTTTAAGAGAGTGTATTGTAAAGGCGAGGAGCCAGAGTGTTTTGGTAGTAATGAGGGATGAATATTTAAACCACCAAATTTCAAAGACCTGATGAAATCTGAAGGAATTAGCAAACCAAAAGAGCAAGCAATTGCCATATTGAAACTGGTGTAGTTTAGTACATGATCGAAATCATTTTTGGCATCAACATAATGAATTGGAAGATTGTTTTCCAAAGCCAAAATTTGAGCATTGTTGACTGATTTTATGTTTGTTTTATGGCGATTTCTACCAATCGGTTTATCTGATTTAGTGAAAAGAACAAGATTTGAGATCAAGTTTGGATTCGAATTTTTAAGATCCAACAACGACTTCAATGGATTAACAGCAAAATCTCCAGTACCAAAATAAGCAATGCTCAATGGCTCGTAATTGTCTTGGTCATGGTTGTTATCTGTCTGATGGACTTTCTGATCTTCCAGTTCATTGGTGTTAAGAGATTTTCGGATGCCATGGCTAGTTGAAAAATTTCGAACATCAATACATATACTTGGAATGAAAAAAGAATTCTTGGGATCATCAGATAGACTAGAGTATTTAAAGACGAATCGCAGAGAATAAAAGTGTGTTTTCCTCGAAAAAAACAACCTAATGTTGCTGCGAAGTAATAAAAAAGAAGGCCTTTGAAACATTTTCAGGATAAAGCATTGATCGAATGCAAAAGAAGTTGATCTTTAGTTAAAATTCAAAGTATTTCAAGTTGAGGAAAATAACCAGAGAAAGGGATGTAATGCAGTAGCCGCAGTAGATCCATAAGGGTGGATGGCTTCTTTAGTATAGAACCAAGAAGATCGAAGGTGAAGGAAACCACTCTTTTATGAAAATAGTTATATTTTCTTAGGTCGTGGTGAATAACAAACTTTAGAGAACAGCTTTGGGCAACAGCAGATAATTTCTCATACTCTTTTCTGAAAAGAGTGGATGGAAAAATGGTTCAATAGCACATGAATGTGAATTGCTGTGTCCCAGCAGTAGCACCAAAAAAATAGTGATGGTGCCTTCTTGAGGTTATCACTTATTTTTATTTTTTCATTTTGTTTTTCCTTATTGCTGTTTCTCCAATTATATTTGTAACTGCCATGGAACATATGTCTTTTAGGTATGAACAAGAAATATTGCCAGACAAAAACTTGAAATTTAATACTAAAGAAAAAGTCAAGGAGTATGTTCAAAAGACATATGGAAGAGAAGCCAAATTAGGATTGGTGTTGAAAGCTAGCTGCAAAACTAGAATGTCATTTCATTGTCAATATAGTGGCCGTTATAATAAACATCACAATAACAATAAGATTAGAAAAACGCCTTCGTACAAGTTTGGATGCATATTTAATATAACTTACTGCTACCTGAGAACGGAAATGTGTTGGATAATGAGCAGACTTGTGTCTACTCATACTAATCATGATAGAATTACAGATATAACCTCCCAATCGTTGCTAAGACGAAGAACAACAGAAGTATCTGAATTCATTGAATCTAATTTCGAAAAGGGCATCATATCACCCTCAATCATAATTGGGTTGGTGGATTCCAAATTTAAGGTCAAACTAATTCCGAAGGATATTTACAATGATTTAAATAGATTCAGAAGGAAAAATGGAACCATAAATGCAACTTTTAAAAACACTACTATTAACTCATTATACATTGCAACTTTCGGAAAAGTCAGCCAAAATAAAGCTGCAGCAATGAAGCAAGAGATGATTTCTGATAACCCTTCCAACAACCTTCAAAATCAAAAGAAAGAGGCACAATCCATACTCCCTTCACTTTCTAGTCGACAGAGGCCCATCTGGTCTCAACTTGACTCAACAACAACTCCACCAACATCTGGTTCAATGCTCTGATGGAAACTAAAAACCTCTTTTCTCCAGCTTTCAGCTTTAGATGCTGCTTTGGTGCACATGCTTCTTGATGCTATTTGGAGCAAGTAAACGCGAGAAGACGCGTGTCTTAGAGGGTAACAAATCTTGGACGGAAAAATCTTCGTGAGTCATAAAGAACAGTTATTGGAGGATTTTTTTGGATGGTTGAAAGAAGACCAAAATGTGAGATAATTGTATTTCTCATTCACTTTTGCTATATCTCTTGATTTTTATTACTGAATAACAATGGCCAAACCAAAGATAAATAAACCACAAACATATACTATTGTGGTCAAACTTGGGAGTTCGTCAATTGTCGATGAGATTACTAGAGAACCAAGGATTGCCAACATGTCTCGTATTGTCGAGACTTTGGTGAAACTTCGAAGACAGGGCCATCGAATTGTAATTGTTTCTTCTGGTGCCATTGCGGTAGGTCTTAAAAGAGTTGGATTGACCTCAAAACCCAAAAAGCTATCGAAAGTTCAAGCTCTAGCCTCCATTGGCCAAGGCAGACTAATTGCCTTATGGGATGACTTATTTACTCATTTAAATCAAACCATTGCTCAAATATTATTAACGAGAAATGATATAATTGACTGGACCCAATTCCAAAATGCTAAAAATACTATGAATGAATTACTTGATATGAACATTATTCCTATTGTTAATGAAAACGATACCTTATCTGTGCAAGAAATTCGATTTGGTGATAACGACACATTGTCTGCGATAACTGCAGGAATGATTAATGCTGATTATTTATTTTTATTAACCGATGTTGAGTGTCTTTACACGGATAACCCAAGAACCAATCCAAACGCAAAACCAATTTTGGTAGTTGAGGATATATCTTCTTTAAATGTTGACACATCTAGTGGATCTGGTTCTGGGATTGGAACAGGGGGGATGACAACTAAATTAATTGCAGCAGAATTGGCAATGAGTGCTGGAGTAACAACAATTATTAATAAAAGCACAACACCTGAAAATATAATGAAAATTGTTAAACATATTCAGTCTGAATCACTAAAGAGTGATCTTGAAAATCACGATACACCCAAGAATCTTCGTGAAATTCATCAAATGAGTGAACATCATCATGAGAATGAAAGTGATACCGATATCGAACACCAAATATTAGCAGAGTTACAAAACTTGAAGATTAATGATGTTCCCTTGCACACCAGATTTATAGGTGACAGCCAGAAAGTTAAAGATAAACAATTCTGGTTATTGCATGGTTTGAAATCATATGGATCCATAATTATTGATATTGGTGCTTATAATGCACTAACCAGAAAAAACAAAGCTGGCTTACTACCCGTAGGAGTAATTGATATTGAAGGATCATTTCATGAAGCTCAATGCGTCACATTAAAGTTAGGTAAAAGAGATAAAAAAACCGGCAAACTAGATATGAGTGAAAAGCTAGTTGAAGTTGGTAAAGCCAGAGTGAATTACACTTCCTCTGAAATATCTAAAATCAAAGGATTACAAAGTAATGAAATTGAAAAGGTTCTAGGATATGCAGATTCGGAATACATCGCACATAGGGAAAATCTAGCATTTCCTCACCATTAAGCCGAGGGTGATATAGCAGCGAAAATCAACTTAAGAACTAGAACGAGAACTAGAACTAGAATATTAATTAAAAATTAGAATTACAAATAGTTTTATTAACAACAACATTAAAAGTAGCATTAGCATTAAAAGTAGCATTATCATTATAGATATAATTAGAAAAAAACAACAATAAAATTTTTATCGATTATCTAATAAAAACCATTAACTTATTTGTGTCTTTACAAAAGAATGACTCAAACAATAGTTTTTTATTATTTTGAAATAGGTACTCTGGCAATAGAATATCAAAATTCTTGTTTAATGAAATCAATTGCTTGGACTTGTTATAAGATAATTTATTAAAATTTTGATTCTTAGTATCAATATCAGTTCTTGCCAACCCTTGGAATTGAACTTCAATTAGTAGCTCATAATTGGTATCCCTTCCTTTCAAATTTATGTAATTTAATTGATAATTTTTGGGGTTATTCTTTTGAATTGATGCTGTAGATATTTCTGATATGAGTGGCTTTTTAGGTTTTTTATTTTGGGATATAAATTTCGATTTTTCTTTTGAATCAATTTCTTGTATTAAATTTTTCTTTATTAACGGTTTGGTCAACAGTCCTGCCTCTGATTCATTGAGATGGTTGTTGCTCTGATCATTTGAAGACTTTAGATCATTAATTTCACTTACCATCAACAAATGTTCGTTTTCTTTGATATAATTATTTAATTTTTTTTTTTCATTTATCAAGTCAAAGTTCTTATTGTCTGATAGACTTTGTTTCAGGACTGTAATTTGATTTGAATGAGGATCACCTTTATAGCTCATTTTAGGAAATTTCAAATTATTTCTCTTTATTTTAATATTTTGCAAATGAAATTTCAACTCAATCGAATCAATACACCAGTCTATTAGAATGCCCTTTAATGATTCATTTATCAAAATCCAGTTGAAGCATTTGTTGTTAATTAAACAATCTACTACATAGGAGAGGTTATTTTTTTTGTCTTTTACCTGAAATAATTTTGGAGATAAAAGAATTGGAATCTCCCATTCGTTATTTAAAATAGCTGGAAAGACCTTTTCTGGTATAAACTCGTTTTCAAACATATTAGGCAATGGAATCTCTTTGTTTTTGGCAATATTAATGAAAAGCTTAGTATTGTAAGGAATCTCATCAGACGATTCGATTAACGTCTTCACAACAAAACCTGGAGAAGGCATTAGATCAAGTAATTCTGTTGAAGCATCGCCTGCTGAACCAGCCTCAGTTAGCCTTACTAAACCCTTGACAGATTCGTTCCACTTTTCCTGAATCATTATTTGATGTTAGAAATTAAATATAGGCCAAAAACCAGTGAATGCAGAAGGAAAAAGAATAATTCAAACAGCCAGAAATCTAAAATACAAAAATATTATATTTAAAAATTCCGATACCGGGAATCGAACCCGGATCTGCACGGTGAAAGCGTGCCATGATAGCCATTACACTATATCGGAAACCAGACACTCTTAAGAGCCCCTTATATTTTATAAAGCAGATAGTATAGTTAAGTGATGGAAGTAAAACCATTATCTCTAGGACATTACCTGGGCAAGGTTTTTGAAGTGAAACTCTTCAAAATTAATGATAGCCAAATGATAAGAAAGTGGTGTCTCCAGAGGAAGGTGTATTTTGGAAGTAGAGATTATCACAGATTTGGGAAAATATTATGGGAAGAGCCCTACGATTAGGGCTCTAAATTGAAGTTCAGTATTGTTTTACAAAATTGTTCTTTTAATAAGGTAAGTAATCTGATCAGGTTGTGTATTTGTTAAAAACTAACAGCTTAACGAGAAAACAAAGGAACAAGAAATCATTAAAAATATAATCCTATAGTAAAAAAGGAAGAACAGTTGAAAATAAACAAGGAGAAAATAAAACCAAAACTCATCTGATTGACACCTTCCAAACATTAACACTTGGTTGATAGAAAATCGATAAAACCAATCATGAATTCAACATAACAGAAAACAGCAACAATTTAGTATTACCAAGGCGATTTGGTTTTCAACGTCGTTTAAGGTGTAATTGGTTTTTTATTCCAATTATTTAGGTTTTCAAAGCTAAGGAGGACTTAGGCAATGACACAGATATTTGGAAAGTATGTTCCCGGTGGATCATTATTGTCTTTGTTTTCAGATTTGGAGCTGTTGTGAGAAGGTTGCATGTTTAATGATTAATTGACTATGGTTTAAAAGATATTTGAAAATAAGATGATTGTGTAATTGTAAATAGTATGAGACAGAGGAACAAAATATGAACCAAAAGTGCCTCTATTTATATCATTTTGCGAGTAGAAAGATTCAGTTGTAGTTTACAATGGTTTGTTTGAGTTTGTTTGATCTTTATTGAGTATAGTAATAACAACCATACAAACCAAAATTGAAGTTTCAATTTATTTAATTTTTTACTTTTTGTTAAATGCTTTTCAAACAATTTGTAATAAATGCCTTACTCAACTCAAATCCGATTTTATACTTTAGTTCACACTTTCCTAATTCGGCCATTTCAATGGGAGAGTATTAACTCAAAAGCAATTGCATTTCTGGAGAAACTCGCTTTTTGATAATGATATCAAACACAACTCGGGTTTATGATGGCAGTTCAAAGATAATAGTATAAGAAAAATGGATTGCAGATCGTGAGTAAATACCAATTGGAAAAAGAAAACAAGACTGACTTGCTCAAAAAAGACATCTCAATTTGTTAATTGTCACAAGTGTAAATGGTGGTTTTGCAAAATATTGAGGATTTTTGTAAATGATAAAAATGTTAATTAATTTATACTAGCAAGATAAATTTTTTGGAGTGGAAAGTATTTCAAGTATTTAATGAAGTTTATGTTGAAACTGTTAGTCATTTAATAAATCTTTTTGACCATAAAGATCAGAGATTATAGCTAAAGACATATCATAAGTCATTAATGTGTCAGTGTCAAAATCTTCAGGGGATGAGAAGCTTTTTAGACGAAGGAATTTAATTTTCTTACCCAACTCCCTTAGTTCGTTCAAGTCATTATAAGTTAAAATTTCAGGTAATCTCAAAAGAATTGATATAAGCCAGTTGTTCAAGTGACCTTTATTTTTTTTGGATATAAATTTTTTATAGTAAGTAATTAGAGTGATGAATTCAGTGAATGATAAAATAGAGATTATATATGGTGTTGGAATAGTGGTGATAAGAAAGGATCTCCATTGGGTAAAGTTAGTGGGTATATCGATTTCAGTATCGAGCTGGTCGTTGGATTGATGGTTTTCTAGACAAAAGTTTAGTTGTGCTTTATCGTTTTGGAATTTCTTCAAGATCTTGGTTTTCCATTGTTTATAATTGGAGGAAGTAATGAGTAGCGTTAAAGAGTTATCTTGTGATTTTTTTTGGAGGTAATTGTTAATACCCTTTTTCAAGTTATCATCTAGAGTGGAGTCATTATCATTAGAAATGAGATTAGCTTTGGGGGATTTCTTATCAAGAAGGTGATTATTATTGTGGATATTTGATTTAACGAAATGGACTTGAGTACCATAGTCGCTTTCTATTCTAACAGAAGATAAGTAGGAGGAGACATCAGTTGGGTTTTGTTCATATTTTCCAGTGAAAGTAAAAGGCAATACAGCCTTTGATTGATCCATTGGTGGTGAAGTTGGTTGATTGAGTGGAAATATGTGGGTATGAGTTCTAGTACCAAACAGTGCTTATTAAAGATGTATTTTGTCACTACAGTTGAGCATAAATCAAAACAGAACAAAGAGGATATTTAATGGAGTAGGTTGAAGTTGGAGATTGTTAACAGAAGTAGAAACCACTGATAATGAGAATTATAAGGCTATTTCAAGTCAAACAGTGCAGTATATAGAAAGCAGTAAACAATAATCTATATATCCGGTAATATTCTGCTCTTTTGGTAATAATTGTAAAGGGATAAGTAAAGATTGAAAATGGAATATGTCAATTAAAGAGTTGATGGAAACATTTGAGGAGAGATTCCAGATATTTTTTTTACTTTTTTCAGTTTTTCTGTGATATTTTTCAGGGATTTTCTTTTAGCGGCCACTTTTTCAAGTTCCAGAGAATTACTTGGATGGGTTGAAAAGAAAGTGATTCAAAGAGGCAAGAACAACAGAGCAAAGCAAGGGAATTGAAATTGAGGAGTGAGCAGTGAGCAGTGATATGAGTGGCAGAAAGTTTGGGAGAAATGGTTTGTCTTTGCCATTTGGACTCGACTTTGACTTTCATGCGATTCGAGTTGGAGAAGTGAGCAAAGAGTTTGTGATTCCTGTGAATGGGCCCTTGAATGAGATCGACAGAGAAATAGCAGAGCAGTTCACAACGTTTTTGGAGATGATGAAAGATGGTCCATTCTACTCTGGTCAAATCAGCAGCAGGGGCAGCAAAGGAGCATTGAATGAGGAGGAGCAACAAGGGTTCAGCGATGGCATCAAACGATATTCCGACAAGTACTTGAAGAAGAGAAAAATCAGCAAAAGCATCGAGGACTTTCCATACAATTATGACTTTTTTCCCAGCGAGTTGTACAGCATCATGGGCAGTGAAGGAAAGATGATTTCGCTCACGCACTACAATACAAATAACAAGCAAATCAAAAAGGATGCAAAATCCACAAATAGTACTGGCTCCAAAGAAACTGAAGAGGTCACCAGCAGTGGTGGTCCCAACGAAGAGATTGATGATGAGGTCCAGGCGATGAACATATTGGAGCAAATCAAGAACATGGTGGAGGAAGACGACGCCATTGACATCAACAAAGTGACTAGAATGAACGCAGAACATGAGGAAGACGAGGAGGAGGACTACGACGATGGGTTTGAGGAGGACGACGACAACGACTACAATGCTGAAAAATACTTCGATGGGGGAGAAGAGGAAAATGACGATGGTGATGACGACGAGGCAGCTTTCTAGGGCTTTGTAAATACAAAAAAACAGAAGGATATAATAATATAAAAACACTAAAAGAATAAAAATATAAAAACATAAAAATATGGAAGACGTAGAAGTTGCAGTTTTGAGTGAGCCACAGCCAGTCATCACACCAGCCACATCAGCAGGCGGTGCTTATCTAGCGGTTTACAGCCTGGTGTCATTCGGTAGCATTTCTCTCTCAAATACTGGACCTTATCGCCCCGCGGTCCACTCGAGCCGATCGTGACTCATTGAAAATTTCCAAAATTCGAGATTTTTCTCTTGAAATTTCACTCCTCAAAAGCTCTGGAAAAAGAATATAAATACTCCCTGATCTTCTGTGGCTTTTTTCTTGTTGCTTGTTCCAAATATTTCAATTGCTCACTCCATTGATACTAGCTTCGACTAATTGACTGTTGCACAATCCCATCTCCCTCTCCTCATGTCTAAAGGAAAAGTCTGTCTTGCCTACTCTGGAGGTTTGGATACCTCTGTTATATTGGCCTGGTTGTTGGAGCAAGGCTACGAAGTCATTGCCTTCATGGCCAACATTGGCCAGGAAGAAGACTTTGAAGCTGCTAGAGCCAAAGCCTTGAAAATTGGTGCTTCCAAGTACGTCTTGGTCGATGTCAGAAAGGAATTCATTGAAAAAATCTTGTATCCTGCTATTCAAGTTAATGGAATCTACGAAAATGTCTATCTTTTGGGTACCTCCCTTGCTAGACCTGTCATTGCAAAAGCCCAAATGAAAGTGGCCAAACAAGAAAACTGTTTTGCTGTGAGTCATGGTTGCACTGGTAAGGGAAACGATCAAGTCAGGTTCGAATTGTCCTTCTATGCTTTAAACCCCAATGTTAAAGTTATTGCTCCATGGAGAGACCCTGAGTTCATCAAAAGATTCTCTGGCAGAAAAGATTTGCTAAACTATGCTGGTCAGAAAAACATTCATGTCGAACAAACCGCTGCCAAACCATGGTCAACCGATGAAAATTTGGCTCACATTTCTTTTGAAGCTGGTATTCTAGAAGATCCAAATACAACTCCTCCCAAAGACATGTGGAAGCTAACTGTTGATCCTGTAGATGCTCCCGATGTACCTGAGGACATCGAAATCCACTATAAACAAGGTGTGCCTGAAAAGTTAGTCTACACTGAAAACAACGCAACAGTGGAAGTTACTGATCCTGTTGATCTTTTTACCACTGCAAATAAATTGGCCAGAAGAAATGGTGTTGGAAGAATTGACATTGTCGAAAACAGATTCATTGGAATCAAATCAAGAGGCTGCTACGAAACCCCAGGTTTAACTATCTTGAGGTCTGCCCATATTGACTTGGAAGGTTTAACTTTAGACAGAGAAGTTAGATCTATTAGAGATCTTTTTGTCACTCCAACTTACTCCAAATTATTATACAATGGAATGTACTTTACTCCAGAATTTGAATATGTCAAATCAATGATTGCCCCCTCTCAAGTAACTGTCAATGGGGTTGTAAAGGCTTCATTGTACAAAGGCTCCTTTATAGTCAGAGGCAGATTCTCTGCGACTGAAAAATTATATGATGAAACTGAATCCTCAATGGATGAACTAACTGGTTTCTCTCCTCAAGATGCAACTGGTTTCATTGCTGTTCAATCCATTAGAATCAAAAAATACGGTGAATCCAAAAAAGAAAAAGGAATCGATTTTGACTTATAAGTGTGCTTGAAAGGTTTTCTTTTACCCAATTTTACAAATTCCCTACCAATCTCATTGTTTCAATAAAATTTTCATTCTAATTTTTTTATGTATCTTTAATCAAACAATCTTCTTTTATGATAATTGCCTGGTGAATAACTTAATTCATTTGATGTGTTTTCAATCTGCAATTTCTCTGAAATATTGGATTAAAAACTTAAAACGCACTGAAATAGGTACATATAGATATGAAAACCAAAAAAGTACTTTCTCCTGAAATAAATAAATCTTGAAAAAAAAACATCAAATTCAACTCAAAAGACACCAAAACCAGAAATCATAAATTCAAACACCTATAAAATTTTAATACCAGAAATCATCCTCACATAGGGTAGCATTCAACAAAAATAGACAGGAGTGGTGTTCTCTTTGCGACACATCGTAGGGCAATATGGACATTTAAATGGCATATAGTTTTCTCTTTTGCGTCTTCTATGACTATTTTGATTATCGATTCTAATTGTGATGTTACCAAATCGGTCTCTATCTCTCTCGATACTCATATTGATGTTTCGGGGATTGTTTAAATTGTTAGAAACATTTCGATTTCTATTTTGATTTTGATTTTGATTTTGATTTCTATTTCTATTTCTTGCTCTATTTCCGTTTCTATTTCTACTACCACCGCTGATCCTGATACGAGCCCATTCTTCATTTCTATCAAAGTTAAGCTGAGAAAATAAATTGAAGTTTTGATTTAAAACTAATGGATCCGCCAAACTGGAAGGGTTCCCTGGATTTTCACGGGTAGCACGATAAGTACTCTCTGCCATTCGTCTTAATAGCATAGCATTGCTAGGAATATATCTCTGATCTCTAATATTCGTATGTTCCACCAGCAATGACTGATTAACCAGGTTCAAGTACCTAGAACCACCAATACCTAAAGGATCATGAGAACTTGTTGCCCCAAATATGTTGGCAACATCATCCTCATTTCGATAATTATTATAATCAGCCTCATCATCATTGTCTTCATAGTTATCATTATCACCATACTCTTCATCCTCGTCACCATCAACTTCATAATCTTCATCCGCATCAATACTATCAGAATCAAACACAAAGTCGCTGTCAGTATCATCATTATAACCGGAGTCAAATGCATCCGAATGTTCATGATTGGGCAGATCATCTAATGCACCGAGGTCTGAGTTTTGACTGTCATCATCCAACTCGTCATTCGAGTTAGAATCATAGCTGTTTAAAGATTCACTTGAGTGATTTCCACGATTGAAGTTCTGACGTGAATAAATGTCACGGTTTGTAGTATCATTTACAATTATGCTTTGGAAAGTAGTAAGACCAGGTTCATAATCATCATAATTCTCATCATCATCATTATCATCGTCGTTGTCAAAAGCACTGTTATAGCCTCTGGAACTTTTTAATGAAGACAACTGAATTAAGGCCTCTTCAGATATGATGTGCTTGCAAGGTAATAAAATTGGTGGATTTTTCTTCGTTACTTCTTGTTTAGAGACCGGACAGATAAAGATGGGATGGTTATGATTTAGAAATTTTGGTAATTCAATTTCAATTGGTAATTCATCCTTTGAAGTCCAATGTTTTTCACTTTCAAAATTGGCAATAAAATCGTTCTGGTCAGAGGGTAAGTCATGATGATCTTCGTTATCATTATTAAGATCATTTGTGTATCGATTTAGATATGGCAAAATATGTTCTGAGTAGCTTCTATTTCGAGGAACAAACGTGTCACGAGTATTAAGAATTGGGAAATAGAAGTCTCTTTGAGCAGCAGAAAAACTTTTGGAAGCAGACTTTTTGACATTTTTATTCTTTTGACCCATCAATTTAGAGTTAATTGAGTTAAATTTGAATAGAGATGGAAGGGAAATAAAAGAAGATATTAATATTGAGTACAAATTTGAGTTCAAGTTCAAATTGTTTACCAAGAAATAAGTTTCAATAAATTGATTAATTGTCAAGGGAAACTGATTTATATAGTTAGTAGGCAAACTTTCCTGTTCTTTATAGTCTTTTGAAAAATAATCAATATCAATTTCATCGTTTATAAAAGTTTTAGCGAACAAGTTGGATATAATCAACAATTTCTGATTATTTTCAGGACTTAGTACTAATTTATTTGAAAAATAATGAGATAAGTTGTTCTTGCAGTATAGATAGGCATTAAAATGATTGTTTTGTATAGTGGGGTTGGATTTATGATTCTGACCAATCTCATCAATACTTTTATCGCTAAACTGGTATTTAGTATTCTTTGAAGCATTAGGCATAATTTCATTTGAAATATCATGAAAGCCTAATATACCATTATAAAGGAAAGAAAACTTTAGTATCTGCAAATTAAAAACCAAATCTGAATTCATATTTGATAGAGATGAGTGATTGGCCTGACACCAATGTAAAACATAGTTCAAATTTGGTCCTTGACCAGGAAGAGGATTCAATATAGGGTTTATCAACTGCTTTAAATGAACCAACTTTGACTTGAAATCATGACTGATTTTATAATTGAATTGGGACTCCAATAAAGAAATTAAATAATCACTGCAAGAATGTGACGACGTGTAGCTAATAGTAGGCATAAAACTACTTTGGTGACAATCAGTGCCCTGCAATTGAAGACTGTTATCCAAAGTAGTAGTTTGATTTTTGGGTTGATTACTTTTGTGAAGGCTAAAGCAGTTAGAGTTGTTTTCTAAAACAAGATGATTTAAAATGATTTGGTTCACCAATTTCTTTTTTTCATTGGATAGATTCAAAGTTGAATTAGATAAGTTGAAATGGTTTCCAATATCATTGAGAGTGGTTCTTGATTTCTTTGCCTTTTTATAAAAATCACCAGAACCATTCAAAATCTGCATGTTAAACTTATTCAACTCAAGTTTGAGATTGAAATTAAAAACCCTGTTGTCCAAGAATTTGGAAAATTTATTAGTTGAATTATGAGATTTTTTTAAATTGAAATTCATACTATCTTGCCATATTGACAACTTGGATTGAATCAATTTATCATATTCTTCAACCTGAACATTAAAAGTTTGATTTTCATGAAGCAGTATCAGGGAACTTTGGAGATGCTGCTTGATGTTTTTAAGGTAGGATATCAACTCCTTGGTATCTGCCGAAGAGGAATTTAAAGGAGAATGAATCGAAAAACGGTTATATTCTTGATTTAATAAATCAAGTAATAAAAAATCACTGGTAGACATTGTTTTAAAGTATTGTTCTAAAATATAGATGTGCAACAATAGATATAGGGAATCAAAAGAATTGAAGAGTGATCAGTGGTTCAACAAATCGTTGCTTTTCTCCTCACGTTTGCGGAAAACATAACGGACGAAAATTCGATGTAAAATCTATCATGAGTTTTCAAACCAGAAGAGTATCACAAAGATTTGACGTCACAGCCGAGCCACCGTTAAACATTTATGACAGCAAAATATCCCATGATATTGCAATCACCAGCGCTTCATCAAGAAATACAGTGATTATTGTCTCAACAGTTATTTTCAACCAATACAATCATTACAATTTTGCAACAAAGTTGACTAATTGCACAAAACACGTTAATAGTAAGCCAACCAAACACAAATTCTCAAAAAAAAACTGAAAGCAAATGATTGAGCAGACTGGTGACAGAAGCCGAAAGACCGAATGTACACATGCGGGCGGCTCACAACAGCCCCCTTGACCCAGTAACCAGACCTCAGACGATCGCTTCAATGTTGTAGCGAATCCATTATAATATGGCAAGGTGAAAAAGTATATTAGAAAAAAAAACGTGGATGAGATCGACAGCCGCTTTTATTGGTAACTGGGTTATACCGCAAAGCGTCACGCGAGCGGACCCGTGTCAGACATCAAGAAACAGAATATGAAAATGCGGGAATCTCGCAACACGCTCTTCTTTCAATATACTATAAATCTTAATGCACTACCATGAATTTGCTACAGCAGGCTATGCACCAAATTGCGATTGATCGTCGGCAACAATCAAAGAAAAAGAAAGATTCTGCAAACTTTATTATTTGGGCTTAGGTTTTGAATCTCAAAGCTTTTGATTTGCTCCGTCAATTGATTCTTTTAAAAAAATTAGAATATTTTTGCTGATGAGGCTGATTCCCTCACTCTGAAAGTTACTATGAATTCAATTTGTCACGATTCGTACCAGGAAAGTCATTGTTGCTAGGCCAGCAGACGCTCCATTCAGTAGACCTCATAGGGGACTAGTCATTCGCTGCCTTGCAAGCGCTTTGCGTTACCATTAGCAGTAGACCCGCTATTGCGTGGGTTGCTTTCTGTTGTGCGGGCCACTACCATACTATATTATTGCAAGAAATGGGTCACAAATTTCATTGCACTGAAATGTCATCGCCGACCAAATGAACGTCATATGGACTGCACCCTTTAGCAGCTCAACCTTGTTGCGATGCGTCTCCCGTACGACCGGGTTGGCGATCCGCAGTGCCTTCTGTGAATGCTCCGCCAACTGATCAGCCCTGTCTGTTTAGTCTCTGGAAGATGCTTGCAGATGTTTGCCTATTGTAGAGCGGCATTATCTTGATATAGACTTGTTGCAACAGTGCTGAGACGAGCCATTGGTTTGGCAGTAAAACCAATGACTGAATCTACGTTGGTGGTAATAACGACAAAATCGGTCATTGAATACGGAATCGTCATTTGAATTTGCTGAATGTTCGTTGTCAGTCAGCAGCGTCGGTTGTTCTGATGAGCGCAACCCGTTGTCGATTTTGGTTGGAGCGGCAAATTAGCAGGCAATGGGATTCGATAAAAATTAGCGTCTATTGGTTGGTCGGTTAGCAGATAAATGGCATGATTTTGATTATTTTACTGGAACAGTGTTTCAACGGTTGCTGCGTTATTTACTAAATTCGGGCGGGAATGCAGTGTTGGCGCAGGTCAGACTGTCTTGTAGAGTATAGGCAGAATTTGCTGCGCTTGTGCCGCTGTCAGTTCCATATGTCAGGTGCTTCACAAGCCATTTCAGCAAAAATTATTAACTCGTTCTTTAATGAACAGGCAACCGTTGCTGTTGGCTTACCTTTTGTGAGCATTGACACCCCCATACTTGATGCTGCTGTTGACAGATGTTGCTATTGTAGTGTTAGCAATCCGCATTGCTGAAAATATTTTGTTGCTCTTGCGATTCGCTGATACTTAAATCGATCTGCTAAGTAATTTTTCCACGTTGGAATCTATTTGGTACTAAGCATGGATCAGCTGACGCGATTTGAGCTGCTACAGTTTTGTTATTAAGATGCTTAGTAGCGTTTGCCGATAAGGCCAAATAAAGCATGCTCCGTTTTGCTTGCTATCAACTTTTATATAAGGTGTTCGTCAATCTTTCAGCAGATAAAATTGTATCAAGTGCCAGGACAACGTTCCTGACACGAAATGATTTTGAGTATTTGTGGAGCGTATGTGGAACATATCCACGGCTATTGATGGATCAGCTTTGCACGATACACTGCCCTCGGTTGACCAGTTCTTTCAAATCATCCTATGGATTATTTTCACGGCTAGTACTATGAATGTGCTTGATTATGCTGGATATGCCCCGTTCGCGAACAATTCAGGCAATCAATTGACATGAATCTAAAGTAGGTTGTGCGTTTGCTGGTTACGATTTGAGTATAGATGCCTAAATAGTGTTCAGTCTTGTTATTAGTGGTGGTGGTGTGCGGTCAATTTGTAGATATGATAAAATCAAATTATCTATTTGAACGCTATCATTCGCACTCATTGAAAAAGCAACATCATCTGCGGCTTGAATCACAGCTATTGCTGTTGGTGTGATAGCACTAAACTTTTCAGTTGGAGCCGATAGCAGTAGGAGCAGAATTTCATTTTGCCGATGTAATACATCGAAAGGCATCACCTTTCAGGTTGAAGTACTATTTGGCAATTGGTAAGGTGCTGAGCCAATAGCTGAGGTTGAAAGCAACGTGATACAATCACCACAGCTAATTCTCAGTGACTGATGTCATGAATCAGTTGCCGGTGCTGAAAGTAGTGCTGAAACTGATGTGCACTAATTTGGTTGATGAAAAGGCAATTGCGATAATGCCCCTTTTACCATTGCATTCTGATATGGATGGCTTGCAAATGAATGAACACACACCATGAAAGAGAGGACTCTCTTATGAGATTGTGACATTACCTTGATTGGCGCTAACGCCGTTGAAGAAAAATTGGCCGGTTAAGTTTGGTATGTTGTTTGTCAATCAAAACATCAGCGAATGCTAGGAAGGCAAATCCCAGCTGCTGGTCCTTGAATTCTCGGGAACGGAGCTCCTGGGCTGCCGTTTGATCATTCAATAACCTAGCACCAACTCGTGAAGCTAGAAGTTGCTCATTTTATTCTCAACTGCATTGCGGCTTGATGGTATTGAATATACTTGAATATTCTCTTGAGTAATTAATTTTGACGACCATTGAGCTGCTGTTGTTTGCCGCATCTAAGTCATCGAACCATGATCAAGCGGATGTGGCAACTGCGTCAGTTCATGGTGATATGGAGGCCAATTGCTACATACAACAACGGTTTATGTTTGATAATGGCAGCTTTTCCTTGAATAATTGAAAGATAAGTAAGACAATAGTCGGCTTCAAATGATTTCTTTTTAGTTGTTACAAGCAAATGCTAATTATCTTGCAGTCGATTAAATTCGGAGAAACATCTGGAGAACACGGAGGTTTTCTTGCTGAGGGAAAAGATGCCACAGCATCCTAGCGATATAAATGGAAGACTTGATTACTGACGGATGCTTTGATGCAAGGGAGAAAGTGGTCAAATCATATCTCATTTCGTTGTTCAATCTGAAAGACCTTATAGTAATTGTGGGTCCGATTGTTGAACTTCATGATGCTCAAAGTTGAAAAAGCTTTTTGGACTTTACGGGATGCTTCCTTGCGATGATGCATCAGCAGTTCAAAACTGCTGACTCATATTTGCTGACTACTCAAATGATCATAAACCAGGAAAATACTGTTCTGGGACCAGATGGCTAGGAGCTCGCAGTTGACAATTTATCATTTTGGCGATCAATTGCTGAATTGCTGTTATTCACTCCAAATCGATTACAGTAAGATATTGTTTTTGCTTTTCGGGTACTCGGTTGATAACATGGTGCACCGCACAAATGTTTTAGACGTAGGGCTAACTGGATGATGATAATTGAAGTTTAATTTAGACCTTCACATGACATAGCTGCGTTATCATTTGAGTTGTCGGTATACTCTGAGAGTGATTGGGCTAGAGTCATTGGTGAATCGGCATCATTTGGTGAGTATTTATTTGGCATCAATGGCATTTCGGTCATTTGGAGCTGAAGAAAGCAGGCTTTACTGTCTGTGCTGCATTATGAAACAGAGGACAACTCACTGAATGAAGCGCTCAAATGTAATCACTGTCTACAGCAAGCCATCAAATACGTTGGTGCAGATGTTGAGAACCCAATTATTTATTGTGATAGCAGAGGTGCTATCAACTTGGCTAAGCGTCTTGCAATGGTTGAAACGTCAACCTCATTTTGATATCGTATTGCTTATGAGAAAACCAGCAATGTTGCTTTTACTTTAGGAAGAGCCGATACTAAGAGTAATGTTTTTAATATGTTGATTGGGGCGCGTAATGCACCTGTGTTCAACATTGCCAATAGATTGATTCAATCTCTCCATTGGTCATGCCTTCGGTTTTGTCACTTTGGCCTTTTGACCTTTTGTAATTATTATTGATGGTCATATTCTTTTCTTGGTTATGATACAGTAATAATACGGACTTAATTGCTTGACGGTGTTCATATTTCATCGACAACTCTAAAAGTTTGATTGTATTACATGGTTTTTAATGTTCCACTAATGATTATGTAGTTAGTGAAAAATTCGTTTCTTTAGATTTGATGGGTCTACCTACCGCAATTTCTGGTTCTTTATGTTTGTTCGTTGTTTTCGCAAGTCCATGATAGTATTGCGTTGAAAGGAATCATCTCTGAAAGGAGAACGTAAGAGACACCGCCGGCCCCTTCTAGGGACCTGCCTTGAGTCTGAAATTGTTACGGGAGCTGACAAATGACAGACACAGATGGACAAATTTAGGAAATCGGGATATATTCAATTTCTCCCCTTAGCCGAATTACTGGTTCATAAATGATCAGGCCAATTTAGTGAAGCAGATTAGAGATCTGGCAAACCACCGATTGTGCTGGCCGAGCGGATACTGCTTGTGAGTACGAAGCATGGCCTGCGTCAATTTGATCGGGGGTGCAGTAGACTGAGTTCGAATCTAATCATCTGCTCTCCAAAAGAAAACATTCTGGGAGAAATCAAATAAGTCATTTTGAAATGCTTGCATGTGCGTTGCACTAAAAAGGCTTTTTTAGGCGGTCAAGCAACGAGGCAAAGGGAGCTCCTTTATTTTGAGCGGAGGTCCGTTCCCTGGCCATTTCGTTAAGTTCTTTGATTGCGAACATCCAATTCCTGTAGGGACTGTTCAGGCGTCAATCACGGACATTTTAAGTAAGTTAGTCGCTCACAAAACATAAAAAACAAAGAAAATCAAAAAGCAAACAAGTTAAAAGCTAATGGAAATTCTTTGTAGTTCAAGCTTAAGCATTTTGTGCCGGAAAATGAATACAAGTAGTACAAGCAACTCAGATATGTTGTAGGAATAGTATCATTAGCGTCAGACAATCAGTTGGATAACAATTCTGTTGAGTAATCAACAGAAAATCAAGCAAACAATAGTCATCAGATATATGCAAAACTACATGAATTCCAAACCAGAACTATTGCAATTCAATCATTGAAACAAAATATAGACAGATTTCAACACTAGTACGTTTCTCGCCTTAACCAACATAGTAGCATCATTACTTTCAAGATCAGTTCTTGCATGAATAATTGCAACATTGGACTACGCAGCAATAAAATAATTATTGATCGAAATATGCTCGTACTCTCTTTTGTTGGTGGGATGTGAACCAGGTTAATTGAAAATTTGTTCACACAGTGGAAATATGGTTTATCAGCAGTTGCTGCAATGAACTTGAAAGCCTCTAATATGAGTACAGGATTTTTGACTGCCACAGCGAGTGAAATATATTCTGCTCCGCAGCTGGGAAAGGACAGCAAAGTCTTGTTTTTGGTGGTGCAAGTAACTGGCTTTCGATTATGGAGCAGCTTAGATCCAACAACTAAATTGTGACGCCAATGACTCTAGCCCAATCATTGTGAAAGGTTCTAAGCAGCTAATATGATGACGGATATTGTAGTGACTTGCAATGGGTTTGAGATTAAATATTTAGTCACTATTATAGCGCAACCCAAACCGCTCTTGCGTAGAGCACCAAGATATTGACTGAGTAACCGACCAGCGAAAGCGATATCATACTGTAACCGATTTGCAGCAAATAGCAATGGTCCAGCTATTGAGCTTCATAATGATGGTCTTTGAGCTTCGAACTCCGAGCCTTCTGTTTCAAGTAGAATCTTGTGTGGGTTAACGGTCATTGGTGTTCGATGCATATGACAGTCATCAAATTTACTCTTGTGAACCATCAGCGCGAGGTAGATCTCCGTAGATACCGAAATTCCCTGCCAATTGTGACCTACATTGAGTCCAAAAAGACCAGCCGCAATTAATTCAAGGTCTTTCCTTTGCAACAATGAAGAGAAATATGATTTGACCAGCTTCAGCTTTTCATCAGATGAGCTTCCAGTAATGATATAATACATTTATTTGTAGGAAAGCAGCAATGGTTTGATTTTGAACGATAAAGCGGTCCATGTTTACTTGAATGTTTCTAGATCCTTAACAATTAGAGAGCACTGAACAATTTTTTGTACCTTCAACCGATCCATTGGTGTTCCACTGAAATTAAATTTTTATTCTTCAAATTTGAAGTGGATGTTCACCATTAACTAATCCAGGTGGATCATTCTTAGAAAATTCGCCGTGGATATCACCATGATAAATTGAAGTTGTGACATCGATTGGTGAATCCATAAATGACATTGATACTGCAACTGAAAGAAGGACTCAAACACATTCATACTTAATTATTGGGCCTAGTTCTTCAGAGTACTCAATGCCTTAAGCTGCCAAATTGCTGAGCAAATAGTGGAGTTTTGGTTAAATCACTTGCTGGTGCTGAGTCTGTTGTAAATAACCGAAGACTACAAACCGTAGATTTTTGATATGGACCATCAACCAGCAGTAACTGCACTTTTGAGCAATGCCTGAAGGACTTATTGACAAGCATCTAGCCACATTGAATGTGCAGGATTTAGTGTATCAATAATAGTAGCATCATGGGCAGCGGCCAGATAAGTCCGAAAAAGTCGCTTTTCATGGTATCATGAGCATTATTTGAAAACCATTTAAAGACATTTTTGATGGCATCAAGAATGTTTTGATTAAGTCATTTGGCTGCAGCAACTTGGCCCATATCTGATTCGGCACCCGTCTCACCATCCGCAGGAAGATCAGCATCATTTGAGATTTCAACTAATGTCTTTGAATCTAAATCATTGTCATCGACTCCTTTTTTTGCGTCATCATCTGAGGAGATGTCGATATATGCATCCTCCTTCTTGTTGTGATGCATTGAAATATTGTGTGAACTAATTGTTGTTAAGTCATTGGATGCGGTCGGCTGCTTGGCCCCATAGCACAAGCTGCATTAGGTGCATCTGAAACCGCTGCAAAATTTTTGGTTTAGTGGCAGCAACAGATTGTGTTTCAAATCGAAATTTGATTTGTTGACAGCGGCAGGTGGAACTGAGACCACAGCAGTAATGAGGATTGTACGCTCTCCCTGTTTTTTTACTCATTTCATAGCCGACAGAACCATAGACGACACTTGCTTCACCTAGCCTTGTTGTGCTGATTTGTTTGGGAATTGAGCCATCAACAGAACATCTAAGCACCTTCACATTGGCAGCGGTCGAGATTCTTTCATTAATTAACTTGAAAGACGTAGCCAAAAATGCCGAAGTTGAGTAGCAATGAAATCCATCGAACGCAGTGCGTATAATCCAGCTTCATTTCACCGATAATGTTGAAAACTGAAATTAACTACTTTTTTTATGGATTTGGAAATGATTGGATTTTGCCAACTTTTGGCCAGCCCATTTTCGTGACACTTCTAAAGACTGAAATTGCATGTTCGAATTCTGGAAATCAAAGCAAGTGGTTAATGAGCATGAATGCAAACACCTTATTAGATCTGACCCTATTAACTGTTTTATTGGATATTCATCGAATAGATTTAATTTAATCAAGCAACTTGGCAACAGCTAATGATCCTGCAGCATTTGGAGCAACAAAAAGATATCGTCAGTAATTATCAACAATGATGAACTAATTATGACTGAGATGAACAGACACAAATGGCTTTGCCTCAACAATATCAAGATGAAGAAGAGCAAGAGCAGCGGTTGCCTGTCTTGTTGACCACTCATTAAAGGGTTTGGTCGCATTTCCTATCCCAGAAGACTGACATTTTGAGCCAGGAGCAGCAGAAATGTCCTACATTTTAAATAAACCACTTGCAACAGCTTGACCTCCATGAACGGAAAGCTGATTCAAATTTGCAGTAATTAATCCCAAATCAGTTGTGGAAACGAAATATTCGTATAACCATGAGGCTGGATTTTAACCGGCTAGTGCGCAATGCAAATGAACAGAATGATCTTTGATTGAAAGCCTAGCCAGTTCATCTCCAGCAGCGGACCGTGAGATTAGATTTGCACCGTGAATGTACGCAGAACATTCATCAATGGTTTTCCAATCAGAAGCATGACGGTGCCAATACCTTTGACAAGCAAGATGGTATCACGAATACCAGCATTTGGCGCTGAATGAATTTTTAAGTCGCTGAGCCAATCAACGTTTGACATGTATGTGGGAAATCACCGTAGTTAACATGAAGCTATTTGACGCTCAACATCACGTTGCTACTTATTTTCAACCACCAAGCAAGCAGCGACTGATCAACTTTGAGGTCATGCAAAACAGCTGGAGCGGCAGAAGCATTGCCTACCATTGATTATCTAGTTGGAACTTGCCGTGCTGCTAACCAGGCCCTACCAAATGTCCTTCTTGGTGACAAAAATTGTACGACAGTTATTTTCATTTTGGTTTCTTGATGGGTGCCTTAGCAGCTGAGACTAACGGTACTGAATCTGGGCCGCCAGTACGTCAATCAATCCGCAGATGATTGGCCTAAAGTTTCACATCTGAAAATGCAGATTTGTGAAGATTCGTAAATTGCGTAAGAATCGTTTCACCGTACTTGCTGACCGAAGCCAAATCAGTGTGAAGATTAGCAGCATCTTGATCAGCATTGTAGAACTTGAGATTATTGAAATAGGATGGGTTAAGCACTTCATTCCAACTCTTTTAATTGGATAATGTATTTCTCTACCTCCCAGCCATAAGTGACCGGGTCATCTCAACAGCAGCTTCTATGCCAATGGAGACATTAAGCACTCCCAGCTAAACTAATACTTTACGGCCATATCATCCATATTATTCGTCCTCTTCCAAAGCAGCACACAGTAATCCGCCGGTATCAAACA
Source organism: Ascoidea rubescens DSM 1968 (assembly GCF_001661345.1). Lineage (NCBI taxonomy): Eukaryota > Fungi > Ascomycota > Saccharomycetes > Ascoideales > Ascoideaceae > Ascoidea > Ascoidea rubescens. The sequence continues at coordinate 281,964 of NW_017962921.1, read as the reverse complement.
AATGGCAAATGAGATTCAAAGCAACTTTTTTGTCGCTCGAATCAGCAACATCACGAAAAACAACACTTTTTTTCTTAATGCCTTGAAGTAACGGACCAAAGTGAGCGGCTTCTCTATTAAACACCAATAGCCAAATAGTGATCTTAGCTTCACCAATTGCGTTCTGTGACTCTTGCTATCCAGCATTCTGTGGTGAGCTGCGCGAATGTTTTCATTCGGTCTCTCAGAGTCTGTGACAGTTTTCCTCCCGTGACGCTCTGTGATGTTACTCAGTTCTCGATTTAAGTAGCTGGCAGTCTGTTCTACTTCATTTTTTCAATATATGTCTTTACCTTGATATAAATCACTGATTCGCCACAACGAATTATTAGCCGAATTGAGAATTCTCACTGCCAAGAATCAGTGACGCTAATTAGTGCTGCTAATTTAATTTTGTGTTTCGGTGTTGAATTTTGAAGACGCTCTGGTTAGTTTGTTGGTTGAACTCTTTATCAGAAAATTGTTATTCCTGGACTTCATGTGTGTTCAGTCAAAATTAAGATTGGATTGAATTCCATTTGGCATCCGCTTCTTGCTGGTGGATTGGTTCTGGTATTTTGGAAGAAGTCTATTGATTGAGTGGTATTTCAGTCATCGATTACGTTACCTCGAGAAGCATCATGATAGATTTAGTGTTAAAGCTGGTATCGTTATGACCAGCCCAATTATATCCAGTAAGTGGGGAAATAGATAATCCAATATGTGATATTATCAGAATGTCTTCAATAAATATATTGCAATCTAGTCAAGATTAACAATGCTGAACCAACGGCTGCCATTTCTTTTGCTGCGACAGTTTTGGATCTTGGCTATGCTCAACAGATTCTTAGTCATTTTACGGTGAGTGACTCAATTTCTTATCGTGTTGCAAAAGTTTTGGCCAATAGTGTTTGCAATGATGGATTTACTGGGTGCTCAAGTACAACTGCGTTAGTCTCTGTTAGTTGAAAGCCATTCAAGATGCCAGAACGAACCAAAGAACATGCTATCGTTGTGGCACAAAAAACCATTCTGCCAGTGAGTGGGTCGCAGGACGGCCAGACCCTGCAGGATTATTAGTTGCAGCCGATATCTTTGCTGCTGTCGCTCTTCTGGATGACTGCAAAGATGACAAAAAGCTGTTTGCTCAGTCTTTGAGATTAGCTAGTAACATTTTGTTGAACTCCAGATGGTTGTATTTCAACCGTGGTGCTTTCGAACATATCTGTCCGAACGCTGGTTGGTTTAGCCATTTATTCCTAATTCTTATTATTTTCTTGGAACTGGTGACACTATCGTTAATGCCAAGATTTTAAACGCGGCCATGCTTCTGAATTGTAAATCAACTCAAAGTCTCTTTTAAGTTCTCTAAGGTGCAAGCGTATTTCCAATCTCCTCTGCTAGAATCAACCAGTCCCCGTTCTCACTCGAACATCATTCAGGTGATTTGAATGGTGCTTTAACTAGTAACAGAGCAGCATCTTAATTATATGAATGTCTCGTTCCTCATCTGCTGTTGCGTTAATTACTCGAAATTGGCCTGAACAAATATGGTATCCAAGAGAAGAACTCGTAAGAGATTTATTCATGATTTAGGTCACTTCCGCTGCTGGTGGATAAAAATATCTGTCTTCACTGAAAGAACAAATGTGCCAAATTATGGTTAAGTCGTCTAGAAGACAGACCACGGCTGCTCGTGGGCTTTTCTTGTTAATCAATTGAGGCCCGTCACACTTGTTGCTGCTGATGTTAGCCGTTATTTTTATCTGATTGTTGATGATAACTGTAGATAGGCTGGTATTCCTCTGATTGTTACAGGAGGATTTGCTGTCGCCAGGTTGGTGTATTATATTCGATTTACTCAACGACTATTGTATAAAACCGCTCATGCTGTCCGATTTGACTCGTACTGTGAATCTAAGTGGATCAAAAAATTTTGTCAATCTCAGCAAATAAATCTAGATTTGTCAGTTTTCTATTACTCTTACCAATATCCCGTCGCTGGACGTTGGCAAAAATCATTTCTCACAAAGGCCAAGACAATGTTTATTAAAGGTAACGTTCGTGATTGCATGTGGAATGGTACTGTCATGGATTCAGAGGTTTTGCTGAACTTTACTCATTTCATGCATCGCACTCTGTTCACTACGCTATTAAACTAAATTTTGAATGAAAATCAACTTCATCTATGGTGAAGGTGTTTTGGAAGTGCTGCTTATTGCATGATTGGCAAACATATCAAACAAACCGAGTAAGGTGACAGAAATGTCATCTGGGCGTTTGTTGGGCACGATATGAGTAAGGAATGCAAACTAACTGTACAATCATCATGACAGCTGTGCTGATGTCCGTTCCTCTTGTTTCTTTGATAAAAATTAATTTCCGTTGAAAAATTATTGATAAGCTGCCATTGAACAATAAATTCCGTTTGAGATTGACGTTAGACCCACTGCTGCTGAAGTTATAGAACCGATTCTGTCCACTGGGGCTACTAAGAATGATATGGCAACCCCAACTGGTTCAGAGAATACATGAGAAAATAAATCCAGTGCGTTTGATGAATAAATTGATATCAGATCAAATGATCAACTGAACGAACGTCTCGATGACACTCAGTAGAATTGAGATTAATGGGATCAATCTGCGCTGCATGGTAGTCAACAATTCGATGCTAAGAGAGCCGCTGAATCTGAGTAGGAAAGGTTTGCTACTGAATGAAACGTCTGCCATGAGGATCTTCATGTCATTGAAAATGTAGCTAATTTTTCTAACGATGAATCAAGTGAGCCCACTAAAGGCAAGACTTCTCTGAAATGTTTGGCCGGTCTTTTTATTGCCGCTGCCAGTGTTAAACGAAATTCAGCAGACGCAATATGCAACACTGCTTGTCGATCAAAGCTGGAAGATATGACAGTATTACAGCCCTTCATGTTGTTGCAGCTTCAAAGTCATTCGAAGATCAGCAAATGAATGTCGAAACAAAATTTTTTCATGAAGATATCGACGCTCAATATTACAGCGCCCACCCTGGCTCACTTGAAAATCCTGTGGGTCTTTTGCAAATTTGGCAGCTACACAAATCAATTTATTTATGCAATCAGTTTATATTTGTAGCTACAAAACATTGTAAATGGTCTGCAGTCTCTTGGGCTTCAAGAAGTTTCTTTTGTGCTTGCAGTGTATTACCTTTCAAAACGTAACTGCCATTGCATTTTAGTGTTACATGTGGATGATCTTGCTACTTCCGCATCATCAGATTCAATGGAGAACGTACTCCTGTTATACGTCAGTCAGTTGTTGAAAGCAAAAGGGCTTGGAGAAATTCCGCGTATATGGCTTTTACTTCAAGTCACTCGAAGCAACAAAAGTATTTTGGAATCTACGGGGACCTGCGCGACACTGATGGTTCAATAAATCTGAATGGATGAGTTTCATTTGCATGCTACACTAATGTGAGCAACCCAAACAGGATGCTACTTAAAACAGATTACTTGGTGTTGCTTGTTCAAAAGTCATCACGTTCAGATCAATTGATGGATCGTCCTCTCTTGCTTCGAAATATTTACTGTACGATATGTATTTTCCTTCTATGGGATTTCTTCGATACCTTTGATGACCATAGAAGATCAATCAAAGTTGGATAAAGGAGTGTCGATATATTTGAACTCAAACTAATTTACTGTTCGATACAATGTTGCTACTACTGATGAACTAGCTGGATACCTAGACAATGGTTGAGCTGGAGACGTTGGTCATCAAACATCAGTTGGTGGGTGTATGATTTTCATCAGTCATAAAGCAGTTACTTGGATCTGAAGGCAGCAGGCTTCAGTGGCCATGCTGACTTGTGCAGCAGAATGCTTTTGACTCACCTAAACAGTCAAATAGTTGTGTTCTTGAAAGAAGTCCTTAACTACATTGGTAGAGATGTTGCAAATCCAATTACTTATTGTGCTATCATTTGTGCCATCGACTGGGCTGACCCCCTCTGCTACGACCGAAACACCAAGCACATTTCAATCAGGTATCAATTTATTCGAGGGTTGGGCACGATGAAATTTTCTCTAGCCAGAGTTGATACTAAGACGAAATTTTGCTGATATGTTGTTAAAACCGTTCAGTGCTCCACTGTTGACGTTCGCCAATTAATAGTCTCAATGAATCAATTGTGAATTGGTGCGCCTTTGTTGATTACCACGGTTTGGTATTCCATCATTATTATTATCGTTTGCTTTCTGGTTGAATATGCTGCAGAGTTGTTTTCTTCATTTGTTTGAGTCACTGTGGCAATTATACTTTTGCCACGGCCTGAGTTTGATTGTAGTATTGGGTGTTCCTTCTCATTTACAAAATGTTTATCTGCGTATTAAAAAGGACTTTCTTTTGAAGGTGATATGTATATTTTTTGCTTCTTTTTTATTATTTTAATTCTTTCGTTTTTTGATTTCATCTATAAGTCCATGAATGTAGCCCAAACACTTGTCCAGAACTATGAGTGTTGCCCATCAATTGATGAGGAACACTAATCAACCGGCTGGGAATCGCTCTTGAGACGGAAAGCAAACAAAGACCCCTGTGCTTATTGCTTGAATCGTTTAAACAGCTCTCGTTGTATATTGCACATCTCACAATTTGAAATCATAAATGTCTTTCAGCCCATGATGTTTTCTCTTAGAAGGGCGTCTATTTGATTCGAGCGTTATTACACTGCGCTCCTGAGCGGATTGCTGGAAACCATGTCTGGCACTCACACCTGGTAAGAGCTCAGCTAACGCGAGCGATCGCTTGCATGGTGTTAAATTGATTGAGATCATTGCCAGGATTGTCGGCTCTGAAGTTAATGTGGTTCTTGGGCTGTTGTGGGCCGCCCGACTGTTCACAATGGGTCCCTCGGTTTATGTGCCACGTCTTTTCCGAGGCGCTCAGTCATCGAATGCCGCTCATTATTGAAAGGCCCCGCCGTCCCTATCCTGCTATTTTTTTTTTAATCAAATTCTTTTCATTATAAAATATGGATTTGATAGAACTGGATAAGGATTGAATTGCGATTGTTTGCTGGCAAGAAACAGAGAAAGTAATTGATGCTGCTCACTTCACTATTTGCGTTTTGGTCTTGGATCACAAAGCTGTGGTGTTTGGTCCATTCGTTCCAGTCTTCATGAAGGAACGTCTTGCGATCGCTGGTCAAGTTGAATGAGACAATGTTAAGGATCCTTTGGATTTCATTTGCCGTACGTTTGTTACCGGCAGATTAGTTCATTCTTTTTTGCAAGAGGTGCGATTAAATAGGTGGAATGGCTGTCAAGTAATAGCCTGGTTGAAATGATTGTAGGGTTTGTTGGTGTAGAGGCTGCCATTATTCTGAACGGGGTCAATTTTCTGGCTAGTGGCAAAGTACGTTATTGATTTCCAAGGGAATACAATATGGATTTTAAGGAAATCAATTGCAATATTTTTGCAGTCCACAACGATGATCACGATGCCGCCTATCTCTGGGATGCTTCGGTTTCTGACACCAGCTATGCTGAAAAGGTTCATACTCAATTTACAGACCCTGACAATATTTCATTTTGTGATGCAACGAAATTGGCCACTCATCTGCAAATCAATTGATCTGCTGGTATCTCAAGCATAACTGCGTTAGTCTCTGTTGATAGTGAATCATGACATGAGTCAATACAGGAACTAATGACGTTCTATCGTTAGAACAAATATTTTCATTTGACTAATGGGTGATCGGCATCACGGCCAGTTCTTGCTGGATCATCAGATTTACCCGATGTTTCCGCTGCTGTCGTAGTTGGGACTCCTGCGAAATTGACCAGCCGCTGTTTGTTTGGTGGTTAAATACAAGTGGCAAGGTCATGATGAATTAGAAACAGCTCTATTTTGATTCTGGTATTTCGAAACAAATTTGAGCTTACGATGGCTGGTTGAACTACTTAGGTCTTCATTCGTGTCTAATTAGTAGCATTGGTGACGCTATCGTTGATGTCAATAGTATTGACACTGTGCCCCTTCTTAAAGGTGGATCAGTAGAATCGTTTCTTTAAGCTTGCGTGGTGCAACATTAATTTTAATCATGGCTGCTACTGGATAAAGTGCTTGCATTTCATTAACAAAAGGTTTTGAGTATTTGAATGGTGCATTACCTGTTGAGGGAAAACTTTTAAAAGTATTTTAATGTCTCGGTGACCCATCGGCTGCTGCTTTAATTACTGCAAATGGGCATCAACAATTAGGACATCCATGTGAGACAGCCGCAAATGATATATCCAACATTCTTTGAGTTTTGGCTGCTGCTGGTTCAAGATGTGACTTCTGTTTTAACGCATAATAGTGCAGAAATTATTGTCAAGTCTTGTATAAGTCATACCGCCGCTGCCCTTCGTCTGCTTGGTGATGCTATTGTTGGCCCAACGGCACTTGTTGCTGCTGATCTGACCGGCTATTTTCTCTCCTTTGTTGATAACTACTCGAAACATGATGCTGAAGTTGCAATTGCTGCATAATCATTTGCTGTTGCATAGTTGCAATATTAGGTGAAATTTATTCAACAATGATTGGATAACACAGTTGATACTGTCAGATCTGGTGTGTAGCTTGCACCTATGCTGCTCAACGGCTTTTGCAAAGCAGAAAAAATTAAACTTGGAATTTCGGAAAGTTATAGTTTCACCAAATTGGGGTGGTCGAATGTTGTCATAAACCAATTATTACGAACGCCACGTCAATGTCAATTAAAGCCAAAGCTCCTGAATATTTGTGGAATAAAGCTCTCATTTGTGCGGAGCTTTTGATCAGTTTGATTCCTACAAATTAAGGAGCCCTGGTGTCCACGTCCTTTCGGTTGATCTAAGTAAGAAATCTAGCTGCCGCTATGTTAAGTGTTGCTTGATGTGTGATTCTGGAATAATTCGCAAATACATCAGACACACCAAGATAGGTAATACAAGAGTCTTCTGGGGTTTCGTTCACGACAGCATGACTAGAATGCCCTACAAAGAATTCAATCCTCAAATCTTATTTGTTTTTACCGCTCATCTTGCCACGTTCATGAAACAAAGTTTCTCTTGTTTGATGCATCATTTGCTGCATTAAGCCAACAATTCCACTTGCTGTAAAAATTGCACTCTTTGCTGCTGGACTTATGAAACAAATCCGGCCGCCGCAGCCACTAAAAAAGAAAACACAATTGCAGTCGGACCAGATGATGTATCTAATATTTACTTCGATGACTATGATGAATATATTGACATCCGCACTGATGATCACAAAAGAGATGGTGTCGATGACAAAAATTGGATTGAAGGGAATCCGTTCAATGTACTGTTGATGCTGTTGAAGTTGCTAGAGCCACCACTGTTGCTCAATGTACCATGGACCAACAAGTGTAACCAACTAAGTTTGAGAAGTTGATCTTTATGACATTGAAGATGTATTTTAATGGTCTTCAAATGTATATGAGACACCTCCATTTAAACATATTTTTTGAAATATTTGGCCGCTGCTGTTATTGCCGCCGCTGCTGGTAAACGAAACACTTCTGAACCACTTTGAAACATTTTTTGTCAGTCAGTGCTTCAGATAATGGTTGATTTTCATTGATACCTGTTGGTTGAGCTCTCATCGAAGAAAAGCCCCTTTGGCTGTGGTACATGTTTACAACAACAACCCCATTAATTGGTGATTTTGCTAAGCCCAGAATAGATGCCAAAACGATTTCTGACCTCGAAGGTACTAATTTTTCTGCAAGGTCTACTCTACTAAACGGGTATGAAAATGTTAGTGTCCTCCTTGAAGTTGCAGCATCAAGGTCGTTTCGGATTCATCAAAAGGATGTGCGAACTGCATTTTTTTAAAGGCATATCGTCCGAAAAAGTTAATTAAAGCAGTTTGGGGCGTCTGTCAGTGCTTAATATTGCACGAAAGGCTGGACGTTACGCAACTGATTCTATCGACTCAAACAATCTGCTTTTCATATCTACTCAAGAAAGATAAGTGCTCCGCATTTGCTTGCATCATAAGGACCCTCAGCTGATCATGGAGTGCTTTAGCACTCCAGTTCAATAATCACTCCATGCTTCGCTGATTTGTGGATCTTTTTACTATTTGCGGATTATCAGTTCTAATGGTGAAGCTGCTAAAATCTTATCTCAGTTCACCCATCAAAATAAAAAGTCTTGGAAGTGTTCTGAGTCGTCTTTCGCCGTTTGAGATCGCTTTTAATATCGACTGCATATCGGTATCAATGGTGAGCTAGGTGAGAATTATTGTTCAACTGTTTAAAACGAGTGTGATTCATTCGCAGACAACACCAATGGTAATTAACCCCACAACGAGCTGCTTGAAACCGATGGTTCTGGGTCAGATGATGAAGATTTATCGGATTACGTATCAATTCTTGGAGCGCAGTTGTCAGCTGCAAATTGCTTACGCAAATAAATTGAATATGTGATTGAATCACTGCATCAATTTCACTGTTTGCCGAGGAAGATTTAACTCAATAGTGCTAATGGGTGTCAAGATTCTTGAACTCAAGTCCTTGATCGGTCAATTACAAAGTTGCAACTTCAATTGAACTAGCTCCATTCTCGAAAAGTGATTGGGCTGGTGATATTTGGGATGGAAGATCCGTTGGTCAATACGTGTTGCTCATCCAGTAAAAGCAAGTAAGATGGAGCTGCAGAGAGCAGGCGTGAATGGCCTCGCTGACATGTGACGCTAAATAAATTTTCATTTAATTAAGAGATGAAGAAAGCTCTGCTCCTAAAGCAGATCTTCATATATTCTGGTAGGAATTCTTGCTAAACCAATTATCAGCTGTGATAACAATTCGGCAGTCATCTTGGCTATCAATCTTATTCATAGTAGTAACTCCAACCATGTTTCAAACAACTATCAATCTACTCGGAGGTTGAGGAATGTTCCATTGGCATTGGAAGAGTTGACCCAATAGAAATTGATGCAGATATGTTGAATAAAGTACTCAGTGCTCCAGCTTCTACATATTATAATAAATTGCTTCAATGATTCAATTGTTGATGGTTGTTCATTTGTAGTTTATGTGGGATCGATTTTAACCAATTTGCAATTTTTGGCTCATCTCAAGCTAAATATCACTATGTATTGTCATAGCAATGTTTGACTGACGGTGATGACAGTTCCTGTTCGACGGTCAACGTATCCTTCTATTACTGGTCTGTATTGTTTCTTTACCAAGTGTTGATGTTGGTGTTATAGAACAATTTCAAGAACATTCGATGTGTTTAGTCGGCGCGTTTGAGCTTCTTCGTTGTTGTTCAAAGTTTGATTTTATTTCAGAGTCCTTGACTGTAGCCTGAAGCGCCGTTCTGCGATATTGGTGCTCAGCAGCAAACAAACAACCAAGCAAACTAACTAAGCGGGTAACTTGCTTGTCGCAGAATTCAAAAATTTCTCTTTGCCCCATTGCTAGAATGGATATAAAAGCGTTGGTAGACCAATGCTCATGGTTGTATTTCAAAAGCACCGAGTTCTCTCGGGGCATCTTGTTTCTTTTTAGACAGCTCTAATTAGAATACGAAGCCTCTCCACTGCGCCTGTTGGGCGGATTCCTGATGCTCATGTCTCACATTCATTCCTGTCAACAGCTCGGGGAAGGGGAACTGATTTTGTAGAGTCTCAAAGGTGTTAGTCATCATTAACTAAATTGTCGAAAGTGCTGTTTCTGGAATGGAGAGGCTGTTGTGAGTCTCCGGGTGATGAGAGGCGGTCCCTCAGTTCCTGTTGCCGGTCTGCTCCAGTTAGGCTTGGTGATATATTTCTTGCTTTATGCGAAAGGTCATTTTATCATAGCTGCTGTTTTTCGGATTTTGTTTTTCCTTAATGTGAGTTATGGACTTGATACAACACTACAGCGGGTTTAGAACCAAATAGCCACTGCTCGCTGAAAACATTGAGGAAAGTAATTGATGCAGCTCAGTTAATTATGAGGGGCTCGGTCTTGATGATGAAAACCGCTCCATTAGGATCGTTGATTCTACTCTTTTCAAACAATGAGTTATTATTGTTAATCATGTAGATTCGTGCAATCTTAAAGTTCCATTGAACTCCACTAGCCAAACAGTCGTAACAGGCTGATCAGTTTCTGCTCCATTGGAGGTCGTGGTATACAATGAGTGGTAAATCCCTCAAGTATTAGTTTGCTTGAAGAAGCTTTACGGAACTATTGGTGTTGAAACAGCTATTATTATGACCACGTCTCTCATTTCAGGAAAAGAGAAGATTCGCCTTTGAATATGAACAATGAAAAGCAACTTCTTAATTGATTTAGTTTGAATATTGTTCAAATTTATAATGCTGAGAAGTTGTTGGAATTCCTATGCTGCTTTCAAATGGGACACTACCAATGCTAGAACAGTTGTTACACATAGTACAGGCACTGACTAAAGAACATTTGCTGATTGAAAAGTCTTGTCTAATCAGCTTGAAAATGATGCATTTGCTGGTGGATGAGGTTTAGTTTTTTTAATTTTTTCGCTGAGGATTGACTGAAGAGCCCAAAAATTATAAATAATAACATCCGAACGTTGTCACAAATATTGTCATACGGCTAATGAATGTTAAGCAGCGCAGCCAGCTATTGTTGGATTATCAGATTCAGCTGATGCATCTGTGCTGTGGCTGCTCAGGATCCCCCCAATGTTAATCAGCGGCTTTTTCTTGTTTGTTGAAATTTGCTGGCAAGCCTATGCTGAATTCAAAGACATTCAATTTTGATTTTTGTGCTTCCAACATACTTGTGCGAGCCCTCATTCCATCCGCCACTTCACCTGTCATTCAAGTGAAGATACTGCAATCGCTGACACTTTGGACGATGTGGAACGTACTTTTATTGTAGTACTTCAAAATAGTGGATCATTCGAGACTGCTGTTTACGCTCCCATGGAGCTTATTCAGTTTAAATTCAACTACTACAAGATAAGATGATTGGTACTCCTTCAAAAATGAATGAGATTATGCCAATGATGTAGTAACTGGTAGGAGATCTCCTTCAGGATCATATGAATGTCTTGATCGGCCATTCTTTGCGGCGACGATTGCTACTTACTGCAATAAACGTATAGTTCATCTAGGTGCGTCTGGGCAGAGGATATTGGGAAAAGCAGCGGCATCTCTGCTGCTGCTGGTTGATAATGTGAGTCTTGTCACAATAGAGATGGGACTAAAATTGCTAATAAGATATCTACAATGCAGGCTACTGCGGCCGTTAGACGACACTATGATGATAGTGTTGGGTCAATGCCAGGATTCGCGAATGACGACAGTAGCTATGTTTCCACAATTGTTCATGATCAATGAAAATACGTCGTTGTCGTTTCAAATGCTATAGGATTACCAGCTGTTGCTAGGTTTGTATATCGGTATAAGTTCATTGAACATATATTGCAAATATCCATTGATACTATCGAATCAGTTATCCATTTTGCTTTCAGGCTGTTCAGATCTTTTTGTCAATCTGAAGGAACCAGAGATGAAATGTTTGTTGCTGATAAGTCTCATGAAAATGGGACCGCTGAACGTTGACAGCGAAGAACAGTGGCAGAGGCCGAGACAATGACTATCTATACCAATGATCTTCATTGCGTGTGCAATGAAGCTGTCATGAAGACAGTGTTGTTGATGAACTTGACTCTTACCGTAGACGGCGCTCCGCTGGCCGCTTCTTTTTACTTATTTTACGGAATAAAATATGATGCTGCCATCTGGAACGTGGTTGATCTGTTATTTCTCTCCTAATTTTTAATTAAATCAGGCACACCAAAAACGGTGAATCAAGTCTTCTCAATGAATTCTTACGTTAAAGAATCAGTAGAAGTGCCTGCAGAGTGTACATTGTTGGTGGGCGCTATCTGGTTGTCAGTTCTTCTCGCGGCTTTATGAAAAGAATTTTTTTTTTGCTGATGCTTCATATCATGGTTTTTCTCAACCATTCCGTCTGCCGTTTGAGTTAGAGCTGTGTTCTTAACCATATGGGGGGGGGGCGGAAATCACTTCGCTGCTGTCAACAACAATGAGCACGCCGCTGAAATGCTTTTGACAATGAATAAGAGATACCTTTAATGTATAACGTAATTGTATTGAGATAGGCTCTATTGATGGCGAAAAAGACATTGCGGATGACAATGATGTGCCTTCAAAGAATTCTATTCAAACTGCAGTTGATCCTGATCCAGATGCCGATGAAAACACCGGTGCTGAATCAGATGAAAACCAACTTGTTGAAAGCGGATGAATTTGTCAAAAAAATTTTGATGACGAAGGCAACGTAGTCAAATGGGTTGCAAATGATTCAAGTGACACCACTAGAGACAAGTTTCCACTGAGGATGTTGGCTGCAGCATTAATTGACACAACTAACGTTGGTGCAAATACTACGGTCCGCTTGTGTGCAGTTGTTTGTCAATTAGTCTATCAGACCACCGTTAATAACAATAATTACACTTTGGATCATGTTTCTTTTCGAAAGAGATTATTTCGTTGTCAATGAGTGTATACATTCTACTCTGCTCCAACTACTACTTTTCTAAAACCCTGAGTAGATTCTCAATTGTTTTGTCAGCTTGAAGGCAAAGGTGATACTGAAACATCCAATCCAGTAATTACGTAAGAAACTGTTTTCGTGGTGTTTGCTGTTCCAATATCAAACTCATTCAAACTTCGTTTCATGAATCGGCGAAGAGCGGTTTCTCATGGATATATGTTGTTAAATCTTTGATTGAACATTGTACAGAATTTGTTAATGATCAATAACTGGAAACGGTTGGAAGGTGGGCAAATCAATTTATTGACTCGAATAATCACTTCATTTTGGTGAATAACAAAGGAAAATGCTCTCCGATCATCAGGATTGCAACGACCGTGAGATGGGCTTGGTGTGCAATGTCTTTCACGAAACAGACAACGCTGGACAGTTTGAATTTATATGGATCGTTGTGCACTTGCCCGATCATCACATGCACTGGACAAGCTGCTCAAACTGTAATTTAGTACTGAGTTCCAAATAGAACAGCTCGCACTAATGTTTGGTGCATTTCTTGGAATTGATGTTGCTCATAGTAACGGAGGCACTGCAGTATCTGTGGAAACCTCCGTCTGACTGAAGGTTCAGAACCTTAGATTATATCGGCTTTATCTGCAGGCTAGTCAATGGCTATGTACTAGAAGAAGCTTCTAGCTGAATCAGATAGATCTGCGTTAAATGGTGAAGAGTCATCACTTTGGAGTTGAATTGTTAAATAGTTACTTTGCGGTGCAAACGATTTGCGATATTCCATTATTTTTTCTTTTAAGCTACTTAGTCCTTTTGATGGGACACGATGCAAAGACGTTCTAAGATCTGCTATCAAGGTGTTAACAATTTGACCTCAAATCTATTATCTGCCATTTGCAATGCTGCTTGCTCGGATGAACTAGCTATATTCCGCCACTGTGGTTGGTCTGGACACCTTCTTGATAGCAAATGAACTACGAGTGATGTGACTCTGACTAATCAAATCATGCTACTAGGACCTCAAAAAGGCAGACTTTAGTTCCACTGCTGACTGGTGAGGCTGAATACATTTCACTCACTGAAGCAGTGACAGTCGCTTTGTTTTTAAAGCCAGTCTCCAATTGGACTCAATCATACGTTGAATTTCACATTATTTCTTGTGACAATAATTTGGCATTCATCAATGCTAACCAACCGCCTAATCACCAGAACAACAGATATTTTTCAATGATGAATCAATTTAGAGGTGATTTGAGCAATGCTGGTTTCACTCCTAGACGAGTTGGTATTGAACCAATTTTGGTTACATGTTTTCTGAGGCTCGTCGCGCAATCGTGGTTTCATATCTCATTGAAAGTTTTTAACGGTTCTACTTTTGATGGTTGTCCTTTTGCTGCTTAAGGCTTGTTTAGCATTTATGATAATTATTCTTTGTATCGATTATTGATAATTATGCAACACTATTGATATACATTCGGTTGACTGACAGTGCCAGCATAATTTCAAGGAATAGTTCAACTTGATTGATTTACAGGTATTGGCTGTCATTTGCATGAAAATAGAATTGGGATATAAAAGCGGTTACATGTATAATCAATCTGGGTTTCCTTTGAGTGACTCTATTATTTATTGTTAAGTAGAGTTTAATGTTTTATACGCTTTGATGATTGTAGGAAAAGCAGTAGATAAGAAAACCTTGCTTTGGAAGACAACCAAATTAATAAAGTGGCCGGGAAAAGCTCTTGACACATATAGCAAATGATCTGGCCATGCCCCCTAACTTCAAAGTTTGGAGAAGCAATCCTGGTGCAACACCCAGGCCAGTATTTCCCAAACATCCACTGACATCACCTCAAGATCTTTCCTTTGAAAGCTGGGTTTGGAATCAAAACCCATTTCACTGCGCCGCCAGAAAAGCTTGGTAATCTATGTCTCACATTCGGACCAGGCAACTGCTCTGGTAACGCGAAAAGTCAATTGCATCTTCTCTGAAATAATCAACTGTATTTAGCTCATTGTTGGAAGGTTCATTATCGGGCTAAGGGGTGCTGTTGTCAGCCCTCTGGACGTCGAGATATCGGTTCTCGGCTCTCTCTCCATTCTGCTTCAGTGACGCACCTCAATCTATCTACACCATTATTAAAAGGCTGGCGATGTGTTCAAGGTACTTCATTAGGCAATCATCTGTTTGCATAATATTTTGTGCAAATTGGCTGCATCTTTTTATATAGATCAGTGTTAACTCACTGAGCGTCGCTGCAGGAGAACGAAGACATTCATTGGAACACCAAATTGTGACGTCCGGGAGGCTCAAAACATCACCCCCTTAACTGCCATCCGTAACTAAGAAGAACGGGTCATGGAGGATAAACTATTTAGAGGGTTTGAACCCAACTATCGAGATGGGTAAGCGGATACCAGAAGTCAGTGAGACACATGTTTTGGAGTGGTCTGCACACAGGAGCTTTGGACTGAGTTCGAATCCCTACTACGGCCTTCTAAGTAGAAACATTCTTTGGTTAAACAAGTGCATCCTCCTGGAATTCTGGCATCTCCTTCAAACCAGAAACCCTAATCTGGCCCCTCCATCGGTGGGCATAGGCAGTTGATTCCCTCGTGCGTCGAGTCAGTTTCCCGACCAGTTTATTTGCTCGCCTGGTCGGTTGCTCGCAAGCAGCCACTTTTGCAAACTGCTGTTCAGGCTACTTGCGCTGACTTCAAAATAAAATCAAATGCTGAACAGAATTCAACATCAAAAAATCCAAAACTATTCAAATCAGATTTATAGTGAACTACTTGTTATCCGAACATAATCATTTAGCAAATGGTAATGAAGACCAGTAGCACAAACAAATAGTATCAGAAAGAAAATTCTGTTAGGACACTCTTTTAAGCAGTTGCTCAACAACTCTCAAGCATCATCAACAAAGATGAACCACACAATGATAATCAGATAGAGCCAAGACGAAGTAAACAACAAACGCCGAGCTAAAAATAACTGCGTTTTTGGAGAAATTAACCGAGAAACCTAAACACAGGTTTCCTAAAGGCCATAGTGAACAAATCAGCAATATTACCTTTTGTGTCAACTCTGGTGAATTGAGGAGCAACGTTTCACAACCCTCTTATAATATGGCACCTCATTCAAATGTTCTTGGAGTTTTTTTGATTGGGAAGATGGATAGCAAAGAAGATTGCATAATTGTGATTTCAGTAGATGATTAATGTTTTTCTTTGGGGCCGAGATAATATAGGACTTTGATAAAGAACACTGTTTTGTTCGACTGCTTCTGTACGCAAATCTTATGCTGCTTCACATGGCAGCAAAGACCCTGGGTGCTTCATTTTTGGAAGACATGTCGCAGGTTTTGGACTACTGATAATCATATATCCCCCAGCACATTTCGATTGCGAAGGGCCCCAGCCGATTCATTGTCTAACTCTCCAACAATCCCCACTGAAGAGGAAGCTTTGTAAAGAACAGTCAATGGATTAGTGTCCAAATATGGTTGTTTCTTTTGGCACAACTCAGTCAATTCACGCAAGGTTGATCAAGGTGTCCACTGAGGGGCCGAACTGAAAGTGAACATCATTTGGTATCGAGTTTCCTGCGAAATGCAATCATGCATCAATTGATGTGCGAAGTGCTGACTCATCAAGATCCATCTCACAGTTATCTGTTTGATAAGTGATTTTGTAAAAGTTTATCAGCAATAGTGTAGCCAGCAGATTGGAGACATCTTTTATCAAACGATGATATATCAACCTGTCGTATGTTAAGAAGGACTAAACAATTTCTTCATAATTCGGAGCAACATCAAGCTCGAGTGATCAACCGCAATATGTTGAGAGTCATATGTTGTGAACAAAAAACAGAGGTATCAGATGTGCAACCTTACTATTGCATCAGATCATCCGGCAAAATTCAAATGGTTGTCATACGGTTCTAGCACTTAGTGCTGTTTGTTCGTTGAGAGATGTAGCACACATTGCTGAGCTGAGTTTAGTTGAAATCCAAAGGATGAATACCCATTCGGGCCTTCTTGTATGAGCCAACAAGAACCTGTTTGATTCCACAAATTGAATTGGTAACTTTTATTAAATTGGAGGATATTGAACATTAGCAAATCAATGGGAGTGTTTGATATGTTTTCTTGCCTCACTCACCGCACGACAAACTTCAGTTGTGAAAGCAATGTCACTTGCCGTGGTTGTGTGCCATCCTCAAACAGCAAGGGGGACTGTAACATTTTCGTATCTAATTACAGGAGAAAATTGCTTTGTATAGTTAATACCGGCAAACCCTGAAAGCTCTTGGGCAGCTTGTGTTGCTTCAGCAAACTCTCCAGTTAGTGCTGACTTCATGGCACATTCACACTGACAGCTAACAGGTCCTTTTCAAGTGGCAGTTTCACCCACAGATCAGCATTTATATCAAGCCTTGCCTAAAGCTGTGATTGACAAAGAATTCTCGACATTGAATCTGCGGAATTTGAGTTAGTAGTTGTAGCGGCAGCAAAACTAACGGCCAGGCATCTCAGCAAAGATCTCACTTCAGTGGCATCTCATGAATAATTTGATTAATATTGAACTGCATTTTCAATCTGATGAACAATTTGTTAACATGATTTTTTTGTTCGAGCAAGTTGGTCCACTTCAGCTTCAACACCAGTGTTACCATTCCCAACTTAATTAGCAGCTGCTTTGAATGAAAAAGATTTCTTCTAATTCAATTGGTTTTCTTTAACACAATTTGTCAGTTAATCATTTGAGCTGATGTCAACATATTTATCGTCATTATTGGAGTAACCCGGTGATGAAATTTCTGATACAAATTTAGTCGTGTTATTTTTGCCATTCCTGGCAAAAGACGGATTTCTCCAAGAATCCTACCGGTATTACATGACTGTCAAGAAGCAAATTGAGTTGTTGGAACACAGGCCGCAAATGGTGCATTCTCACTATTAAATTTTGATCCATCAAAACAATAAATGAAACTGAAATAAAGACACGTGTTATCACGCTAGTACTCCTGGTAGGCCTTGCTAGTCTTGCCGTACGCAACAAAATTAAAAAGCACACTTCAGTAACGTAACTTAGTTTGGCTGATATCTTTAAGAATCCTATAGTGGAATGCACATCCAAGGTATTTCAACACTTCAGCAATTGACTATCATGGATCATATAATTCCAAAACAGCAAACTGCAAGATGGCAGGCCAAGTAGGAGCAAAATTCATAAATGCACTGCACACTTGCAAACATGATTTCTCAACAATTGACGATTGTTGGGTTTATATAGCTTACGGTTGGCTGTTTTCTTTGTTGCATTTAGCCATTGTTCATTGAGCCAAATTTGATGGGTCTATATTGAAACGTACTCTTGATGTTTGACGTTTTCGGTTTGACAATAATTATTGAACAGCTTGGATGCACACTCATTATAAGATCCCAGAGTACAAACCATCTTTTCAAAGAATTGTTGTTGGGAAAGTTGAATATAAAATATCATCTTGGCAGCGTCCGATAATCCTAGAGAAATGGGAGCGGCAACGACAACGCTTCGGTAATCGTCATCAAGGGTGAAAAGACGACATCTGCTGGCAACACCTTCTTCAGGGATCCCCCCATGAGAATCAAAGAACCGTACAGCCAATGCAGCACTTGAGTGATTCGTAGACGACTTCTTAAATCATTAACTCGTTTTTCCTGGTTCAAATTGTTCCCATTTTGTTCCACCAGCAACGGAAATGCATCTGATAAGGGTTGAATCATGTTTGATTGGATGCCAAGGATGGCCCTTTGTAACAGCTAGGATGGAAATCGCATTTGCCCCATGGGGACCATGAAGACCATTTCAAAATGATCTATTGTGGAGAGGCTTCGCAGTGCCAACACCATTGACATCAAGGATAGAATCTCCAATAGCTGGAAGTTCTTGTGACTGAGAAGTTGCGTCGCCGAACCAATCAGCGTCAGCTGCCAAATGATGGGAAACACCGAATTCAAAATTAATCGTGTTGCAAATCAACATTAGGATGGGGGTTACTTGCAACGGCCATGGAAACAAAATGGTTCATATTTTGGGGGCATCCCCAACGGCTGCAGCAACAGCAGGATCGACTGGTGCTGGCAACCCAGCTGGAACTGGGCGTGCTACCAGACACTCACTAACCAAATGTCGGTTTCTGCCACAACGTTAGGATGCCCATTTTATCCCTTTTGGCTCTTTGAAGGGATCCATTGCAACAAAAACAGTCGCGGATGATTCTGAGGCACCATTCAGGCATCATCACCATAGATACTGGGAAAGACCGTTCCATTAGTAAAAGCACTTTGGTGAACGCTGCAATTTGATTAAGATGATTGAGAGCGTGAATGCTTTTGAACTGAGGAGCGGACTGAACCATTCCGGAATCGCAATCATCATTGTAGACAGTGAAGATGAAGCAATGAAATTCATCAAATTATTTTTTGTAATGGCGTTCGTTAAAATAAAGATTTACCACTTTAAAAGAAGATCGATAGCCGCTCATAATAGTAACTGCTTCATCACGAATAGTAGCGTAAAGCGTCTGCAACTTAGCTGACAGTTGGCGGCCGTACATCCTCCTTGCCAGCTGATTTCCTTATTCAATATGAACACATCTTCCATTAATTAACTAATGGCAAACGGGAGCTAAACCACCGAAAGCTTTGTGTGGCACATCATTATGAGCAAGAATGACTTCTGTATCCTTAAATGCATGAGCTAAAGAGCTAAATCATGCACCTATGAGATTTACTACTGAATCCCGCACAGCAGAAGTGGCAGTGTCCATAAGAATTTCTCATTCTTGCGAGCAATCATTTTCAATTTGGCTGACGACCTGTTTTAGCAAATCGTTAATGAAATATTATGGTAAAGAAGTGTAGAAATATGAAAACGAAGAAAGAGATCGGCCTCTCATTTAATGGGGACCCTGCTCAGATCAAGAAGGGTCACGAGGGCAGACGGGTGACAGACTTCCCATGACCAAAGCTAGATTTTTGGGAGCCTCTCAACCCAAAATATTCAGTAGAAAGTCAAGAGGAGATGCGCAGACGTCAATAATAGAGTAAATTAAGTAATTCATCCAGTTCTTCAAACTTTGAAAGACTAAGATTCATATTTTACATATCAGGAACGTGCATTTTCTTCTTTCTCTTTGAAATAAATTTGATCAAAGGATTACCTTCGTATAAATTGTAATCTGATTGAGATACGCAAACGGTTCGGTGATTAACAGGATCTTGAACAAAGTTGGTAATAGCATAGATTTCGCCGTAAGGACAGCTTTTTTAAACATTCTTATCAACCAATTTAAACACCGTCATTGAAAGCCAAATATGATTTAAATCCACTGTAAGGAAAGTAATCATCAGTTGGCAAATCTCTAATTTAACTGAGGCCGGCTATTTGCATTCCTTCTATCTGGTCTTACAACTGTTTGAAACATAAAGCGGTTTGATTTGATTTTCAATCTTTAACGTCTTCCAACACATTGCTGTCAGAATGCACCACAACTTCTGACATGGCTGCCATTTTATGAAAAAATTCTCTCTCGATATCACTCAAATATTTCATGAGGGAGTGGGAAACTTGCAATCATTGCCGATGAATCCGCCAGGTTATTTACTTCATAGCCAAGAAAAGACCGCAATATCACACCGTGATCATAATTCAACCAAAGACAGCCAATCCAACATTCATCCGCAAGTTAATCAGTCGCAGCATGTTTTTCTGAGAGATCGGTTTGACGATACAACATTTATGGGTTTATCAACATTGGTGTGCGCGGCTAATTGAACTCAATCGTTTTGAACTATTTATCCATCAACCTGATTTACATCTATCAGTACCCAGAAATACTATTGCAATTTGGTCAAAGATGATGACAGCTAAATTCATCCAAGTTGTGTCGAAGATGCTTCATTCTCGACAAAGAAAAAAAAAAATAAGTTAAACAAGCTGACCCCCGACGTTGAACAAGTGGCATTAATGGAATCCTAGACTGATATCATTAACATGCCGAGGTGCTTTAAGTTTGGTAAAAGTTGTTTGAGTTGCTTGGGAGTGCTCCAGTAAATCCGAAACAATTTGAGACCACCTTGCATCTATGAAATCCAAAACGAACATATTGTTGGAAAAATGAATTGATCACTTTATTTTTCAATCTTTTAGAGGATACTGAAAATTGGGAAGTTCACCAGCGTATTTGATTTCAATTTAATGACCAATGATACCATATGGAAAAGCCGATGTCACATTCATTTGAGGAACCCGGAGTGCATCTGAGGCAGCAAATGCAAGAAGATGTCTCACATATTCTTACAAATTTTCTGGACTCAGTTTGGTTCAGTAAGAAGAGTTGCATTAACCAAATTTCATTTTCTGCTGCTAGTGACGGATTTGAAATGTTAGTTGCTGCATGTTGTGCCACTCTGCATGGCACCCTCCGAACGCCGGCTCACTGGGCTTCCTACAGCAAGATCACCAACCAAATTCATAATGAGGTTCTAATCTATTGCCCTGTACTTCAAGTGCCAGGCAACGTTGAACACTTCGTAAGAACAGCTTGTTAAACGGAAGCAGTGGCAATATGGGTTGAACCAATATTCGTCCAAAGGAATCAGTTTTCAACGAACTCCATTGAACAATTTATCAACCATTCACGTAAGTGTCCAACGTCAGCAACATCATCCTCAGGAACTCTTTTGGGCCTAGATAGATGGATAATTGTTGAACATGCACCACCGCAAATATCTGCAATACCATCTAAATGAATTGTGCATGCACGATGTTCAGGATAATATATGTGTTTGTGATTGACAGCTTTTTGAACATCTTCATATGAACTGGTGTCATTAAGTCTGTTATTTTGATCGGCGATATCCAGTGATTTGAATTGTAGATCTTTTGCAGTATGAGTGCAGCATCTGAAGTGATGTTATTCCGGTCGCTGTAGGGGGATGAGATATATCTCCCTGAGATACTAGGAGCAGTCAGTGTATCTCAAGCCGCCTAATGAGGGTTTTGGATTAATCGAAGCAAGATGTGGATGCAGAAATAAAAGTTTAATGCGCTGAAAACGACATGAAAGCATGGCCGCCACACAACTGAGATGAAAATCGAACTCGTTGGAGGTCATACAACTGAAGTCGCCCGATGAGAACAATCATTTCGTTGGCGGCAAGAGATCAAAATACGGTTCTTTCAAGCCTCTCAGGAGTATGGTCACCAAATGCTAAATGATCTATGCGCAGATTGCTAGAATTCAAACAGGCATTCGGTTTCAGGGTACTTTCTTATGCAGTTCCTTCTCTCTTTTTCTAGCATGGAATCAGATGAGCAGGAGGAGATTCAATTCGCAAATGTTCGCTGAGATGAATCGAAAAAACAAATAGATTCTTCTGCCCTAACTCTTTTGGCTTCAGTCTATATTTTGAAGGCAGCCACGCTTGCTCCGTTGGATGAACTCTTTATCACCAAGAGGATATCAAAGCTGATGTTGTGGATTCACACAAACTAATGATTGATTGGAACACCCTTTGCCATTGGATAAGCACTGGCAGATAATTTCTTGTTGTATTCCACGACCTGTATTTGAAATGGATCGGAACCGCAGTCAACTGTCCATTTACTTGGCGCAGATTTCAGGAGCATTTGCCGTTCAAACTGGTTATATCAAGACCGGGTGACGATTGCAATTTCGAGCCCTATTTCGTCATCGAATGAAGCAGACTGTTTAAAACAATTAATTAATATTATGGCATTGTCTAAAAGTGCCACTCAGCTGGTGAAACGGCTGCTATTGACCAACTTGTGCTGCATTGCAATCAAGTAACGCAGAGAAGGTTGCCACTCAATCGAGTGACTCTCTAATTGGTCTTCTCACTTATAGAAAAGTGTTGCTTAACAATCGTTGGTGTGATGAACTTTTGAACGCCGCAGAACAACTGCATTCGCTTACGTTAGTAGAAAATCATTGAAAGATGCCGCAAACCAACGGAAGTCATGCAACGATTTTGACAACAAAAGGCATATGATGCTTCAGCGTTTGGCACGACAGCCAGCTTCTATGGGAGACTCAGTCTTAGCTGAAGTGTTTGATGCTGATCTTCAAGTGGATGACGCAGTAATAAATACAGAGATCAACGGTTCTTCTTTGAGAGAAGCTGATAACGACTTGGTGGCACCCCTTCCAAGTTGACTTGCCAAATAGAGTAATGTGCAACAATGTTGAGCATGTTGGATTTGATGCGCAGTCTATCATTGCGAATCAGATAGGGCGAAACACCGTAGGTGATGAGGACGTCCTATTTGTTTGAGTAGCAAATAAGTTTGACCACTAGAAGTTGATGCCATTGAGAACGTACTTCAGTTGTTTTGAACTGATCGCAGATTTACAATTAACAACCGAATTCTTTTTGCAAATTGGCCTGCGTCTCTTATAAGAGGAGTTGCAGATGGAATGGCTGCTCCAGAAGAATATGAAAAATCGAATTTAAATAAGATGTTCAAGAAAAAAGTGATAATCATAAAATCATTTTGAATCATGCTCGGCTTTGTAAAAGAGAGTACTGATAACTGTAGATGTCTTCCAAGAAATTGTTACATGTCGCGATCTTTGCACAGCGAAGGAGGTCGCTCGAGGATTTCAAAGTCGAGGAAATGGATGATAGTAACAAAACAGGTAAATCAGAAATCAAGTACGGATTTGCCACAACCCATTCTGATTCTGTCGCAATAGTGCAATTCGGGATTCATAAACTGAAATCGCACAGAATTATCTTTCATTGTGATACGGTCGCTGAAGTTTTCATGAAACGACGTCATTCAGTGTGCCATTGTGTAATACTCACTGAAAAGCTTGATATAGCACAAATCAATTGAGGCTCTCACACAACTTCCACTTCGGTGGTATAAGACACTCATCAATGCTCTTTAATTCTTTGCGCTTCGTTAATGCACCGCAGGGAGAAATCCGTTGTGGCTTTAGAACCCAAACACAGCGGCATGTCCTGAAGATATGTAAATCATCTTGGTATTTGCGAATTCTGACATGCAACGTTCAACGCTGGCATTCCATACCATTTATGATTGCACAAAATAATAGTCAAAAGCTAATCCTTGGTTAATTTCTTCCATTTCCTGCAGTTCTTAACGACAAAAGCTTCTTTCCGTTCATGGAGACTTTGATCAGCTGCTGCATTAAGGTTCTGAGATGAATTGGGCTGTTTGGCTGGCACATGAATTTTTTTGAATCTTTTCAACGTGCGACTTGAGACAGATGGATCTTCATTAGATCGTGATGATTGATCTGACTAGAAATGAATTTTTGGTACGTTGGATTTCATTCAAGCGGCTTTTGTGGAAATAAAGCGTTTGCTGTGAGGTTTCTCGGCTGACATCTCAGCGCACGGGGCTTGATCCTCCTGGCTGGTACTAAATAGATAGTGATGATTCTCACAATTCAAGCACTATTTTGCTTTAGGAATCTCCAACATCCGTTGAGTAGCTTTGAATCACTCGCGCTGTTTGGGGAGGTAGACTTGGCCGATCAAAGAATAGTAGGAGGATATATATCTCTAATAAGTTAAATGCCCGCATATTGGAACGCAAAAATGCAGGCATTAGTTGCTTTGCTGACTTGGACCGCAGAGATCACTTCATTAGAAAAGGTGCATTTTGAAGCTCCAATTCTCATTATAGCAGTCATATATTTTGGGACATAGTATGAACGTGGATTTTCAAATGTGTATCATTTCAGAGGTTAACTTCGAGAAGCATTCTATGATTTACAGAAACCGTTTTGATCATTCAATCGACAGTTATTTTCTATGGCAAATATATAACTTTTGCCTTTACTCTTGCCGCAGCGAATACAACATCTAGTGGTGACAAAAGATTGTCCAAGGCGCAAATTTCTGCTGTTCATGCATTTCAATTAATTGTTTAGATGATTCAATTTGTGTTTATTTTTTGGTTGTTGGCGCAGATATATTCATCTAATGTGATTATCGTTGTCGGTTTGTTTTGTTGTTGAACGTGCTGCCGTATTGTTTCACTGTCGTTAGAGGAGCTGTGAAGCTCATCACTCTTTTCGAGTTGTAATTTGATCGTAATATACGATCATGTTAAGCATGCTAAGTGCCATAAATGTTTTGACGCACTACTTGGTTTTAAAAACCATTTTCTTCGATTATTATTTTCTTTAATCAGCGACTAATGATTGGATTTCATTTCTTTTACGAACCGATGACCTCACCCTAAACTCGGCTTCAAAATATTAAGATGTTGCATTGATGAATTGGCGAGCTTACAAGCAAATATCTTGACGCATTTGAAACAGATTTTCTGAGGACATTTTGGTTGAATTGTTTGAGACTCTTTTCTAATCTAACGGAAAAACCAGTATTTGAAATTGCAAAATTCTTTCACCTTAAAGAGGTTTTCTTTGCAGAGCCGTCGTTTGATTACAATCCCTTTCCACTGCGCCCTTGGGCGGATCTCTGGCCTTTTTGGATGTGTCTCACAATTAGCCTCTGTTTTGCAAATATGAGCTGCCGTTCGCAGGAAGAGTTCAATGTTCCACCACATTCACTTGATGCATTGAGGTTTGATTACTGCAACCATGGGGCTATTAAAAACCGCCTACATCTCTACATTGCCTTTTCCGTTCCTGAGGAAGCTTCCTTGTCTCGGCCCGTGATTCGGGAGTGATGCCAATAGATCAAACGCCCAAATCATTCCATGTTCGTTTTTGATTTTTCTCTAATTATATGTGTGATATCCGATTTTGCTAGAACACTAAACGACACATGAATGAACATACTTGGGTTGCCTAGTACGTTTAGCAGTTATCGCATGATCTGCAAATGCAGGAAAGCACAACATAGCGACGGCAGGTGTTTTCCATAAAAAATTCGTAACTTGCAGTGAACAAAGATCCACGAATCGCAGAAAATCAATTACGATATGAATCGGGTAATCAGCGCAGCTATGCTTCGCACGTAGTGACCAATCATTTGCTCTTTTAAGGTTTTTCACACAGATGTTGCATTTCGATGTTCCAGGCGGGCAGCAGATTCGTTGTGATAAATTTGGCAAATAGCGGACATCCGATGCTTGATTCAATCTGCGTCGCTAAATCATTTAAACAACGCGAAGCAAACCAGTTGTAAGAACTCCCTGCGGGAGCTATGGTAGGCAACGAATGTTAAGAGATTTCGATTTGAAGATTCGTCCGGCCAGCTGCAAATGAACAGGAACAAATTGGGGCAAAATGAACCAATTGCGTCAGCAACAACAAGCGGTGAGCGTTCATCTTTTCAGGTATAAAAATTACCATTATCGTCAGGAGCATCAATTGTGCGCTGCCCATGAAGTACTTTGAGAAGCATATCAATGGCATCGGCGTTCTTCTTAGTGCATCACTACCTAATAATTGTGTTCCAGTTTTCTATTTGACCAAACTGGCATTTTAGACAGCTAGCAGCCAAAATGAGAGAATCGTGGCTACTGACGTATCATTAGTTTCTCCAAAATCGCCAATGCTGTTTCTTCATTTTCAAGTTATAGCGGCTGCAGAACGTATTGCAACAAGTCATTTATATGATAGTGAAGGTCTTTCGTCACTAGCACAAACGACTTTAGATAAAGACAATCATCTTGGAATGAATTCAATACCGGTTTCGCTGTACTGGAAAAAACGGATATGAGAATTTCAGTACAAGGAACTTGGAGAAAAATAAATAATCATCCACCAATTCGAAACATGTTACCAATTGTTGTAAGACAGCCTGAATCTGCATCGAGATCAATGATCGATCAGGTGGCAGCAATGCTCTGTTACGATCTATCTGAACAACATGAAAATATTTGGCGTTAGAAAAAGCTTGCCAGGAACCCTCAACGACAAGCGCAAAAGCTACTCGTCCAGGTTTTTATTATCTAGACAGGGGAGGACCGCGAATGCTTTTACTGGGACTCAGAAGCCTGGAAGTGCTGCCGGAGGTGGCAATCTCTCAGGTAGCTAATGATTTATCTGGTTACAACGACAACAAGATAATTGTTTCTCTTTCCGCTTTTTCGATGATTCCTCGGCGAAAGTCAGTAGCGCCAATGTTGCTATCCTGCCTAGAATAGCATTCTCACCTTGATACTTGGCCAAATCCGTTTCGTCAGCCAACGTAATTTTGTGAGACTCTCTAAATTGACTATGAGCTCCTTCAGTGTTGTTTGTGGTCGAAACTGAAGCAACATAGAAAAGGCGGGAACTCGTTTAGCATTCTAATTCTTCAGAATGAAGCAATATATCTGGTTAAGAAATTCATTAAAATCCTTTTTATTAGGTAATGCGGTTTGCCATTTAAGGAAGTAGGTGAGCTGGTCATAATAATAACAGTTGGAGCGCTAGAAGTACAATAATGGCTTTCCAAAATTGCTAATACTCATCGGCCATACTCTCCAATTCATAGCACATTTTTCAAGACAGCAGCAGCTAATCCGACGGAACCTACAGTAAGGCAAATCAAAGTTAATGCTGCATTATTGTTCTCGCAATTATCTTGTTCATCAAAACCACCAGTTCTTTTGCCAAACGCTTGAATCAACGAACCGAGCTGAGGGGGTTTCAAAATGAAGTCCAAACTCAAGATGAGAAAGTACCAGAAAATATTGGTTGCTTTGATTGTTGCGAGCAAAGATTTTCGATTTGGCTAGTAACCCGCTGTGGCTAATCCATGATAATAGATTAATGTCAAAATCAAAGATGCAAATTGAATGAGAAGGAAATCGCCAGCCGTATTCAATGGCAACTGTCTAGCAAGCAAGTCTCACCGGTAACGACCGGTTACAGATCCTAAGGCACCAAATGTGGATATCCGGGAGGCTCACTTGCTTTTAGAACATGACAGATCAAGCACAGTATTTTTGTTCATTTTCGTTTAATAATATATTTTGCCTTTTTCATTGGAACGAGGTCCAGTCGGAATTCTTCTAGATTTTCCCCCAGCCGGACCGTAGGCCTTGACCATCCTAAAAATTTATTTATGTCCATTGCATTTTTGCTTATCAACTCCTACGTTAAAGGAGAAAGGGTTCGTGTTTCGATGGAAACTGAGGGTAATACAGCCGCAAAAATCCGTATCACCGTGTAACTTAAGATCCACAGCAACAATAACAACTCCATTTTTAAAGTCTTGAGCCGTCACACTCAGTTATACCGGTTGGAAATTGAATCACCAAGCCCCATAGCTAATTGTAAAAGGATACATTAAAGCATGACATTCTTGCTGGTGAGCTATTGAAATGTTCCTCGTATGCTGTTCTATAAAATCCGTGTTAAAATAATTGGGTCAAAAACTACGAATGACGAAAAGACGTAGAACTGATCCGCAGGCTTCTTTATCATTAGCTGGGTCAAATCACGGACCGTCACGAAGCAGACCGGTGACATATTGCAAAGAACTGAATGATAACCTGAAGGAGGATCTCAACCTAACTTTATCAGAAATGGTAAATTTGACTTCATCAACTATTTATCGGATTTATAAACCTGTACGATGAAAAGTAGCTGACGATCATCATTTTCATTTTTTTGAATATTGAATAGATGAGGAAAATCAAAATGAAAATAAGAAAGAAGTCAGCACTTGGTACTTCTTGTGGAAAAATACTTCTGAGTTGCTAGTAGAGAGAAGAATTGAAGATCATCGGTCCAAAGTTAGGTCTGCCATTACTGTAGAAAGCGGATCTCGCATGGCAACGCGGCAAGTTGTGGGGAATTGCAAATTGGATCGTCACGTAATTGAACTGAGCTCGTTGCAGCCGTATACATTAATCCAATCATGAAAGATTAATGACCGTACAATTATTTAAACGATCGGATATGAGAGCAAGTCGATTGATTATAAGTTTGTTGATGCGCCATCACAATTTTGTGTCATCTCCCAGTAAAGTGCGGTGATCTTAACTTTGTAAAACAAGATGAAATAATATCAATGGTAAAGAAAAAGAACTGCGGTAGGTAGAATCCTGGTGACGATCTTGCCACTATCAGTGGTACGATTGGCCTCACTGGATGTTAGCTGTTTGACAGATATTACATTCAGTTAGATCTACGACGTAGGATATAGTTGAGTTACTTCAAACGCTTTTCAAACCTCTATTAAATGTAGAAATATCAAAATATACAAAATTACCAAATAGGAAACTAAGCGACACTATCGGAAATGAAGAAACAATTAAAATAGGAAAATAAAATAATGACCAACAAAATGATGAAAAAGAAGTTTGTTCTTGATAGGCAAATTGAACAAAATGTTTAAAACCAACATAATCAATCTTTTGTCCGATCAATAAAGAACATATTTTGCGGACTAGGTACGTTGAAGATTATAAATGTTTTGGCAAACATGAAAATAAAGAAAAAGAATGACGAAAGCGGCAATGCTATCGATCTTTTCAATTGGAACAGAAAAGAAAATTATATCAAGTCAGTGAATAAGCCTTTAACACATTTAATCAAACTTCTTGAAATCAGCTCCAGTGAAAGCGCAAGTTGTTTCGACTCCTGACAGCAAGTGCGCTAACTCCGTAATACAGCGTCATGTCAAAACAATTAAGGTTGGTAATCAACCATCAATTCAAGCGGCAAAGCTTCATTGACTCTCTTAGCAATACTGCTACAACTTGCGGGGATACAACCCCTATGGATAATATATACTCTATCTGCGTAATCTACCATTAAATTAGTTGTTGTTGCAGCAGTTTATTGAGTCACCACAGGCAAACCGGTGTGAGCCAGCACTTGCAATTGACGGAAATTGAGCGAGTTACTCAATCGCGGTCAATTCACCGCATTCGAGAGTTAAAACGACCTTCGAGGGCTATCGTTGTGAAGTTCTCATTATATTAAGCAACGTCCTTGAAATAAATTCTTTGTCCTCCGATTCAGGCAGCATAGATGTATCAATCAAATATATGAGAGAAAAATTGAAATCGCATTAGACTTTTGAATCTGAACGTACTTCATTAATTGTTATAAGTTGGTGTTTATAGATGCATTTGCAGTTTATTTCTAACTTATTGAAGTCGTTCTGTTCCCATATATGTTTTCTTATTATTTTTTATAACTAATAAGTTAATATATGGAAGTCAGTACATATAAAATTAAATAAATACATTATAAAGTCGAATGGGCACAAAATTGTGGGCGAAGAAAAAATATGGTCAGCCAAAGTTAGAATTCCATTTATGAATTGTGAAACATTTAAAGGAGGCGATATAGTCGCGTAAAAATTACATTGAGGTTGCGATATCAGCGGATTCATGAATCGTCCAAGACAATTTTGAAGGATTGTATTCTCTCGGAGATAATTGAAGTTCATGGCAGAGATGGGAATCCATTTGTTCATTTCACTACTTTTGTAAAGTGAGAAAATTATGTCGACTGTCAAACATCCCACTGGCCCTAATAGTGCCAATGGATATACTATTATCAGTCAAAATCTATCGTCAAAAACGTTATTGGTTGTATGGAGTGACGGATAATTTCGAGTTACATAATTAGAAAGTAAATTGATTGAAATGTTCCTGTCTCCATTTAGTTGCGGCACATCTTTGAACTGGCAAACAGCAGTTGAATCTAATTTGAAGGAACATCTGGAATTTTAGATGGATAGGCTGCTTGGTGATAATTTGCCTGCGATCTTCCCTTTGAAATTCATGCTGCTATGTCATATAATTTGGAACGACATTCGCGTTGCACTGAAATCATATTCAATAGTATTTTGCCTTACAGTTGAAATTTAAATCGGAATAATCTCAATTCTCTGAAACTCTAATGTACTTTCATTATCTGATATGGGATATACTTGTAATGTATTGGAATTAAACTAATTTTCGTTGTGGTTTTAATAGTTTTCTTCTATCAGGTCTTCTTTGGCTACCGGATAGAAACGATCCATCTTAATGATAACTGATCAGTGCTATTTATATCACATATTAGTAATAAAGTTGAGGGAAGAAAAGCCTGGAGAATATGTAACCAAAAATGGCTGGCAATAAAAACGCAATTTTCAATAAGGAGGAATTCAAGAAAAGAATCATATGAAATCTTCAGATCATAAAACTTTTCAATTGAATATCTGTAACCATAATATAACAAATCTCTAAGGTCAAGATCAAATCACTTTTACTAGAAATCTGTAAATTTTGAGTCAAGAATTTCAAATTCTTTAACAAAAAAAATAGAAAAATATTAATCATATATTAGTGAAAATAGTCAAGAAACTATTTATTTTTAAAGGCAGGACAGTGGAAATTTAGAAGATCAAAACTGCTTTGCACCTGTTAATTGAATAGGGAATATACAATAGTAAAAAATCGAAACTTGGAAGATAGTTAAATTTGATTTTTCTACTTGCAGCTAAATTGTAATTTAGATAATTTATTAACGAAATAAAATAAAATTAATTCTATGCTTTAAAATAAACTTGAAATGCTGCCGTATCAACTAACATGTTATAAATTGCAGCGACACAGGTTTTTGTCTCGATATAACTAATTTTCGTTTCCTTTCAGCAAATATAGTCTGAAATACACAGAACTAAAACTTCTTCATCATTAGATCGATTGTCAGTGGAAAGATAGAACAATAGTCTCAAACAGAATGGATTTCCGCAATATCGATTATCGAGTGCCACCGGTAGTTATACCACTTGTAATTAGTTATGAAAGATTATTTCCCTTATTATTACTTCAGTTAATGAAAGAATCTCAGCTGTCGTTGCTGGGAGCGCGCTCAACAGATTGATTTGCTAACAGCGATGAAAAATGGTTACCATTTAACATCGTGAAGGAGCCACTTTATCTACTATTGTGCAGTTGTCTCTTGCCTAATCACTTGCTTTAACAACCGTTAGGTGCAGAGGTATATTCAGAGAAGGATATATTTCATTTGCCTATTCTGATTGTCAAGAAGTCTGAAATCATTACGATTTGGTTAAATACCATTATAAGCAAATGGATAAGCAACTGGTCTCCTTTCCCAAACATATTCGAAGCCACAGAAAGCACCACTTTGATGATGCTTTGATGAATTCACCAGATATCTGATTAGGATGATGTGGCAAACCAAATACTATATGTTCCATTACTTGGCATCAATTAATATTTCTCAACAATTGAGTTGTATTTTCAATGATGAATAGCATCAGCCAGTGAGAGAGAGCAGCTTTACTAGCTAGAATGTTTTCCATTTACAATTACTGAACAAACCAATTCAACTTACCCAGAATACATCAGCTTGAGTTTTACAGGTAATAATTTCCAAGAATAATGACATAATTTTATTCGTCAGCGCTATAATTGTTGAAACTATCATTTGATAACTCCCTTCTGTTAAAGATACTCAATTTTTTGCTCGGTCAATTATCTAATCTTACTAAAAATTATTTAAGCTTCGAGCTCGAACGCTCTGCAGGAGTGTTAAAACAATGAAAGAATCATGTTATATGACGCTATAAATGAATATGTTCTGTTGGTTGAATGCCTGGAATTTCAAGAAAGCGTTTGTTAAATTTCATAATTTGCATTTTAAACGTTGGACACGTTATGCTTTTAGCATTGGTTCGTGTTTGTGCGCAGAAGTCCTAGAACATTCTTTGTTGATTCAAGTACTTTCTTCAACTATCGGAAGATTTTCAATATAAAAATGAGATTAAAGGGACCATGGATATACATTGTACCCACAATTGAATTAATGATTTCCATTTTTTAGTATTTCATTTCTTGCAATTTCAAATTTTATGAAATCCTGCAGTGTCTTCTTCAGAATGATAAAATAGCTTCCAAATTGATTATTGGGATCAGTAACTTTGCAAAAATGAATATGCGCAATCAATCAATGGTGATTCATAGCCTACCGATTGGTGATGCATGGGTGTTGTTTGAAAGATGGTTTGCCAAATCTATTATGTTCTTCAAGAAACCAGATCACAATAACTTGATGGGTTTCATTGCTGACACTGAAGTCATTCTTACTTCAAACGAATTGCCGGTATTATTGATCAACCAATCAAATGTGATTGTAAATCCAAATTTGTCTCAAATTTTGAAGGAGACAACGCTATTTGAGTACTCAATAAAGTTAATCGAAAATGTGGGATTTTCGGCAATTTTCAAAAGATTAACACCTTCAGAAGCATAATAAATCCGTAAATTATTGTATTAATAAAAAAAATATTAAAGCGTAGTTGCATGATATGGGTTTGGCTAGTCAGGATATTGAACTATTGCACCTTTTTCTGCTCTTCTTGAGTTGGAAGAAGATAACGCTGCAAAATATCTGACACACAATCGAATGTCTTGCAACGCATTTTTTGATAAAATGCAATGGAATTTTTATCAATCGAAGTCATATTCTGAGATATTAATTAACTAATAAAATGGAGCAGATGACGAATTTATGAATATTAACCAAACTGAGCATTGAGTTTGAAGGAACTAATATTGATCACTAAAGTGAAATCATTCATCAGCGACTGCTTTGGATATTACAGTTAAAGTTGCTGAAAGCTAAACGATTTCAGTGCTAATACATGATTCAAGTGAGTGTAGGATCTGAGTCCGTCAAAGCTGCTATTGGGCATGGGTTAACATCAAATTGAAAGTATTTAATGTAATTGAAGATCATTCTCTTTTTCGAAATGGTCTTGATGCAGGTAAAACAACTCATGCTGTAATCAGCGTTGATTTATAAACTGATCAAAAATTGGAAAAGTAATAGTGAAACGTGTCAGTGGTGGTGACATTTGTACCGCTGAAAAGACCGTTAGTGATTCTTGAATAAATTTTTGTAATGACTTGCCTATTGCATTTTGACCAATAATATTCATTAGTCTTGTCAAACTGACTGAAAATGGTTACAATGCTCTGATAAAACCAGCATATTCTCAATTTAAAATGACTGTGTGATTATTGCTGAGGGTGAGAAAAGACATCATTTATGATTGTTAACCGCAAAGGAATTGCCAAATGATTTGCGTCTCTACTCCGAATATAATTAGTCACAGATTCACATCAACCTAGGTTCAAGTTCGTTGATAAAAATGAATACCTTACCAAATATGGATACACTCGTAACAATATTAAATGAGCATTAAGCAAGTTTGAAAGTTGTTTATCGGTTCCAAGCGAATTACACATTTCAAATCCTCAGAAATGAAAGGAACTATTCATTCGGGAGTATATCTCTGCTGATTAAGCTAGCCTAATTGATAGTGCTATTCGTTAAAATGCCGCGGAACATGAATCTTTCTTACCTGTTGGACTGATTCTCTGGAGCAAACGATAGACAACTGACTCATTCATTCAATCAATATTTATACCGCAATCCGTATTAAGTATTACCAACAAATCGCTTTAATTATTATGAAATATATTAAATTCAATTCAAATATGTTTGAGCATCTCTTGAACGAAAAAGGTATGTTCCATGAATTCACTGCGCTCAATTCATCTTCTCAAAATAAAGATGCTGAAGAGTCTTTGAGACAAATCAGAACGAACATGAGACAACTATTAATTGAGTCTAGTATTCCAAGTCATTATGGGACATTAGCAATAATTCATTTGATCTATTTGCTCAGTTATTTGCCAAGCATAGATAAATCAGTAATTAAGTTATCTTCAATTGTTCTGTTTAACACTGGTCTTGAAATTGATTCCATTCACCAAAATTACAACAGAATCGCCACTTGGGACATGAGTTTACAGGAGCTGAACCAATTGTATGCTAATAGAAGCATCTGCTATTGTTAATTTTATGTTTTTCAATTGTTAAATTAAAGATATTTCACTGATACACTTAGTTTCTATCTTTGCTCGATTACAGTTAATCAATTTTTATATTTTAACTTTTTTTGGTTTTTCCCAATAGAAACTATATATTATCATATCATCAGTGGCTATTATTACTGTGAGTCCCCTGGGTATCTACAATCGGAAAGTCGGTATTTTTTGCTGGTGGGCTTCTTCAATGGCGTTTGATTTAACCCTAATCCATATGAAACGTCCTTGAAAGCTGTTCAACGAATTCAGATTTTATGAATTTCTTATCCCTCACTAATAATGATGCATTCGATACAGATCATTTAGCGCACAATAAGGAGTGCTTTCCTGCAAACGTCAGAAAAACAAAAAGAGTTTACTAACTTAAATATTTGGGCGTTGGTATTGATCTGCAAAATAGCTAGTTAAGTCCGTGGGTTCAAGTGTTCAACAAGGAGACTCGCTTTCAACAAGCAGCTGTCGATTTGCAGAACCTGAGAGTTGGATGAAACCGCATTTCAATACCTTGGATTCTGAGGTACTAATTCTTGCCCTATAGAAGAAGCTGCGAGACAATGGGTGGAGCAGCCGTCCAGCGCAAGTCAGCTTCGAAATTAATATTGAGTCCTTTGGTGTTCGACGAGCGGCTACTCCCACCAGGTCGGTTGTTTTTCATATCTCGTACAACGGATTGATTCAAAGCAAGACTCCAATGAATTTTTCATGAAATTTAACTTTGAATCTTTTCTATGTCCACAATGCGGATGAAGCTGGTGCGAATACTTGTGCAGATTCTGCCTTGGAATCTTCTTTGGCTCAGTTGCTTCTTCTTTAGTATAGCAACGTTGATTAAAATATTCCTTTTAGGGCAAAAATTGTGTTTAAGCATTTTGGTATTGATGCATAAGTTGGTGATTTAGGTTGATCAGCGTTAGTTTCACGTAATTATGAACAGTTGAGATTGCCAAAACGAAAAAGAAAGACATGATATCATTCTCCCAAAAGTGGGATTTGTGTTTCGAGTGATTGGCATCACATGCAATACCTGCTAGATCGTTCGGCGCACCCAGTCAGTTTGCTGATGGGGCTTTTGCGGATGCAGCCAGAGCGGATGAGTCATTGTATTTTAGGTGGCTTATAGTAACTCAGTAGCTGATTCTCAACTCTAAAAACCGTGTCTGCGATTGTAGTCCTTCTAAACGTATTGGTTATATAGCTGACCGGTTCCCCGACTTAACACTTCATTCACGTCAGGTTGCGGGAATTGGTAATATCTTCGTTGAGGTCAAATAATTTGTTATGTGAAGCTACCTACGGCAGGATAGTCGGAGTAAAATCTATATGCTCCCCATGTTGCAAATATTATTTCAACTTCTGCTGTTACAAAAATGTGGACCATGGATATATTCAAAAACAATTCTCTCGACGCAAGTCGTTCGATGCCGGACAACAGATGCATTCGCAGAATAGATGAAGATTTTGATTCCCCATCTGCCGTTGCGTTTTCTACAGCAATTTGGCATCAATGTGCCGGTCCTTTCAGTGGCTCTGTTGCAGGAAAAATTGCGAAACGGAACCCGTTTCTCCTTTTGGTGGAACAAAAAGTGAAGACTGTTTTAATGGAGAGACAACGAAATTTATTGTTAGCAGGTTCAAAAGCAGGATACGGCTGCTCCTAGTCATTTGTATGCCGATAGGGATGAGCCTGCTCCAGCTGCTGCCGTTTGTAGGATTCCTCATTCTATCATCATTGATGAACACAGGACAAGTCGTTGCTCGCACGATTGCTGCACGATCATCTGCTGCTGCCAGGTTGGAATAATATATGAAAGTCACCAACCGAATATTTGCTAAGACGGTTCATTCTGTCCGGGTTGATAACGAGTTTGCATCCAAAGTTTTCCATGATTTTGCTAATCAGGAAGAATCGCTGAAGAAATCTCAGTTGCAAATGTGAATATCAATGTTGTTTTACTGGCCGGTGGGCAAAAAATATCAATGCAACCTCCAAGAAGAGGAATTTGAAGCTAATGTTGCTGATCTCCTGCAAAATAATTGTTGAGCTGTCAAGAGGCTTTGCTGATTTTGAATTGCACCGAAGAAGCACCTATGATATGCTTCTCTTTGTAATACTATCATTGGAGCGAATCAACTATTGGTAAGTTGAGAAAGCTTGAATGCACTCTTTATGCCTTGAATTCCAGCAAATCGGCCGAACCAAGCATAGCGATGGAAATCCTTTTCGGGCTTTTGTTGGCTACAACATCTGTAGAAAGCCTGCCCTGCGTACCATTTTCATTAGACCTGTGCGCTGCTTAGTATATCTTGTTCTTTTGAGAAAACCAAACTTGCGTTTGAAGAGGAATGAATTGCTGCCATAATATCTCTAACTATATCTGTTGTTGAACTTACCAGTCTTACTGCGGTGCTATGGAAGGAAATCTGTCTGCGGCAATGTCAAGCCAAACGGAAAAGCAAACTCTTCTGATAATACATCAAAAGATGTCGTCAATCATGATAGTGAAGGTATGAACATCAATTCGCAAGCAGAAGATGTCAAAGTCCCAATGACAATAGAATCATAATAAAATATTCAGATGGTTCGGCACATCACTCCGATGAAGTTGCCGATTCGCACGCCAGTTTCGAATCGGATTTCGATGCGATTGTTGGACAAATGACTATTGGTCAAGCAGATCATGGAGTCAATTGCACAGCTGATTGACGGCTCAGAAATGATTGAATCGCTGTCATTGCGAGAGGATGCATTCGAAATATTTGTCTGCTGCCATTAAAACCGATATTTTTTCCGGACCACTTTCGCAGACCCAAAGTGTAATCTTCGTCATGAGTTGGAGCTCCAAGCGGTGCTGAATCCATTACGTCCGCTTTGGCTGATGATTGATATATGGCTTCCATGGTAGTGTAAAGAAGAGACAACGTATCTAGAAAGAAGATCGGGCCAATATAGTAAAACACATCGGTGAACCTGCGAACGACTGTTTTTGTTGGCCAAAACGATACCAAACGTATCTGGGAAAATTGGACTCAAGAATTTCCTCAATAGCGCAGTGAAGTGGCTTTCATTCCCATCCGCGGCCTTCTAGGTGAAAACATTTTCGGGTGAAGTTAATAGGAGATTTTGAAGACCTGCCAGGTGCGTTAAACAAGGAGAACCATTCTAACTTCGCAAGTGATCGGGCATGGGGAAATCTTCTTCCATGTGGGTCAAAAACGTCATGCGGCCCCCTGGCTACTACGTTGTTTTGGAACCGCCAGTTCTTCAAAACCGCTGGTGTGGCTGCAATGTTGTACTCCGAACTTTAATCAAAGACCCAATAAGCATCAACTAGTAACGACATCAAAAAATTTGCAATTCTTAAGCGAATCAACGAGCGTTATAACCGCAACTTCAAAATGTTGTGATGGAAAATGAAAAGGAGTAGTGCAATCAAGATCTAACCGATATAGAAATCATATAAAAACGGTCTCTTAAAAATGCATTCCAATACTTTAACACAAGAAGCGAAAATCAAACATACAATATTAATGTCATTAATTCAGAGGGAGGTAGACATCAAACAGATTTCTTGACATTTCAGTAATTGAGACAAGTTATAGAGATATAGCAGCTCTGGAGCTCTTAACGCTTTAGTGGACATATCGCCTACCTTAATCTCAGTATCATCTCTTGCATAGTTAAACGGAGCATTGCGCAGCCTTCCTATAACGGAAGATTTGATTGAGCTACGCTTGGTGATTATAAGACTAGCTGTATGGAAACGCAGGATTGAAGCTGAATTGCTATCGCATTGCATAGATGATTAATCAGGATTGCATCAATATATTTAAAAATCCTCATTCAAAATAAACCCTTGTTAAATGGTTTAGTGAATGAAATTTATTCAGGTACACAAATCAGCAACACAAATGAGCGGTGCTTTCCGGCTTTAAAATATCTGTCTGCCGATTGACGACAAACGCCTATCCACGCAATAATTTACGAACCCCATATCTTCGGTCCATACTCCCACCCAGTTTTGAAACAATTCAACTAATGAAACGCTTTTGTAATTAACAGATTTTGGATTGGCGTTTATATATGTTAACACAATTTGAGCAAAACTTAATTGAACTTCTTGTTGTTCAGCAAGATATCGTGTAACTAAACCCAGCAGCAAATCCTATATTAATCCCTGATTATCTTGCTGCAAAAGGCAACGACCAAACAATTGATTTCTAACGTGTTGATCCTTTGCCATGTAATTCTGAGCGATCTGTCTCAAGTACTACCTTCCAATGGCTTTTCTTCATTTGTGTAGGCTTCGAGTGAAACACTTCTAGTTTGATCTGTTGATCCATCAGTCTCTCCTAAGTCTTCTGACATACAGGATGAACTTCGTTACGTTTAGCAATATCTAGTCCCAGCAAACAAAGCCAAACTACTTCATGTTTTTGTGCTCTGAACAACGAACTGCGATATGAAGTGATCACCATGATTTGATCAGCATGTTCAGCTCATCTGAACATCCGGCAATAATATGAAAATCCACATCCAAATTTTGCATCTAGCCGTGTTTGATGTTTAAAAACCGAAACAAAATCTGTTCCGGTGAATGTCTTTGTAACCCGAGAATAGGAGATGATTGAGCTTCTTCTTGTACTGACATGGAACAACTTGTCTTGGTCCATAAATTCGTATGAGTACCCCTCAAATCAACAGAGGATCCTCAGCATAAGCAAATTGGTATTGCTGTTTGACGCAATCTATTGGCGTGGATTTCTCCATCAAGAACAGCAGTGGTGACTACAGCTTAATGATCCAAGAATGTCCTTGATGCAGCAACTGCGTGCAAAAGCCAAACGATTCTGTAGTTTATTACTGAACAAAAACATTTATCATATTAAACATCTTCAAGCTAAAAACCGATTCATGACCTAGATTTGATTTTTAAAATCAGCTTTTCCCGCCGACTTTATTGTAAACAGGCAGCGACGGCAAACAAGTTCTTGTCCACAGAAATGGTCATCCAACAGGCAATTATGGATATCAATCATCGCCTGCGACTTTCATTGGCAAACCAGATGGCTCATTCCGTCCGCCGGAATTGATTTAACATTGGTAGCAGCAAAATGGGAGGCAGCAAATTATGTCAAAAGAGACCTGCAACTACTGCCATTTTTTTAATCAATTGTGATCCATCTGGGCTCAGTTTCAATTTTATCAAGATCTCCTTGACGAATCATTTTAGCTCTTGCATGTTGGATCATATCAGATTCAACATCATTGATAGTTTTGGCAGCCTCATTATTGTCGTCAGTGGATAAGTCAGATTCCGTTGAATCCAAATGATTGATATCTACTACACGTTTCCCATTTATATCTGAGCAGATATCGCTGAGTCATCATTTTCGGTGGAGTTCTTCTTTGATGTATTGTCAGAAACACTTGCGGATGTAAAATATCCGTCATCGATATCCGTGATCACATTCCCCCTATGATGCCAGCAGCAACACATGTATTCTCAACGGCGGATGAAATTGCTAAACTAAAGAGCGGAAGTGTTGAATGGTTGAAAGAAGATGAAGTTTCTTAATACGAGAAGAAGAACGGACAACCACACCGCTGATAAAGTGGTTGTAATCTCTGAAAGGCTGTTTCTTCAACTCGAAGCCAACAAACACACTAAAGACAGATTCATCACTTATCATCGGCTTCTTGATTTATTTGCGAATTGTGGCATAAGCACCCTGTTTCAAGCACTTCAACATAGCAGCAGCTGATTGCTTTCCATCAAATATCTGAGAAGGATTGCTGAACGAAGTGCCATGCTTGGTGGAAATCAAATTCAAGTACACACTGCAATCATATTGGTTTCATTTCTCAGACAATCAGGAAGATTAGCATGAGGTTCAATTGTCCAGGCCTTTCAGTTGTTTGTACGTTAGCTGCGTTCAGGGACTCTGGAATGGCGACATGCCTAAAGAACTTTCGTTTTAAGATTGGCTGTTCGAGACTATTAAACATCTGTCAACAGCTTGTTATCATACCCGTTAACACATCTCATCTTATGAATTGCTTTATCAAATACTCCTTGATGAAATTTACCGTAGACTGGCAAGCTGCCAACAGCTAATGTTCAAGTTAAATCTGCTGCAAAAACGACATATATTAAGTAATCATGCTCTCCGGTATGATGATTACCATTCTCGTGAGCCGCATCAGCTCGTATTGGCCCAAAAATATTAACATGAAAAGGTCCAATAGTACTGGTGGCCTCTTTTGTAGAGCCGTAATTGATCACTTTGGTTCTTTTTTGTTTTGGGAACTCTCTCGTTCTAGATGACCAGCAGCGGAAATGACATCCATTGAGACTATTTCTTTGCAAGAGTCTCACCAAAGCGTCAATTGGGTTAAACCGAATATGTATTAATTAACGCCGCACCACGTTGCGCAACAAATTATTCATTTCATCCTGAGGCTGATTTCTATCCGTCAACGCACAATTGAAACTCGTGTAATCAATTTTGAATGACATCCGATTGCCTTCAACTGTTGTAGCACAAATTGAAATTTAATTTGGACTATGGGAATCATACAGAGCAAATTGTAATGATCCACCATTCAGAAGCATTACAGGAGATATTTCTTTCACATCAACGTTGGAGTCGCCAATATCTGCAATCCGAGCTCAAAGGACATTCAAGTCGCGGAACCAATATCCGTCTGTACAATAAAGTTGGACAGCAGCGGAATCAAAATATAGCTATTTGACATTGAACATCGGCTTGCCTGTTTCATTCGATGACGATGCTATCAGTGACTGA
The DNA here is from genome assembly GCF_001661345.1 of Ascoidea rubescens DSM 1968. Classification (NCBI taxonomy): domain Eukaryota; kingdom Fungi; phylum Ascomycota; class Saccharomycetes; order Ascoideales; family Ascoideaceae; genus Ascoidea; species Ascoidea rubescens. The sequence goes on along the minus strand of NW_017962921.1, from coordinate 240,725 downwards.
TCAACTTTGGGGGCAGTTAAAGCAGAAAGTGCAGCAGGAGTATCCGCTGCAACAAAACACTCGCAGCAGCTGGCCTTTGTGCCAATCAATTATTATGGCGTTCTCCCTTTTTTGATATCGATGCAACGTCATTCTGATCTGTTTGTGTTTCTTCAATAGCTCCTAACCGGAAGAGAGTAACGGCCTTCAACCTGATTTTGCAGCAGATGCATCATCACCAAGATGATCAAAGAAAACTTTTGCATCCGTGACAATAATTTGGTTAAAGTTCTCAAATGGATGAAGACACTTTCCACGTAGGTGGTGTCCAGATCAGAAACACGATAAATGAAAGCGGAACCATGATCGGCATTGTAACTTGAAAATACCGCAATTAATCATTCGTTAAAAAACTTAATCAAATCCCTCTCAATCAATGATGTAGTTTGGCATTTTTTAGATGTACCAGACTTAGTCATACAGTCACCATCTTAAACGACAATAGTTCCACTGACTTCTTTCAAGGTTACTAATAGTTGACCGCGATACCACTCATGGCATACCCCCTCTTCCATTCAAGCAGCAATTGATAAGCCAGCAACCATCGAGTAAAAAATGCCATCTGAGAAAGTCTGAAAAGTGTCTCAATCACGAATTTCAGCAACTGATAACACCGTCATTCACCAGGCCTTGAACCAACGGACTAAACGGACGAGCGATAGAATTCGACACCAAAGCGACAATAGTGAAGTTGGCAGCGTCCATTGGTTTTTCCCATTCTAACCGGCAACCAAACGTCATTATTTGCATAAGCAGTTGCAACAGATCGACGACAATCTGGCATGACGCAGAAGTTGATAATCTGCAATCCGTTAAAAAACATCGGCAGGACCTTTGATAGGACACCAGGTTCAAATACAGTGGGTCTCGAGAGCAAGTCCAGTGACGGACACCGAAAGAGCAAATCGAGGCATGCGGCAGCCGCAGACAGTCTTCCTTCTGAAATGTGACATGATTTCACTCGATCTGAGTTCACAAAGACGTTTGAACGTTCTAGGGACTCTGCCCATTCCAAACTGGTTGGTCAAAGGTTTTTTTCAAATTGAATGTACTCGCTAAAGAGTAAAATATTTTCTATTTCATAACGATGAATGTAATAAACTCCGACTTGCTGCCGCAAAATCACTCTCACTTCTTGTTCATGACTTAATGTGACATTCGCTAGTTTTCAAGGTGATATTGATCCAGAGGGTCGATGAAACAAACCTCCGGATTCGTTATTGGTACTCATTATTTGAAGGCTTGGATGGTAGAGAAAACAAATTATGGTGAAATGCAGTATTTTCGTTGTTTGGGTAAGAGGATGCTTGCTGTTATCCACTTGTTTGCATTTCAAGCTGCTCTAGTTCAACAAGATGTGATTTATCACTGAATCAGCTGCACCAATGCAGGCCATGATTACAGGAGATAATCATACGATTGCGGCGTCATGAAATGGTCTGGTCAAGCCAGAAAAGTCAAACCTCCAATCTTAGTTCAAAACAGAAGCACTTTGAGTAACTCTGGGTCGTTTTTTTGGACATGTTATCGCTCAATGAAACGGCAGCTATTTGGTAATCACGCAGACCGGGGTCAACCAGATGGTGCAACTGTTTATAATTGATTAGTTTCATTTGTCCCTACACGATTGTTGAATAACACATACGCTGTCCAACTTGTCACTGAGAAATGTCAATAGGATGCTAATGACTTATCAGCTTGTAAATCATTTGCTGCATTCCCGTTATTTGCAGCAAATTGGTCAAACTATGATATTGGGTCTCCTTTTCGGTTACTCGTTCGATTGTTTTTGGGCACCATGCAAGATCCACCTATGTTGTGCAAAATGAAGTGTAACAAACTTGAGTTCAGATTCATTTACTGGTTTTTAGATCGTTGCTTCGTCAGTTGGAGTAATTGAATGTTCCTACTGTGAATGCGCTGGAGACATTGCTGATGGAAACTGAGTTTGTGGGTATATGCTCCTCTCTAAACAAAAGCCAATAGGTTTACTATTAAGGAACCACCACTCAGGGCCCATGCCGATTTGCAAAAACAAATTGATTCCACTTTCTGAAGGGGGGGAAAAGCACTCATCCTAATGCTGCTCTTCAAATATATCGCTACAAATGTGGAAACCCCAACTATCAATTCCGAACGGACTTTTGCTGTCAGCTGTGATATCGATCCTAAAAATCAAAAGATCTAGCAGCATATTTTATTCATGTATCACTTTACTAAAATCTCAGTTAATGTCGCTATCACTCTTGCAGCTATTGATACTGATAGTAACGTCTTCTGCTTGATACTACGGGGCCCAGTGCAGCACTGCTTAAGTTTCTTAATGTTTGCTTCAGTGATTCACTAATGATATTTGTGGTTCGATTGACTACTTCTCTTTACTTCTATTTGATCACAATTATTGGATTCATTTTATGATGATAATTGCTCGGAAATGCTATACTTGGGTTAGAAAGACCAGGGTGATACTACTTCCCCGAAACTTAAAATTTGACTTTTTCATTGAGATGATTCTCATTTACAAGATACTTACAATAATTATATATATATTGCCATATACTTTTGATTTCTTTATTCTTTGATTTTTGTTTTTAGTAAATTTTGTTCAGCGCTTGATTTGATGTACAATGACACGTTTGCAAACAGATCTCCGGTTCAGCGAAATGGGTGGCTGCTCAGGAACGGATAAGTGATGTGGCGCACCCGCCAGTTAGTCTTCTTGACGGAGTAGGTCAATTGGCTTGCAATCCCTCAGTCCTTTGCCAGTTAAAAGAGACTTACTAGTCAGCCCACTATTAGTATATCAAAAACACTTATGTTTGTTACCTCAAGATAGGTCTTTGTAAAATGCCGTTGTGGAAATTGGCACTCACACAAGTCAAAGCGTTAACAGATTACGCAATGTTTGTTTTGTACTCATAAATGGCAACAAATGGGCCGACCTGTCTGATCGGTTTTACAATCTCTAATATGTTCAACTGTATTTGGAGGATTGTCTGAGATGTGGTAACTGGGGGAGAAACAGCTGTTGCAAGCCCCTCTGGTGTGCTGATTGGCGCCGCCCCTATTGTACTTTACTACGTTTCCGTGACGCGATTCAATCCAACATAGTGTCGTATCAAAAACGAGGCCAACTCATTTCCATTCGTCTTTGCAATCACTTTTGTACTTTGATGTATTTTCATGGATTCGCACCAGCAGGTTGGCTCATGCCATTATCACTTTCATTTCAGATATAATTGTTGCATTAGCCGCACATTGCACTTACGATCGATGATTGGATATGTGCTGGAGTCATTAGCGAATGATCAGCAGTATATTAGTAGCTTCATTATTATGTCCTCGGTTTGAAGGACTAGATTTCGATGGATTAATTCGATTTGTTGCCCTAATTGAATTTGTAGTCATAGTCATTTATCAGTTCTTCTCTAAAATAGAACCAATTGCTTTTGATAAATGAAACGAAGAACGCTCCATTGGTGTTTTTTTAATAAATCGTATTCGTGTTATATTAATTTGAAGGCAACATTTGAACCCCAAATGCAGCATCCACTTCAGCATTCTTTATGTTGTTTGTCTAAGCATTCTTCAAGGTGATTTTTTGTAATAATTGATTGAAAATAATTGTGCAATACCACGTAACGTCTAAATGCAAAGCACCAATACTTATTTAGACCATTAGATTCAATGAGCTTCATTTTCATTTTCTTACTGATTTGGTTATTTAACAATTCAGCTCTTCCCATTTGAAAAGATCGGTGGTAAGACATGATTTGATTGATGTGACAGTGTTCTGGCCAAAACTTTAGAATTTTGTTGTATTGAGTTTAATCTTTGATTCGGCAAAGCTGGGCTATTTACTTGTGAATCTATGTGTGGTTTGAAAAAAAAGAATTACCCATTTAAACATTCAGTTAAGTATTAATAGAAACTAACATTGTGACCACGAATAATAGCATATTGATTTTCTTTTTCGATTTTCTTTGATGCGGAACATTCAGACCAACTGAATCACCTGAGATATATCCCCAACCATTACTTTTTTGAGCTGGGACATTTTGAATGATGGTTTTTGGTTTGCACAGAAGAATACCTTTGTAATTCTATTAACGAACATTTAATATCCATTTCAGTGTACACATTCTTAGTTTAGGGATGCATTGGACTGATGGATCAATATCAATTGCATTTCATCTAGCGAATCCATGATTGTATATTCCGCTAAATAGGACTATAAAAACTGAACAAGTAAGACGTATCGGCATTCTTTTTGATACAGAGCTGAGATATCTCACATCGGTCACCGATGCAGACGATGAAAATAAGTGGGGAAGATAATGCAGAGTCAGGGGCTCTTGAGAACCACCCTAAACCTAGTGACCGGTGATCTGACGATTGGCTTATTTTTGCCAAGCATTTTAGTAAAGCAGATTCAACGTTCATAGCTGGTCAATCTGTTACCAAGAATGAGCGCAAAACTTGGTTTCCGGAAGTTCGTTCACGGTCCCGTGAGATGATTTCAATCCCAGCCACAGGCGTTTAAATTAAAACAGTTTTGCCAGAAGTGGGTCTTTTTGAAATTATGAAGTGAGCGGAGCACTTGGAGGCCGCTGCGAACCCTCCAATCAATCATGATCAAACGAATCGGTGGCTCATTGGGTCGAAGATTTTTGCCATCCTTTTCCTTTGGTCGCTCGTCTGTTCGTTGGCGAACACCACATCACTGGGCCACTATCAAGGCCCGAATCTTGTAATCTTATCTAGATCTGAACACTGAATTTAAATAAGTCGATGAGCATATCATAATATAATCGAAAAAACCATTAACGGAATCTCATTAGAATTGGAACAGAAAGTTATTGTCGATGGTGAGATTCAATATTTCAATGAAACTGGTACTGATGAAACATCAATAGCTGAACAATTGGTCAAGCAATTGTTTGAAAATAAGGATGCAACCTTAACCAGGAGTCCAGAAAATCAATTGAAATCTAATAAAATAACTAAAACGAAAACATGACAGGATAAGCAAGCTTCAACTTATTCATTGAAGCAGTGTATTGAGATATTTTGATACTGCAGCCGTTATCACGTGAATCAACAATATCATCCACGTTAACATTGATATAAATTATTGCAAAAGCAAAAGAAATACAGCACAAGCGTTTTGCACGGCAATCCCAAATTGAAATACATTTTTAGTTTCCGTGATTGGTGGGATGAGAAGGAAAGATGAAGGCAGCTCTGTTACCACATATTTATTTTGAATTTGTTGATCAGTTCCAATATCTTTGGACTCCTGCATGAAGAATAGACGTTCTTCGACTGTTTCAGTGACTGCAGTGCTGCTCACCTTCCGAGGACTGCTTGGCCACTAAAGACTGCTTTTCTCAAGTTCAAGCAGCTGGCATTTCACTAGTATGAACTTAGAACAACCAAATGATAAGTGATCACTTCTGTGTTTAGCGCAATATCTGTTCAGCTACTCACATTACTCAACTAAACTATCAGCAACGCAATAATCAGATGAAAAGATTATGTTTAAATTGTTCAGCTCCTGCTGACACAACGACAATGGTTTTTGAATCGTCTTGCGTAAACCCGACTGAGTAGCGCAACATCAAATGCCATATCATACTTTCACTATTTTCCGGCCAAATGAAGCAATCCAACAATTGATCTCTGGAGTGGTGATATTTCAACATCTATCCCAATGCCATGTCTTTCAAGTTGCACCTCTCATTTCTTAATGATCGTTCGTGCCCTTCCGAGTGAAAGCCATTAATAATATACTTTTGAACTGACGATCCGGCATGATTCATCATAGGTTCTGAAATATTTTTGTTACAATGAACCCGATTAATTCCAATGAAAAGGCCTGAATTATATCCATGTTATTCATTTTATCCAATGATCAGAGATAAGATCCGACCATCTTCACTGTTTAATGCGATGGTGGAGTTGTATTAGGATTCTCGATATATAATCTGAGCATGGCTTGGTGTTAGCTTATAGTGAGATATAACGGACGAGCTTCCTCTAAAGTAGTTTTAAAGCCGAACAATTTGGAAGCGTCAATGAATTTGTTGTCCCAACATTGAAGAGGATATGTCAGCTCATAACGTGATTTGTGTGAGAACCAACCATTCTGAAAAGATATTAAATTAACAAATCCAGAGGCTTCATTCATCTAAAGGTTCTCATCGATATCACCAATGAAATTACCATTGTCACTTCCATTTGATGAACTTTGAAGGAATCTGATGCCGCAGATGCAAAATGGACACTAACCCTCTAATTGCAATTTGATGGAAAAAATATTGCAGTAGATTCTTTAACATTCAGTTCAGGGAACCCATCACTAACAAGTATGGGTTCGGCACAGTTACCAGTAGGCGGACACAATATTGTAAACACTCAACTACGGCCGACAACTCGTTCTGCAAGAGAAGATCAACCCGCAGGTACGTACTGATTCTGCACTGCCTGCGGCTTCGATTGGCAAGCAACTTTCAAAATTGTATCGGCAGAATGTGTTCTGCCGAAATACGCCAATGTTGCCCAAGCCAAACAATTAAAAAGAAGTTCCCAACGATGCCATCTTTTGAACGACCTATATACCATTATATTAGATTTTCAAATTGATGGAGTTCTGCTTGTCAATTCTATCTTGTTCAACAGGTGGGGCAAAATCAATTTGACACCCGGTGCTAGCGTCAGAAGCTTCATCAGTATCTTTTGCCGAAGCAACAGATGCCTCTATTTTTTGGTTGTTGTCATTGACTCCATTTGCATTTGCAACTTCTAAGTTGATGTTAAGGTACTCGTCATCTTCATTTAAGCAGGTTTGAATACAGTTTCTGAAGTAATTGGATCTATCTATTTCTAGTCATTGGTAGGAGACAAATTTCACCCTATATGACTTTATCGACGGGTCAAACGCCATCAGCAAAAAAATCTGGTTGTTTCTTGGCAAAAACCAATACATTTTTTGAAGATACTGGGCCTTATCAAAACGAAGGAAAAATCCTGATTTCAAGAAACCACTGATGATGGCTCTAGAATCCGCCGAAATTGGTACTCATTCTTTGGCTACAACGACACGTAAAAGACTAGTGGCACGCAATTTGATTTGCCAGACTTTTTTGGTTTCTTTGGAAACCAATACACTGAACCATCTTGAACTTAGCAGCAGTGGATTCTAATCTGTAAATTATTTCAAAGCCTGTAGGCAAAGAAGATCGATGATATCCTAAAATCCAATTCATCAAAATCACCGGTGACATCACCGGTTCAATCAATAAATGATTAGAAACTTTGTCCTCAGCCGCAATGGTGCGGGCTTTATCAACGATTCGGTTTTGCCAGCCATCAGCAACCGGTTCTTCAATTTTCTAGCAAAGAAAAGTCATTCCTAAATTTGATCCAATCAGAATGAGAGAGAACTTTGAACAGCTTGAATGCAATCGGTTTATCAATTCGCTCAGTATTAACGGCTTTATTCAATATCCGATGAGGAACCACTATATATGGTAGACCAACGACACAACACAAATCGTTGTGCAAAGAGTCAAGCAACAACAGGTCTTTGACCGCAATCATCATCACTGGTGAAGACACCCCCACATTCATGAATTTCAACACCTGCCGCAGACCTAGGAATTGCAACAACAAGAAGCGCAGCAGCGGCCCTGTGGGGTGCTCTTGAAAACCACTTACTAATATTTTTGGTCTTTCTTACTTTGGAGAGTTCCATCATTTGCAACCTCCAGCACGGGAGATCACATAGGTTTGTGTTATATTTCTTTTGACAGTTTGAGCTCGATGACCAGGACGATCATGCCAATTTGGTGAATTTTCGGCAAAAGCAGATTGGGTAGGGAAAAGATCATATACTTCTAAGCTTGCCTTCTCACAGGCCATTGCACCGTTGAAATACACACACTCACCTATGAAGAAAAAAGTGGTCTGTTGCATTGTAGCAACAGCGATTGATATGACCAATGCATCTTGGCGATAGTATTTAACATTTCATGATGATCCATTATTTAGAAGCATCAATGATGAAGTTCCGTGAAATCAACGATAGTTTCACAAATGGAGGGAGTTTGACCTGAAGCGTCGTTAAGTGGTTGAACCAATCTAGCTGAATCAGGTGATAGGATTCGATCGAGTCAGCCATAGCACTACTATGCTTGGAGGAATGCGAGTGAAATCAAATATTCATGCAGTTCAACATCATTTCGTTAGTTACTGTGATCGACCAAGCAAACAATGACGGATCAATTTTTGGGGCATTCATATCAGCCTTAGCAGAGGAAATATCGGCTGAAATTGTCTATCCAGCACGAGCAGGCCGTGTTGCCCGACCGTCCCAAACCAACTGTCGAGTATTACCTTAACAATGGGTTTTAACTCTTTCTTGATCTTTCCAGTTCAACGGTTCTTTCCTAACAAAGAAATGCCTTTAAAGCTAGGCTGGCTCAAAACGATCGACATCAAGCCCAATTGCAAAATTTTTTCCGAGAGTAACGATGATTCTTTCTTGGTCGGAAAATTCAGTACGAGTTGATGCTGCCCGTCAAGTATGTAAAGCGGAAGCGGCGTAGCGAATAGCGTCAGGATGATCTGCATTGGAGATTTCGAAAATATTGCACCAGTCATCAGCAACGAATTTTCTGCGTTCTTTGATGTTGAAATGTGTCCTTCACTACATAGCCAGATTTAGTGACCTGATCATAACGGCTGCAGCATGAGCAACAACGGCTTTATATATATATTTCAAGTTAGCTTATTCTTGACTGCTATACTATCTATTGTAAAACATCTTTTTCACTACAACAGAAGCACATCTCCCGGTGACCAAGTAAGAAAACTGCCATGGCATGGAAGCCTAATTTTGTGAAATTCACCATCATCCGCTAGCGTAGCACCTTCTTCTATGAATTCTTGAAATAGAACCGAAACTCAGCAGGTTTGACGTTCAACACCAGAGCCAACGTAGTAAAGCAACGCTAATGACTTATTTTCTTACCATCACCAATGATCAATCTCAAAGTGGATCAGAGCGTACTGCATCATATTCATGATAATTTTTGAAGTCAATAATGTACGTAAGAAAAAGAAATGTCGATGAGATCGGCTGCCCCATCTATAACCAACTGAGTTAGACCACCAAGCGTTGCTGAAGCTGACCGGTAATTAATACTGAGAGACCAATTGTTGAGATCTTGGATCTTCACCAACACCACCTGGGCAATGATTGCAAGTGTGATTCCGCATTGACAACTGAATCATTTGGTACATTATGTTCACACAACATCAATAATAGATTGAAGTTTCCCTATCTAGGAATTATCACTCAATCTATTCAATTGCTTGTCTGTTTCTTTCAAAGTGAGGAAGAAATCAATTTTCATCCAATTTGACACACTTGTGATACTTAATCTGGGGTTTCAAAAATCTCTTGGCTCGAGAAGATCTACAGTATCGAAGAATATCAGTCGCTTTTGTTGTCACATTTCGTCATCATTAGTGCCTCTGATCAAAATGATTGCACTTTGTTCTTCTGATAGTCGTTCACCATCGTTCAGAACATCAGCTGTTCCAACTTAGTCGCCACAGTTCTGAGCAGGAGATTCATTAAAACATAAATTAAGTTTCACACAATTTAATTCTGTTTGAATTTCGATGACACCTTTTAACTCACAGAACTCTCAACTTAGTATGCGGTCCTTGAAACAACAACTTTTTGTTATTTAAACGATTTATGCTGTAATGAGAACATTCTCCATAGGTGATACAATACCTTGGGATCGGATTATATTTTGTTCTTCAAACTCATTGATTATTTTAATTGAATTGGATGCGTGGCTGAACTATCATTTCTTTTCAGACTCTTCAGCGGTCATCAAAATGTCATTGATTGACAACAATGCGATTTATTGTGTAAGAACGGAAAAGTTGCCACCCACACCTTCATTGTAAAAGCGTTTTGCATCTGCTATATTGACCAACTTTAGAAATGCTACACAGGGAGTTACGATCGGATTCCTGCGTAAAGGACTGACACCACGTCAGTAATGTTTTGAGAATCGATGTGAAATACCCGAAGCTTTGATTAATTTACTATGTTTTAAGGAAAGCTACATTTTCAAACTTGCTTGGATACAAAATTGCTTGATTGCTTATAACAAAATCTCAATCTCATTGTTATGTTTGTATTGTCTAATTGCCTTGGATTGAAAATGGAATTTGGTTCCCTCTTCAACTTTACCAGTAAATCTTTTTGAAGTTCCAATGACTGATCAAGAGAAGTTAACCAAGAATAAAGTTTGATTTAGGTTCGGTAACAATTAATAACTAGGTTCTACGAGCTGCGCCAAACAAAATAGGGAAAAGAAACTCTTCAATAAATATCTTGAATCAATTGTCAAACGGTAAAGTGGTGTTGCGCTGAAATCCGAAACGCTAGTTTGCAATCTCTTCAATGAACTATGTATATCGCCTAGAGTGTAATCACCGATGGTTATGGTTTTCATTTAGGTTCAAGAACAATGACTGTGGTCCGTTGAAATTGAAGATGATTACCACGAGAGTTGCACACCCTTTCAATTTGTACCTGGTTTTCAATGTCCCACTATAGTTTACTCATTTTCACAGAGTTAGCAATAGCCACACAGCTTGTGTCGAAGAACGTTCCATCCTCATCGATAAAACCAATGATACGAATATCTGCCTATTTGGCAACGCTAACAATGTTTTTTTGGTGAGCTTGTAATACCATTGTCATCAGCTTATTCTTAAAAACCAAGATAACCAATTTTCTCTGATCTAAAGTTATCGTCTCCATTGACACTTTGGATTAATATCCATCTTTCTCACCCATCATTTAGTGGTTCTTCACTGAAATCAAAAAGAGTTGTTTCACTTGATGCAAGAACATTCTAGGGAAAGAAAAGATCATCGAAGGAGTTATCTTTCATCGAATCAGGTGTTGATCCATTTTGAATGACATCTTACAAGTCATCTCCACACTCCTCAGATTCAATGCTCTGAGATGCTTGACCTACTTGGGTGACTTGTGATTTCCAGAGAAAGCACGAGAACTGCCGCAGGTGATGCATTTACCTCCTGTTTAAAATGTATTTGTTTCTGAAAGCCATTCATTAAGTTAATTGACTCTAATGATTAAATTAACAATCCTACTGCCCTTGACTTATTAATGTCTCTGAATTGGTCATTATTTCATCAAAAAGGTGTTCGTTTGTTATCATCAATTGCGTTGCTAGCTTGACCATTGACTCAGAAATATTTTGCAACATCTTTGAATTCTAGCTGCGGAAGTGTAAATCAGAGAGCAATCAATCTACAGCCGGCATGATGAGCTGAAACACAGCTAGTTTGCCCTTTCAATATTTGTTGATTTAATGAAATAACTGATTCTTTTAACAAGATTGGATGAATCTACACTGCTTCTATTACACGAACATTGAAACATCTTTCACGCAATCTCAATGAGCATCACAGCTCCATTGTCTTCATCGGAATTCCTAATTTCTTTGAAATTCAAAGTAACTTTGATTAATTCTTTGGCATTGCCAGCAACTTGCTCTGCATTTCTATTGACATCCGCAGCGGAGATATATTCTAGTATTCTAGACTCGTCAGTATCAACACAATTGGTGAAGCTTTTGCTGAACCAGGTTTTAATGAACGGCTGTTTAGCAGCAGTTCCAAAAGTATGAGTCTTGATTGATGCAATTGAAGTGGTTATTTCTTTAAAGTCATTGGGTGGAGCGTCGAACGTTGAAGGAGATATAAAATCGTGGGAAGTGCGAAACCTAAATCCGTTAAAAATTGATGATTTGAATTGTGAGTCTTTTCAATAGGTTGCTGATCATGATAGTCAACAACTAACTTGCCTCGATCGTCGTTTTGATAATGCAATAATACTTTATAGTGTTAGCAGTTTATTAGAAGAGTTTTGAACAATTGAAAACTACCTTGTCAGTTTATTTCTTTAGTGGCGAGTAAGTTTGATGGATGAATTCAGCTTCAATCAGAGACGGAGTGTATCTTCAATTTGAAAGCAGTCCTTGAATATGATGTATTTGAACAAAAAGTGGTACTCTTTAACCAGTTCCTAATCGAACATCATTGCATAACTGTAGCCAATGTTGGATGAAGCTCAAGTCCAAAAATATAGTATGTTTTAGTAACCATGGGATGACGATTCGTAAAAACCTAGATAAACTGAATGAAATCCTAGAATACCTTCAAATATCAATGGATAACGAAAAGAACGCAATTTTGGTTAAAGATTTGATAAATATATCTATTGTTGACATCGTGCTTTGTGACAGATGTAGAAATTGATACCTTTGTCAGCTTGTAAATTTCGATGAATGTAAAAAATGATTGTATTGCGAAAGTATCCATTGCAGTTAAGTTTGTTTCTTTCAAACTTCACAAGTTGTATTTCAGGTTGTAATTTCTTCCTACAAAATGAAAACAATCTCATGATTCAACAAGATTATAGGAGGTAGTTGAATCTGCTAATTTGAAAAAATTTAACCGTAATCTTATGTTGAATCAGTATAGCGGAGTTCCAATTAATTATTGACATCCGGTGCTTCAAGGTAGTGATAGATAATATCGTCATGCCAGAATGGATTGCGAAAATGACGTTATGAGAAACGACAAAACAAGAATGATTTTCACCATATACGTTGATTAATGCCACTGTTGTCTTTATTTTGTCTATTAAGTTTTGAAAGGTTAATCCACCTTCGATAGGATCAGTCAATCAAACAAATTGAGTTTCAGCATTCAACAATGAAACACGTCATTGTTTCTTTGAGGGCGCTGAGAGCAAGATACTACTCAACATCGTGAAGAAGCCACTTTTATTTTTGGTTGTGAATTTATTATTTAGCCAATCCCCGTCATTAACAATAGATAGTTGAGGAATATTTCAAGAAAAATGGCGTTCACTGATGCATAGACTGATTCATCAGGAAGTGTAAATTCAGCAGGTTTCAACTCACTATTCCGATGATTGAAATGAATGGAAAGATGTGGTGTTTAACAATTGGATAGTATGACACTGAACGCACCTGATAGATAATGCTTCGATTCTCTACCTACTTGTCAAGCTAGAAGTGAAGTCGGATAAGAAAAGGCATATCAAACAGCATTAGCCGCAGATAGTAATGTATCATCAACTGATCTATATTTTCAATAATCATCAGCAGCACGAACTATTTATTGAAGATAACTTTCAAATTTCCTGGCTAAAGGAGCTTTTAATTCATGTAATATAACTTTTCTCCGCTCGAATTAACTTTACCCAATGTCATCTTCTGAAGAATTCTTGAATCAATGATTTGTCTGTTCATTAATAAACTGTTGGAATAAATTTGAATATCACTTGTATTGTATCGCAAGATTGCTCTTACGAATGCTATTTGTTCATCATTACGATGCTTTGTATTTTCAACAATTCTACTATCCTGAGCAAAAATGGTGATTTATCATCCGAAATTGTTCAAAAAGAAAGCATCCACCATATTATAAAACTTGATTTTGCTATCTTTAACCGTCTTTCAATATATTGTAGAAAATGAGTATGGCTTCCTTATCCATTCAATCCCTTGTTTGATCTCCAAACATTTCTTTTGATGATGATGTTCCAGCAGGAACATCTCGACAAGCTGGATAGTCAATTGGTCCGTGCAAGATTGCTCGCTACGCATCCATTTGGCTAATATTGCGGCTGCTAATGGCGGCCAATAAAAGCAATATTGATTGCGTTTCCTATTTTGTAAGTAGAGCGTAAATACCACCAATGCTATGGTCAAGCTCTTAATCAAAGCTATTTGCAACTAATTTTTATTTAATGTCTTCAGAACCGCTATTCTGTTTTGAACATCGAATTCACATTCTCGTTTGTTGTTGCAATTGCATGATAAGATATTCAGAACAAATCCAAAATAGATACAAATCACCGAAAAAGTGGTCTCCAGTCTTTTATATAAGAAGCTGCGTCAAATCTCAGTCGATCACTGTCTCAGACCGCGGACAGGCACTTGAAAATCGATTGTGGTGAATCGGTGGCTCTGAAGTCGGCCCAAAATACAATATCTACACTTCAGACGGTGGGAACAATGTAATCAAGCATTTGGCAAAACCTCGGAGCGACCGTTGGCCTTCAAGCAGCAGTTATCTGCTGCCAGTGCCCAACAAGGTGTCCGGTGATAGGGTTCAACGCCGCACTGGGGTGCGTTATCCGGCAGCCAATGTACTCTAATATAATAGCATTAAAATATATATAGGAAGGAAATACGCAGATAAGATCGGCGGCCCCTTTTATCCAAACTAGGGTAGCTGCAGAGCCTCACTGGAGAAGACCAGTGACAAGCAAACAGTAACCGAATGTGCCAACTCAAATTCTCACATGAGGATCAAATGACAGGCAGGAATTTCCAGAAAAAAACATTGACGGGTGACAGAAATCGATGTCTTTAAAACACTGACAAGTTTTCCAAAGTAGAAAACCCTTTCAAGTCCTGCATAAAAGCGCGCACTGGCAGTTCTTGTGCTTTAAACATCAGTACGTTTAGCCGGCCATCATGAATGGATGTTTGATCGCTAAAACTAATTCTGCTGTTTTACTGATTACTCTTACATCGATGTCCTTTAAGTAACAACACACGCAACTCCAGAGGAAATGGTAAGGAAATCAATGAATAGGCAAATCAAATGGCAAGTGAACTACGTTCTGATACAAAGTTATACATTTTGTAATTGAAGTAGAATACCATTGATACACAGAAGTCCAAACCGCGGTATAGATGAAATGATCACAGTCACTCAACCTTTTCAATGTCAACAGCTTTCTGCTGGGAACAAGATACTTGATTGACGAGAGATGTTAGACATTACCAAATCGGTCAAAAGAAAAAATGCAAAGTTATCAGCAATTCTATGAATGAAGCATGTTTGAGTTGAATGAACGCAGAATCACTAACCACATCAGACAAATTATCAGGACATAAATATCGGTGTGAACTCATGCAAGTGAAAAAGCAACATTGCGCATCGGTTATAGGATTTGATACATAATTGATATACGCCTAGAGTTTCAGCGTCTCGAGGGTTGGCTCTCAAAGCTGATAGCTCAATCCTATCAGAATATATAACTGGATTAAAATCATTTGCACTAATATATTTGAAATCCTGCGTTGAAAACACAGCTTCGTTGACTCCGTTGGTGAGTAAAACGACTTTTGTTTAACAAGTCAGCAAAGCCGTTGAAGCATAAATAATCTCGTTGGAGAAATCCGCCTTTCAAACAATGGAAACCATCATCTCTGCAACTGATTTGTTATCGCCAATGGATCCGGCCCCATGGTTTTCTGAGTGCGCAACTCACTCAAATGAGTTGCTGCATTGGAACAAACAAATGATCAGTGGAAGTATTGTTATCTTCTCGTTCTTTGAGGAGATCATAAATGGAATTTTCATCGTGCAGCAACATATGGCCTTTGTAGCCGGACAGCCAAAACAGAATTTGATCCATAACACGTTTTGACAAAAACGGCGGGACAATAATTAGTTTGAAGAATGATGATTCATTAGCATCATGCGCAGTGCCACCAGTTATAAGTAGCACATTGTATCAATTATCATGATTGATGTGGCCTGCAGATGAGACACAGCCATTTTCAAGTGTTGATCCTTTATTGGGAACCACGGCGCCATACGCTTGGAGATGCTTGTCAAGTTTTGAGGAGCTTCAAATTCAAGAGAACGACTCACATGAAATCAAGATTTGTTCATATTCAGCAATGACCTATGATATGGTTAGACCCGCTTGGAATCACCTATGATAATCGTACATTGATAAATCCATCCTCATATATGTCCAGTATGCAGAGCTGTTTGACCTTGCAAATGAACCCCAACTTGCTCAGCTCAAGCATCTTCAATCCGAACTGATTGGAAAGCATTGAGCCTCCTGTTTTAACAACAAAGCGAAGATCGCTAGAGGTTCTGAGATCATTTGAGTAGCTTCCACACCTTTAGACGATGCTCAGCATAAGCAACTGTAGGATGTTTCATCATGTACATTTTGGCGTCGAACATTCCATGAAGGATTGCAATTGTCACAGTAACTTGATAGCCTTGCATGACTTTGCTCGTGCAGCACCACTATGGTCTGTTACTATCTCATACCAAAAACCTTCACCAAATTTTTCAGGGGAATTTTTACCTTGATGCTCACGAACCGTCCAAATCACAACCTTCAAGTTAGCGATTTCTGCGGTTGGTGTGACTTCATTGTAATCAACCAACATCAGCCGACAGCACATCTTTCAGGGCGCCGAGTAACGGTCAGGTAAGTTGGGTTCTCAAGCATTGCCTGAGACGCTGATTGACTAGCAACTTTTCAGATTGTGTCTCCAGAATTCAGATTAACAGTAGCAGCGGCAATAGGAACAGTTGCTGAATATATTCTAGACCTGTTTATACTTGCACTTCTTGAATCATTTCATAACCAATTTGGAACGCTTTCACTGGCATCATATTACATTTCAGGAATACTATTTGTTGCAGGAAGTTGGTCTATAACCGACTTAGCACCATTGTTAACGTGAATCACTTAAAGTTCATCGGCGGTAGATGCAACAAATTCCTTTAAACCAAAATCACTGTCGCAGAAACCCTCGTTTGTTGATAATCTAAACTGATGACAATATACCTATCATTCGAATTGGAGTTACTATTTTATGTATCAACCGAAAAAATTGCAATTGAGTTATATCTGTCATGGGCTGCTGTGGACTGAATCTCCGCCCCCTAACTCCTGCAGTGATGAGTGACACTCCAACTGCAGAAGTAATGTTTGGAGTAGTAGCAGCAAATGGGCAATCTTTATAGAGAGTGGCTTTCATCAAAAAGTAAAAACAACCGCCATGGAAAGTCAGAAATTAAGATTTAGCAGTGTGGAGTTCTTTCTCCGCATGTCGAAGCATATATACGTACGGAGGATATTTTTATCGGCAGGCTTGGTTTGCCTGATTTTGTTTGCGGATCTTTGCATAAACATAATGCCCAAATTCTTTCAGCAACCCACCACATGATTTCATTCAATAAAGTGATTCAAAACGATTAGGGAACAAATCGCCTTGTTTAGATAGAAGAAAATTGATCACGAGGACTGGTTATCACAGCTGCATTTCACTGATATTGAGGAACTATTGCTTTAATCATCTGTGTTGCGGAGAGTCTCCACTATGTTCTCCGCGACTGTTCAGCCACCCAATCTTGATGAGACTCATGAAAAGCTGACAGTTCTTGTTTAGCTCGTTTTGATGCGTAACATATTGTGAGCAGCTGGGATGCTCACCTGTAATTACATCAGTGAGCCTAGACTGCTTTATTCATTATTCATCGACTAAATTCAATCTACATTGCCATTCTTGCAGCAGAAAATGTTTGAGTAGCAGATAGAGCACCGACCACTTATGCGTAGAGACCATAAAAAATAGCGGGAATATAACGATTCTAATCAAAAACAAAATTTGTCAATGGTCCATCATCTCTAACAAGAAATGGACCTACTGCGAGTGCAAATTTTTTGGTGAACGACTTGCTAATAAATTTGGTTGAATTATTTTTCTCACAAGATGAAAATCTTGAAGCAGCAGCGGCTGAAATGCCACAGCTATTGGCTGCCCATTAAGGTGACCAGGTCACTTACTTTTCGCAAGTGCCCAAATACATTATCAAATCTAAAGATTGATATGAAAGGCTTTAAGGAGTTGAACTACAATATTTCAAGGGATTCAATGAGTATCATTTAGCCGCCAATTTCAACGGAGATACTGACTCGAACACTACCTACGGCAAAGATGTTCTTACTTAATTTACAGACACCCAAATAATTACTTTTGCGAATGCAGCAGTATGGGCCAACCATTTTGGTGATCGAGAGTCTGCTGGCAAGTGTGTGTCGCTTCGTCCATTTCGTTTGGTAATTATCATTCATGAAGCAAAAACAGCACGAGACGACACGTGATTGATTTCATAAGAGAAAACCTTAGAAGAGTAAGTGCTTGCCACTACTGCAGGATCTACTGGATTGTTTTCTGCGGACGATGCTTTCGCAGGGGTGGTTGATCTGGATGCCCCCAATGTTGAGCAGCCGCTGTGTTTTGGTAGCCGAATGAAACTGCCAAGGTTGCGGAGTCATCCCAACTTTTGTATTATAGTCTGGTAATACTCATCTTATCCGTTCTCACGCTGATTGCTTCATAGACATATCTACTCCCGAAATGAGATTTCTGCGGCGCTGACTCATTCGTTGATGTCAATGCAGCAGCAACTCTGATCCTTCCGGGTAGTAGATAGTTAGAGCATGTTCCATTCGTCTTCCTGGTGCAAATGAATTTTCAATGTCAGCTGGCACAAATAAGGAGCCCGCATTTAATCCAAGGATGATTTACGTTATATGAATAGTGATTTAGCTGGGTTTGCAGCGGATTTGGGATTGAACGAAGTATCTTTGCCACATTTGCTGCGGTGCTTATTTCTGCAAAGTGGCACAATCATTCAAGTGATGGAGGTGGAAGTGCATCAATTGGTATGGCTAACTTGTTGGCATTAGTGCTGACGGTGGACAAAAGTGTGAGTCTTCTCACAGATGTAGAGCCACCAAAAATTTTGTTTGGTTGTCCAAATAGAGAGCCACGGTTGCTCTTAGACTTTTTCTTTTTCATATGGATGGGCACAGTACCGGTTGCTGTTGTCCATGGGAGTGCATGCGTTCTCTCCAGTGTTGATGAGCAATAGAATCATCTCCTTGTTGCTCAAAAAGCAAAAGATCAAAAGGCAGTTGCCAAGTAAGATTGTAATATGAATCATGCTCAACACCTTTAGAGTAGGACATTTTCTACAGTCAGGTTTGTCAACTTGTTTGGATGCAAGCCGTTGAAACATTTTAGCTATGTGGAAGCAATCACTCTTGAAATGTTGGGTCAATATGATACCCATCATACTTTTGAAGCTGCACGTTGGCAAAAGGGAACAAAGCAATTTGCCAGGGCATTACCAATTAAAGCAGATGGTGCTCATCATTTGTGGAGTGAAGCCCCATAATGGGCACAAGTTATGATGACTTTCCGTTCTACCAATCAAGGGGCTCGCATGACTTGTCCTATTTAAATTTACCAAAGCAGAAAATCATTTGCTCTCTTTTTGAACATATATTGATGAGCTGCTTTCGATAATGTTCAAATAAATGAAGGTGAGAAATAACGGTGATGGTGGAGTTTTCCGTGCCGCTGCTGAGATCAACATGAATTGATTGACCTGCACAGTGAACAATCATCAAAAAAGCAGTGGCTCTCTTCCGTCATTTTGTCTCGCTGATGCAACCATGCCCCTTTTTGAGTATTCATCGCTGGCCGCTTTTGAAAGAACAGTTCCATCTGCTGTTGGAGCTGTTCTTAATGATATTGAAGTCACAGGGCAATTCAGACCCAGCTACCAATAACGAGAATAGCACAACTGCAATTGCTTCAGTTGACTCCTTAAATCATGATCCAAAAGTCGATAATGAATAGATTGATATCGCCTCAGATGATGAAAACAAATAAGGTGTCGATGACAGTGAATAGGATTCAACTGAATGCGTTCTTACCCACGATCATGATGACTGAGATACTGATGCTAGATTGATGCTGAGTCTGAAATGGATCCACTTGCAGGACCCGAAGAAGCTGCTCAAGAGGATCATCGTAATAATGAGATTGTTCTTAAATGGTTCAAAAGTGATTCAACGTAACCTACTTTGGACTGGTCTCTTTCGAGATAGTTGTCTGCTTTACTGTCGCTGCTACTGTTGCACTGCTCCCTCTATACACAATCTGCTCAACCGCTTCTCAATCGGTGCGTCTGGCAGTGCTTCATAATAGCATCGTTTTCTTTGATGTTCTGTCAGCTGGTATGGACTAGATGGCTATCATTGGCTGATCACAATCGACACAGATCCGATTGGAAATTGTCCGAACGACAGACTTGTTGCTAAGGGTTACTCAGGATGAAAATATACAATATACCGCTACATTCAGTCCACTAATTTTGTATAGTGGTACGACAATCCTTTGCGCTGTGCCAGCTTCAAGGACATTGAAGGATCAGTAAATGGATTGGTCAACCGGATTCCCTCATAGTGGTCTCAACGGGGTGACTCACTAGTACCTCTTTCTTTCATATACTATTAGTTCATATTTACTGAAAGCTCTATGTTACTCGAAACATTTCATCAATTTACACTTTTTTCCATTTGTTGGTGGAAAACCATTGTTAATGTACTGCAAACCGTACACCTCTACCGACCTTCAACTGAACATGGCGTTTCTTACCTTTCCAGAAAGGTACACCACTGGATGCCTGAGTTAACTGTGAATGGGCTACTCATTGGCGAATCATCAGATGCAATAATCGTTGGTGGTCAAATGATATCTCAATTCATTCATCAATATTGGAGAATGTGCGGAAATTAATGATCGTTTTTCTGGACGTGATGCTGCTCAATGATAGCAGGCGATTGGGGATCTATGGCAAACCGCGTCACAACGATGAAATAACATATTAGAGTTGTTTGTTCTTTTCGTCAGGCTGTACCAATGATGATTAATTCCCAAAAGCTGCTGTTTGGAACAGATGGCACTGAGATTGATTCTGATGAATCTTCACTTTACAAATAATGAATGGCCCGCTACTTCGTGCAGCCAATTGGGTAAGCCTCGTTGTTGCTTTTTCTTTTAGGCTAGGCAGTCGGTATCTTACTGCACCACGAGAAATCCATTTAAGTTGTGCTCAAATTCTGTGAAGACATCTAAAGTCAAACTGATTAACTGATCCTCCCCAAAGTACTACTACAGATAAGATGGATCTATATTCTGACAGTGACTCGGCTGCAGATTTTTGTCACGAAAGATCAGTTGGTGAGTATATCCTCGCCAATAGTCAAAGAGCAGTTACTTTGAATTGGAAACAGCACTCCTCAATAGCCTTCTAACAGGTGAAGCCATATTTGATTCGTAATTTGAAGCTTTCAAAAATGCTCCGGTTCCAATGGAGGTTCTGAACACTTTTTGTAAAGCTTTGAAGAATCAATTTTATATTGATATTGCCAGACTCATATCAACTAGGCGAAATATTCCACCCATCACTGACAGTTGAAAGATATTTCACTCAGGAATTGCTCTCTTTCACCGTAGTGCAGTGTTGCTGTATCGGTTGAGAGGGGTGGTACACGCTCTATTGTTTTCTTACGTTGGCCAAAGCGCTCGGAGCTCCACTGTTTAGATCACTGAACAAATTTCTTCAAAAGTTGAATTTGTTGATAGATTCTGTTTCCTGAATTCCATGATTTCGATTCAACGGCCTACAAACATTTGTTTCAGGTTTTGTAGTCTATGATTAAACATTGATATACTTGTTTGACTGATGATGGTTCTGCTACTTCCACAATACCTTGAGATTTTTTCAATCAATGGGGATTTTATTTATTTATACAACGCTCAACTTTGCAGTATCAAGTACTTAATCTGTCAGCGATTCGTATTTTGCTTGATTTCATTTGTTATAATGCTATTTTTTGGTTTCGATTTATAAAACAGTACCTTATTCTAGCTCGAACAGCGGATGAGAGAAAAGGGGGTTGCCTGAGCTATCGAGTCATCAAAGTGGCTGGAGGACGTTCTTAAGGCTCCAATCACAACAATTATCCAAATGTCAATGCGTCAATGATTAGAAATGGCTTGCTAATACAACTCACATGCGGGTATTTCAACAACACTATGACTCATCAACCAAAAGTAGCTTTATTTGAAGGACCGTAGTTCGCATTGGAAGCCACTCCACAGCGTTCGCCAGCAGAACCCAAACGTCCATGATCCGTACTCTTTCTGGGTAGCGCTCGGCCATCGCGAACCGTCGTTTGCACATTCTTCAGAATATTATTAGTCATTTACCAAGTAGTGTGAAGTCTTGTTAAAGGGATGGAGGGCGCTCTTCTTACCTGCTGGGTTAATTAGATTCAGTCCATCAGTATGTGTCACCGGTCGGCTTGCGCCAATCACTGATATCAAAGACATTCCTCAACGGAAGGGCCCGCGAACAGGTCTACCTTCATCTTTCTTATAATGTTCTTTCTCACAATATATTAGCATTGATTTGCAATGATGGCTAATGCTTTCAAACCTGGCCGACCAGCAATTGCCTCATCAGCAACTTTGATTGCCGCACACTTTCGCATCTGTAATTGTGCATTTGCGGGACGTTGTGAAGTGAAGCAAGTCCTTCTTCCGCTAAGTGTTGACCAAAGCAGAAGAACTGTTGAAATGATTTGCAAGTGGACCAGCATCGTGGTGCTCACAAATGTTGCAATTCAACTATTTAAAGCATTTTTTGTAATTCCTCGTATTGTATATTGTATTTCCCACCAATCAATTCACCGTGACCTTGTGATAGCAAGTGCAGCATGAACAGCAAAAATACCACGATCCTTCTCCAAAGTAACTAATTGTTCTCGGCTTTCCCATTCATTTCGTAGCACCTCCTTCAATATAGCTAGAGCTATGCAGCCAGGAACTATCCCATTGCAAGAGGAAACCAAACCATTCGTAATTTGGGCTGAATCTTCTTCATCAGGAAGATCAATTATTTCGTTGATATGTGGCTAATTCAAGTGAGCAATCGGAGTTAATCTTTCAGTGAAGGCGGAATCTAGTATCGTAACGGCAGCACCATCCATCTGACTCAGTGATTCTTGGCCGCCACCATTTGCAGGTTGTCTCATGGCTGCTGTGGCTATTAAATGATAATTTACGGATTAGAAAACCCGTACATGAACAAGTGAAAACAAAGCAAAGAACCCCAGCTGCTTTTAGAAAGGGCCTGGGTTTCACCAATAAGCTACAGCGGCGCAGACCGCAACCGAAACCAAAGGACTTAATTTACAAATTCGGCGGCTGAAAGCATCCTTGCCTATGTTGATCCAACTGATCTCCGTTGCGCCAAAGAATAATCATTATTTTTTTGCAATCACTTGATTTCGCTCGCCGTAGCGGACAACAATTTAGTCAGGTGAACTTCTTTGAACATCTGTGAAACTATTTCGAAAGATATAACTTAGTTCCGACATGCTGGAACTAGCGTCCTCATCGAGCTAGCCGATCCACGGAGTGTTTCGAGGCATCATTATTAGTTATAGGTTCATCTTGTACGACTCGTTGGAGGAATATCATCTTTCTTCCCAACTTCTAACGATTTTGATTGTTGGCAGCTATCACTATCTTTGCAACTGCGCAGACATAGTCAGTTCAAGTGATATCTTTGGGATTATGAAATCAAGGATCCAAGGTGGTTTAGTAACCTTCATTGTCCGTACGATTATCAAGTTAAGTTTGTTTTCACTATCAAATAGATTGTCAGGTAGCAAAGTATTGTTGAATGATGATTCAACTTTCGGGGCAGTAACCAGGTTATTGTGAATTGCTTCAACAATGTGATCTGTCATCAAATCAGATGTTCATTTGATGATTTAAGGGAGAATAAGCTAATGCCATTTTTCAATCTTTCTCTCAGATCAATATCTCTGAAATTACTAATATTATGTTAGTCGAGTTCCACAGTAGACGATCAAAAGAAGATCGACTGGTCGTTAGACAAGTGGTTAATCTATTACTAGAACGGCTTGGGGTTTCGATGCTTCCAACTGCGATTCCGTCAGGTAATTTAAACTGGCGAATATCATCCCTCCTCGGTTTGACCTTGTTCAGAAAAGATTGCTTTGACTTCTTTTGTTATAGCTGCAATTTTACATCTTGAATTAAACAAAAATTGTACCAAGCCATTCCTAAATCTTTTGTGTCTGAAACTACGATTAAAGCAACCATTTAAGCAGCAACAAAAAATATATTAGTGCATTCCTAATGAATCGTCCAAGAATATGCATGGAGAGAGATAATTAATTTTGGTTTGAATATAGGTGTTCAAAACGGACAATTGTCAAAATGAAAAATCCCAGTTTTGATGTCAAATGCTAACACTAATCATATGTTGATTTATTTTTGCTCCGATTTGTTTGTTTTCGTCCTCAGGTTTTTCATCTTGAACCAATCGATTTCAAAACGACCAAATTGTATGACTTTCAATTTTGCTTCTTTAAAATAATTCTTACTCTCATTCTAATTAACAAGCTTAAAACAAAGTCTTGCGTTGCATCATTTACTCTCCAAGACTTGAACAATTGATATATTTGTCAAAATATAGCTAGTAGTATTTTGAAGACTCAATCTATTTTTTGACCAACTAAATCCCTTTCTACATTTTGACTTCATCTGTTTTACAAAAGATATTGCAAGTTAACATTTTCAATTTGCCTATTTTTGCTTACATTCGTCTTATTCTATCATTTGTTGCGTATCTAATCCTACCTAAGCATATTCTCATTTTAAACCAGTTCATACTTAGTTATACAAATGGAATGTATTTATCATTTCCTTATTTCGCATAGCAGCATACCTTTCTCCGTTTCGATCTGTTCTATTCAATGATTGGATTTTCTATTTGGAAATTTTGGTTTGTAGATTGCAGATAAATTATTTTTTGATCTTCACTTTACATATCTGTTATGAAAACCAACTGATATATCTATATTCTGCTGAGTAGGCTTTATATCCACCGAAGGACATAAAATATAGAAATGTCTGGGAATCTTGATACAAATAAATGATAGTTAAAACTATATTAATTCATTTCCTATTAAATTTATCTGCAATATATTTTCTCAACTATCAACAAATGCAGATGCTCGGTACCAATTCATCCCTAACAACGAATAATTGGACCAACTAAACAAACAGAGATATACTGTGAAAAACAGATTATTTTGAGGTGTCAAACGTTGAAATATGCGCTTTGTCTGGAACCAAAGACAAAGCTTTACTACTGTTCAAAGGACTTTTCACATCGGCCCCGCTGTAAGTATCTTTGGTTAAGGATCGAACTTGATTGAATGATCAATGGCCGTGGCTCCTTTCTGATTGTTGCATGTCTGACTCAGAATTTACAACAAAATCATCTTTCGCCAGTAATGCAGTTAACACCCGGAATTCATTGATTTATTCACACTCACCAATAGTGACACCATCATTGTCATTCGATAGTATGTATTCTCCATTGTAAGCAATGTAGCAATTATCAGCCGTTGTGACAAGACTATAGATGTTTCTTGGTGAATTTGCAAGATGAAATACATCAGATAATGTTAATCAGCAATCAATGGCAGATCCTTCGGTTGTGCAAATAGTGCCACCGTTTGCAGCTTTGCATGATGGGCTATCATATTTTTTATCAGTCAATTGATCAACTTTTGATTACATCGTGTTGGTTCAGGTCACTCAAAAGCATATTGAACCTGGGGACCGTCAAGCATCAGATTATTCTTATCAGACTCACAATTTGATTTAGCTTCAATAATATCTTTTAATTGATCCGAACACCGAAACACCTAAATCAACCTTCAGAATTTAGAGGATTATGCTTTTCTGAAATGTCTGTTGTAGTGACAAAACTCCCACAGCGGAAGCATTTACCCCTATGGAACTATCGCATTTTTTGTTTGACGTCGTTGTTTAGTTTGAATGATTTTGAAGAAGTTGGTAAGATTTATTTGTTCTTTAATTTGATATCGCCTGGAAAGAAGTCATTAATCGATAATGGCAGCGTTCGTTAGGTAACATCAAATGCATTGCCGACCAAACCATTCGACCAGTCCATTGTATCAAACATATTTCTCAACCTCTTCGTTTTCCTACCTGAGATAAGTGGGACAAAAAGGGATAGGTCTAAATTATGTACAATAATCCGATACTGTGTTAAGAAGCCTCAATGAGTTGCTCCTTACTCATTTCGCTAATTGATGGATTCAAATCATGTCCACCAAGTTAATCATTTGGACATTGTGTGATTCCCACAATCACAGAGATTTTTATAACTGCGCAGCCTTAGGTATTAACTGAGATTCACAAAACGGTTTACTCATTTTAATGAACATCTCAATATTATTGCGGTGATCGAAACGTGTTATTAGTTTAGTTTCAAAGGAACCCTCTTTTAACGGCTTGTCAATACCACCACATCATCTGAAAGTTCGATTGACTGCAAATGGGCGATCGATCCAAGTAGGTTAAACTTACTGATATCAAAGAGATTGACGCTTTTTTTGGTGAACCAAGTATTCAACAACACCCGTTCAGCACCAGTCTGGAGCATATCGCTGTTGATTGATCAGGTTGACTTATTGAATCCTTTAAATCATTCATTCCAAAATCGAGAGGAGAATGAACTTAGAATTCAGTAGAAGGAAACGATTGGACCAGACTGGAAATTTGATATTTGATATTGCAAATTAGTGTACTAAATAAATGACCTATATTTTAAAATATTATCTATTTCATTTTCTGTCTTCCAATGTATTTATATATTATATCAGTAGATAGTGATATAGACTATTTCTATTATTAAACAATCATTTGTGCCATTCATAACAGAAAGAACCAGTGAGTTCCAACGAAACAATTTAGAGGAAAAATATACAGATGAATATCTTGAATATGAATAACAATTTTAGAATATGAGAGATTTACACTGAGGAAGAAACCTTTTACTTACTTCATTAAAACTTACAATGGGTTAGCTTTAACTGAAATTTAATACGAACATGTGAAATAGTAGAATAACTATATGTAAACAATAATACAAGTAGGACAATATCTAGAGTGAATCGTCCAATAGATATAACAACTGTTAATTCCTGGCATCTATTAAATAAATATGATGGAATTCATTTAGAGTACTTTATTAAAATTGTTTTGAGAAATGATCAGAATGGAGTTGGTTTCATGGTAACAATGTCTCTTCTTTTCACCGGTTTTGTTTGACAAACATTTTGCAAAACTATAAAAACACCAAATAGATGAATTGCTGTCAGACGAACTAATTGTCTGCTTAGAGGTGATGCAGCAAAATAGCATTTCCGACCACAATCAGTATCAACCATGAATAACTTGTGTGCCAACAAATGATCCACATTTTGATTGATTACAATCATCAAGGATTGTTAATTGAATATCATTTTGTTACGTTTTTGATTAAAGTTGATTTGAACTCTTCTAATTTTTGCAGTTTCAAACTTTGTTCAATTGCCTGGATAATGTCCTTCAAAAGATTCTAACGTATGGATGATATGTCTGCTCAATCTGAGCGGCGAAAAACACTCTAGATATTTCATATCTATTATTCGAGACTTGCTCCTGAACAATCTCATTGCGTCACCAAATCAACGCTTTTGTTTTCCTTTAATTGAATCACCATGAACATAAGTCGAGAATTGATAACTTGAGTTGTCAAACAATCATACGTTTAACAAAAATTGAAAATAAATATTGTTGCATTATGAATATTTTGAATCGTGTGGAACTAAATTTGAGTGGTGGCTTCAAAGAATACAATCGCTTTCTCAATTTGCTCTTCAACTTCATTTGTTGTAAATGCTCACGCAGGTAAATGAAGATAGTCTTAACGGTGAATTGGTCAAATCAAAATGGCAACTTTGCCGTCTATTTAGCAAAGATTGTAGTTGCTAACGGCGGCAAGTGAAACTGCCGATGTCAATGTCTCATATTTCTCAGCAGGATAATAAACTTCGATACAGTTAATGCGAATTCTTGAAAGAAATCGTTCTAGCACTAGTTTTGCCTTAAACTGCTGAAATTCATTTTTGTTTGTTAGAAATTGAGTACTCATTGTTGATTGACTAACTCTGTTATATCTGATGTTGGTGAAACTAATAAATACTCGTCATTCAATTCCATTGAGTTTAGTTCATTTGCAATGACAGATACGAATTTGCATTTTTGGTCTTGATAAAAGATGTGTCACAAAGATCTTGAGATTAAATATTTTCATTTTGATACGAATAAATGCCGTTCTTCATAATGAATAACCTCTTTTTAGATTTGGGAAGCTCCTTGAGTAAATTTTCCTTCAACTGAATGGCATTCTGATGGATCACCTTCAACCTTCGGGGCCGTTGGTGATGATGTCAACACATCCAAGAAATGGTTATTTTCAAAATTAAGCAAAATCATTCCACGGATGCCATATCTTTTCTTGTATAGATGATACGGAATAAGTAATTAACTAATTGTCTTAGTTGGCCTGACTTTCATTATAAATGTGCTTCCAATATCAGAAAGGCTTTAAAGAAGCAAACAATTCAATAAAAGTGGGTCAACTATAGAAATGGATATCCGTTGGTTCGACTTACTATCATCACAAAGGACGCCGATGCAATTTCATTTTTCACATGATTCTGTAATTGAGGAAAAGCAAACGTATAGGGTCTAGCGGCTCAATCACCTGAAACTTTTTTTTCGTCATCAATACTTTCGTAAGTTAAACACTCCGAATGTGCTCAAAGAAAAAATGATCTGTTGATGGAGAAGTCGTTGAAATATTGGTAGAACGGTTTGGAGCCGCAAACTCTTAAACTGGTTTTGAATTATCTGATTCAAATAAACATGAATCAGACTCATCGGATGATATGAACAAGCGCTGAGAGTGATGGTTGAGTGATTTTGCAAGTAATTGCATCCTGTAGTGGTGAATTGAACAGAGAAATGTACCGTTGATGATATAGCTAAAAATTGTTTGTGTGACGCTACGATTCATAGGAGGCATTCCAACAATAAATGGAACATCACCAATAACAGTTTGTTATCGTTGTCAAAGGCTTTCCGAAAGACATTCGTAATTATTATTGAATGCAATACCAGTGGAGCGAAATGATCGAGGTTTGGAGTGCAAACAGGCAATGTAGGATCTAAAAATCAGAGTTCACAATTCCGTTTTCCATTTCAATTTTGATTTGTATCAAGCGACTATCAACTTTTGAAATTTCATAAATGAAAGACATGCAGTTGCTTGACGGTTGAAAACTATTTCCCTGCACAACTTTTCGACATATTTGTGCTTCATTATTATTTGTCATTTTGAATTCACGGTGATACGTTGGTTGAACGCAGTGATCTTTCAAATATTTCTAATTTCAAATCAATCACCCAGTTGGATATGATTTCCACCTCAAAAGTTGATCAACAGAATAACCGGATATTCAGTCTGTATGAGTTAATCCACAAACTCTATTCACTACTCCAAAGTGATTGCAAATAAAATAATTCCCATCTACTAAATTTTTGAGTCGTCAACATTTCAAACAAGTGCCGTGCTTGAACCGAAGAAGAGGTTTTACAATTCTGTTTTCCGCAGTGAATATCATTATGTGTTTTATCACTTCTGCTTAGAGTAATCATTCGATATAAGACGAATAACAGTTGCTTTTGCGAATTTGAAGGAATTGAAATTCAGCGTTGAAGTGCAGATGTTTTGGATCTACTGCTTCAATTAAAAACAATGACGTACTAGAACTCTGACACTCAGCAATCATCACACTATGCTCGTCAATTCGCATCATTTAGCTTTCAATGTGAGCATTCCAACCATTTATTCCAAAACAGGCATAACTGTCAATATATCTCTGGGAGGTTGAAATGTGCATGTCGTCAACTGTTTTTGATACAACGGACATTTGCCGGTCCCTTCACAGGCTCAAATACCGTTCCAATTGCCATTTTTGAGAAAGATGTTTGCAACCGATTGATCGGTGTATAACTCTGTATCTATTTATCTCAAAAATTATTGAAAAATAATAAATGGATAATGATCTTGGGATTGGTCATCAATCAAATTGATTTGCTTCATTCATGATTATAGTCCATTTCCAATAATATCTTTGAAGTGACAAATCGTTCAATTACGTGAGTCATATTATGAGTTTGAAACACTTTGGCTTTCAGCGATTACCGCGGTGATAGCCAAAAGAGCAACAATTTTTGCATATTTCATTGTGTAACGTAGGATTTTGCTCCTCAAAGACATGGCTCAGCTTATTTGATGCTGAGGGGTTGGTTTCTTTTTTTTTTTCTTAGTCCATTAATGCCTCCAAAGAAGTCATTGATAGGTCCAGATGTTTTTATGGGCCACATCACATGCGTTGCGTGCTTAACAAATGTTTCAATGATATTGGACAGATTGCTTTGTTTGGAAAGCTATGAAGAACAGAAAACGAACCAATGGATCAAGATCCAGCAAAATAGAGTTAAACCATGATAGGCCGCTTTTTAAAGCCTTCCTCTTCTAGTTCAATAAGTTACAGTTCGATTAATTTCAGAGAAGGTTAACTGCTTCAAGCTTCCCTACGTTTAGGAATTTTTGATTCCTCGTAATGATCCTCTCTATACCGTTATCTTCATTTCATGTTGTATTCACCTTGGATTCAAAAGATGGTTTGCTTATTGATTCAATAGTATCAGCAAAGCGACTTGCAGTTCAGTTGCCAACCGTAGAAGCGACGAAGAGTATGCCGTGAATGGCCTCAGGATCCACAGGGTTGGTGATTCTCTTAGTGAACCAGGACTCAAACAACTGTAGTTTAGCACCAGTACCAAATGTATCAATGTTGGTTAATTAAGGTGACTTAAAGAGTCATTCAAAATCGATGCGGCCACTCCGCAGATTTGGAAAAGTTTGAAACTGTGGGGAATCAACAGAATCAGATCAGTTAAAATCGAACAGTGTCCATCACAAGTAATGTCAACAAATAATTGAATAGATTAATTTAATATGAAATATAATGTTATCGCTGTTGTAATCGTTCGGTTACATAGTATCGCTTTCGATAATCATGAGAACTATGCAGAAAGTAGTTAACTAGGGTTCCTTTGTTCATCACAAATATAAGGTAAAGTTGAACAAATAAATGAACCCTGAATGCTAAACGTAAGATATCCTTCGAAAATGTAGCAATTTGAGAGAGTGAAAGATCGCAACGAAACCACCACGTTCTTCCATGAGACCGACCAAGATGCAAAAACAATAACTGTAAATGAAATTAAAGAAGAGAACGGAGTAAAGACAAGGAAAGATATAAAATATGTAGAACACGAGAAAATGATTAAATTGAATAACATACCTAAAAATGGCCAGAGTGTGTATGGAGTAATGAGGGAGCTTGAAGCGAGAATCGATAGCTTGGAAGTAATTACAGTTAAAGTTTTGACAAGAATAGCAAGTGTTCAAATCCTGAAATGTAAAAGATGTCGAAGGAGATATTCTTGTCAAACTCGTATTTGGAATGAATGTTTGAATTATTCAGAAAGCCAAATGTTTGAAATTGATTGATTTTGTTTGTCTTACACATCGTCAGAAATGGTGACATCGATCCAAACTAGATCGAACGACATACAACTAATCAAATATTTCAGCCCGAGTTAAACATGTAGTTGGAAATGAAGTTGTACCAAAGAAAATGGTCTGAATGACAGGGTCATTGTCCTTTTGATTATTATAGCTAAGATCTATCTCCTTATTGAAAGCAGTTGCGTAATGAGGTGATATTGAACAGCAATACGCGTGGATCAGCCTGGAGTACAGCTACGTAGAGAAAGAGTAAACGACTAACGATTATCACGATGTTTATTAACAGAAGCAACTACTGTCTTCAGCTCAGTCGGTAGTTTTTGAAACGTTAATGAACTGGTCAGTGGCTCACGCAATTATACAAGACATGCATCTGTGAATGACAACACAGCTAACAGGTGTTTCTTTGAGGAGCACGACACGATGTCACAGCATAATTTTGTCAAAGAACAACTTTGAGTTATCCGGCTTAGTTTGTCACTTTTCTATTCACTGTCATTCACAACAATTCGATTGATAGATCATTCTAGAGAATCCATTCCTTGTGGCATATTCGGATTTGTTAAAAAGTCCAATATCAATATGATTTAACTCAGTATTTTGAGAAGTGTATTGAATATACAAATGATTGTTAAATTTTGACGTTCTATATTAAACAATACTCTACCAACTAATTCATTACAATAACTTGATATCAAATCCATCTCTATCGCGTTGCTGATCAAATCATTATATTATTTAACTAACAACTATTTCCAAATCTGTGACGAACAATAATCAACGATTTGTGATTTCGGCAGGAGATCTAAAAAGAGAATTTTCTTGAGAAGATGTTGCAGGAATCCCAATGTAAACCTTCTATAATTCCCAAACGAATCCTCGAAATTGAGGAATTCAAACTCAGAAACATAGCTTTTTACGAGATCATGAATCATCTTAGTTTCATTCCTTGAGCTGTAGTTAGATTAAGGTCAGGTGGAAAATACAGTTACGTCAGGCTGAAACAAGTAATGTTTATCTGTAATAATAAATCAACTTTATGCAACAGCTGATAAAGCTATGAAAACATTAATACTTAAAGCTGTGATAAATAAATCAATTGCGTAAATCGTGTGATTCCATACACAGCACAGCCGGATGCTTTTGTGATCTAGGCAATTGCATTGAACTGAAGAAGTAACTCTAAAGGAAAAACTTTGAAGAAAAGTACATTTGTTTTTTTCGCACATTTTCACAATTTGACACTTTGGTTAGGGTTTGATGATGACAAATAGAATCTATTTTGGAGTTTGACAAGTCGTTGAGAAGTAGCTGTATCAATTAGGTCGCAGAAAATGAGTATGACTTTGTGGCTTATTCTATTATATCCGGCTTCTAATCGCTTACTAAAAATAAGGTTTTGCATATAATGCGGTTTACTATGAGTATCGTTGGAAGGACTTCCAACATTAGCATCTCCCGAATGTGAACAAGAAAAGTGACTGTCACCTTAATGGTTAATATCGGCCACTAGCAACCATAGGCCTTGGAATATATTTTAGAGAGATAAATCACTTTTTAATGTTTCACTTAATAGGACTGAAACTGCGTCAGTGGGTGACAATACAACAGGTAATTGGGTTGTTGAAGAGCATGAGAGCATGACACGATTTATAGATGCGACGCAGCCGTTTTGACTATTCTAACAGGGCTCCCCAGTTGCCCAATATTGTCACTAAGTAAGTGTTTGTTGGAGTAATGAGAGAGAAAATGGTCATTGTTTGTGGAAAAAATAGTTTGTCATGAAATGCGAAATCAGTATCACTTAATTTATTATTATTGTCACTGTAGTTCTTGTTCAAGTACTTTGGTTGAGAAAAGTATTGTCAAGCTCTGAACGAACTGAACAGATCATAGCTTCAAGGACCACCACAATGTCGGCTGAGAAATGATGTAGCAATTGATATACAATATCCAAAGTCAACCATAAATTGATATGTGACAAACATTCGATGAACATGATGATTTATGGTGAGGTACAGGGATTGCTGACTCTTGAACATCATCATTCTCTTTGAAGAAAGTAGTGCTACATCGTTTAACGGTTACACTTGGCAACGCAATTTACTTTCTCAATTGCGACGTTCGAAGAAATCTGGAACCCATTATGTGTCGCTCAAACATGATTCCCAGAAGAACCTTTGAATATGGGACATGTTTCAACGCAACGATGCAGATAAACAACCAAATGCCGCTGTCAATATCATCTACTGCTTCTGCGGCTTTTAAAATGTCATCTTCTTAAAAGGATATTATAGTCCTTCAATTAAAGATAAACGATCATTTTAACTATCGTTGAAAGTAGTAATTCCTGGCCTTCAAAAGATTTTGGCGGCCAATTATCCATACTGCCGTTGCTAACTGCAGGGACGCAAAATGCAAACATTTATGTGAATACTTGATTGTATAAAAGCGGAGCTGAACCATCAGTCTGATTACTGACAAAATATTGTAGAGAATGCTTTGCTACTCATCACTTTGAACTTCTCAGAACCATCAGTTCCTTCCTTACCGTTGACAACCAATTGCTTTAGGACCGCTATTTGTTTACTTGATGGTAGTGTTCCTAACGAATGGATATCATTTCTTTTATATGAGCTCCTCTAAAATGCTATAGCGGGAGCCAATAATGTTATTTGCGCAGTGCTAATATATCTGTTAAGAATGTTGGATTGGTATATTTTAACTTTGATTCGAAAGCAAACGGTTCTTCATGAGAAAAAATGACCACTGAATTTTTGGGAACATCTTTCATTGAATTTACTCTCAGCAGACTGGAACTCGGTTGGATGATCTTCACATTTTTGAGTACTTGGTAATGACATCAATTGATTGACGAAAATGTATTATTCTCCTTTAGAAGAAATTAGTTTCCTCAAGAGATGGCCATTCCTGTTGAAGGGATGTATCCCCGTAAAGTGGAAATTCTCTCCGTCCGCAGAGAGATTGTCTGCAAACACCTTTGTGATAAAGCTTCACTGAACAATTGTACTAAAACCAAATAAAATGGAAATATCTTTAGCAACAGAGACCGCAATAGGATTTGATTCTTTACTTGATGTTGACGTAGAGCAATTGCTGATATCACTGCTTGATAGATAGGTCTTTTCAATATCCTCTTTTCATGATGATTTTGTAGGTTAAGTTGGTTTGACAGATGGAAACAGAGTATGCTAAATTATCAGTAGCACCGCCGAGAAAGTCAATCATTTCATCAAGTATTGTCCTATTGGACTGATATGGATAAACTTGACTGGTTGCTCAGATTGCAGGTGCTCTGTGAATCTCTCTTCAGCTATGTTATAGAGGACATGCAGTTTCGTGCGTTCAATTCAAGCCAAGAAATGTACTAATGAGGTCAATCTTTACAATCCTTTGTGTGACATTTCTATCTAAAAGAAGCATATAAGGATCCAACGGACCATGAAGCTTATCCTTGTTTTCAGTTTGTGTCACAATTTGCAGGGACGCTTATAATTATCATTGACTGGAATATAATTGCCACGAAAATGGTATGTCTAAATATGAACGTCCAACGGTGATTTGGAGGACTCACATCAATCCTAGGTTTTATCATTTTTCTTTGAATTCGCTTTCTTTCAAATAATTGTTGCTTCATTTGGAGGCAATAAATGAGGTCCACTTAGTTAAAGGATGCATCCCTATTGCAAGTAAATATCTTGAATGATATTTCTATTAGATATATTCACTGTTTGGTGAGGCAAAGTGATTGCGTTGTTAACTTAGTACTATATAAAACACGAGTAACATTCATTTATTAAATCTGTTGCGCTTGATTTGAGCGTGAAAAGTTCACCAACAGTAGCATGCGATTTATCTTCTCTGACAATTAATCCTTTAAGCGCCAACAATCGGTCTACCTGAGTAAGCAGAAATTAACACTCCACGAACTATTTCTCTTTAGTGCTGAGACGTAAAAGATCAGCTTGGTTCTAATCCGCCGAAGATATTTCACTGTGTTCTAATTGACTTCTAGTATCGCTATGCTTCAGCTCATTTGTGGTGAAGGTACTCATTTGATTGAGAGAATAATACCAGTCCCTCATGTGAATTGAAGTCACATCACATTCCGTGTTGAGCACCAAAGCATTTTTTATTATCTTAGCACTCCCCAACCTTAATACATTGATTGACTTACACCACCCAATATTAATTCAACTTTGTCAATCAATATATAATTTCCCAGAATGTGATCATTGTAACCATTTCTTTCATTGTGTCGAAGCATATGATATCTCAGTCTGAGTTTGAAAGAAGTTAGTCATTTGAAAATTATGCACAACAGACATAAACAGCCCAATGCGATGTACAGATATCGTGGCCATTGACTCCTTTGAATATCAACGACGCATGGTTGTGATCTGATGATATTTCACCGCTGTGGCATGTTCACTAAAGCACCTCAATCAAGCACTTATTGAAAGTCGGGATAACCGTCGCCAAATCTATTGTTTCAAAATGAAAAATAGATTGATTTTCAATAAAACCTTATATGTTGTCAGAGCACTCAATTAATTGAATTTATTGATGCATTCGAATTATTTTTCTCTTTCCGCTGATACAGCTGTGAGGTACAAAACAACCACAGCTGAAGGACCTTACTTGAGGTAGCATAATAGTTCATTGTTCAACGTCATTGCTCTGATCAATTACGTCCCATGAATTTGAAGTGAATCCTTTTTGGTTCAGTTCATTAAAGTCTTGGAAGATTTCACTGACTGATAAAGAAGCCATTCGTTTGGTAACGATAAACGGGATGCCAGCGACATCTTTTTATGCTCCATATAGTGTATCATCTTTTCGTTCAAACTTAGAAAATGCGGCATGAAGAGGAATAAATCAAATTCATCGATAGTTAACCGAATCAATGACAACATCAGCCTTCAATTTTCAGTGCATTAATTCAATTACTGATGGAATTAGTAAGCTTCTAAGCCGATTACGTTTTCCAAATCACTTACGTTCGGAAATGTTTAATTTATGTGAGTCATCCTCTCAATATCATCCATTTGAATTTGATTTGGAAATCAGTTGGATATTTAGAACTATATGATTAACCATTCCGAAATACTAGCCAATCCCGAGGAGGTTCATTGCACATCAATAGCGGCGATGAGTCCCAATATGAAGCACACCATCAGCATCAACGCCATTGGTGATTCCATTGGTGGAGCAATGGATGATCAGCTGACAATAACCGGCAGACCCAATCATATCAATCTCCATGAATTAAGAAGCGCAAAGATTTTCTATAAAGAGATTGTGGACAATGTCGATATATGAAAGGATTCAAGCACCAAATAATTTTCACTAATCAACTTCAGAATTCAACACATTTCCAATTGAAACATTTACCAGTAAGCAATTCATTAATGTTATTATATATATCTTTCTTTCGTATCGGTTTTCTGGTCATATTTCTATAGACTATCGTGTTCGATAGTAATTAAAACAATTGAGATAGGTACAAAGATATCGAGGCTTTTCATATCACAAATAAATTGTAATGTTGAATACACCAATGTGTCCAAAATGTGATAAGTAGTAGTAGTTAAATAAGAAAACCAATCTCACAGTATGGGAGATTTAAACAGAGTATCATATTCAATTATGAATTCATCTATGATCGAAATGGCATCGCTCAAACTATATTTGAATCATTTTCAATTTTAGGAGGTTCATCAATTTTAAGTAAAAACAAAGAAAGAGAAAGTTATATTGTACAAACATGTCACGTGGAAATTGGTAAGGAGATCAAGAAATCAATAGAGAATCATTAAATATAATAAGACTATATTGATGAAAATATTGATGGCGAACCTGTTCATTGAGATATCAGTTGTTTATCTATGGAACATAGAAGTTGTAAAAATAACTGTTGTTGCACACTCGCCAATGGGATACAACGATGAAAATCATTCGAAAGGTCAATGCTGCAAGCAGTTCAAATTTAGGCCATTGATACCGTAAACTTGCTTCTACGCAAACAGTTGGATCCCGCTTAGTTATATATGCTCCACTCATGAGAAAGTGCTTGATATTTATAGTAAGTCATTGATGAATGTCAGACCAATTTTGAAGGCTACCAAGTTACCTAGGAACCATCATCAAGGCTAACCAACACATTTGTTTAAGCAAAAAAACTTTCTCTAATAGAGAAATGGTGATCACTTGAATCTATAATGTCAGCCACAAATTTTGAAGAAAATGAAGATGGACCAGCGGAATCGATCAATGGTAAAACTTAATTTGATGAAAGATGGCCCAAAAATCAATCCCTATCTTTGTCAGTGATGAAACGCATCGATTGGCATCGTAGTCCAAAAAGACTATTGCAACATTTTTCTCAGCCAGGAAACAAGCAACAGAAAAATCAAAATGCATTTCCGCCAAGGTTGATTCAATGAATAAATTAAGTCAAAAGATAATATTCAATTATTTCCACTATCACCAGGCCTAACAATTCCAGTCATTAGAAAAAAAGAATTTTATGTTTAACAAAATATTAGTAGCTTTGAAAAGCGTACTGTGAACCTAGTGGGCAAAGGACTCTTTCAGGAACCTCACCATAGCAAAATTGATTTTTGTTCGGTTAAGTTACATATATGATCCAGTAACGAAATCCTATTTATCGGAGGCCACTAACAACTTGCAACAACTGCCAAATAAATGCCAAGACAGCATTCATGAATGGGGAAACTAGCCATCCAGTTTATTTTGAACCTGCTGCTTCAACATCGGCATGGATGAATGCTTAGACATTGAAGATAGGGTTGTATTGTTTGACGCAAGCCGCACCGCTTTAATTGAGACGATCAAATGCGTTGTTAATAGTAGCATTGACAGCTCTAATGCTTTGCAAGATACATGCCTGATTTACATCTCCGCTCCTAAAATATCCACTGCTGTTCTTCAAAATTGATTTAGCCAAAAATAGGACGTAATACTGATCGCGAAAAAGCATTACTGGTAACCAGCGTTGCCTTGATAGTATTGCATCTGCAAAATTGCCTCATCGCGTTAATAATAAGCACACCAATCACTGATTCGGGACTTCATTAAATAACATTATTCAAAAGCTTCAAAAGCAATTTGAAATCCAACAATGAGATGCACTAAATACTCTGTTCACCAAAAATTTTTAAACTGATGTTCGGTCAGCAATCCTTGGTACGAATGATCTATTCAGTTTAGGGTTAATTGACGGAACATTACATAGTATTGATAAATCTGTTAGATAAGACTGTTCTTTTGCTGCATCACATACCTCCAGCGGAGTAGGTGAGCAATAGCATCATCATTTATCTGGGGCTTTCACACTATTAAAATCTGATTCCCAATCACATGACCGGCAAAATTCGAGAATGAACATCTCAGCTGACTTGAATATGTAGTTGATTAACATAAAGCAGCACAGCATAGAGTTGTGCGGTGTTTCCACACATATATTAGTTATGTACATCTTCAAAACATTATATTTCCTACTTAGAATAATGGCAAAGTAGTTGCCCTGTTTAAGTGGCAAATGAGAACTGAAGTTGAAAAAAGAATATTGCTAGAATGCACAAATAAAATATCAACACATCCACAGCAATCTTGGGAAATAAAGTACATAATCCCAAGGTCGTATTATTGCAGTCATTGCAATGAATCATAGTTTGATCGCTTTTAACAAATTTAAATGAAAACCAGAAATAAAAATAGAGTATCTATCAGTAGAATTGTTAAAGTCTATTTGTTATAGTTAGAAGTTTATTATATAATAAATGATGAAGTCATGATTATAATAATCGTTAACGTATCGATGAATCGATCAATTGCTTAAATCCTGTAATAATTGAGTTGAGAAAGTAGTTGCTTTTCAGCCGGTGTTCATTGCAATGAATGAGCGTAATATTTCGAATGAAAATAGTTCTGAGACGATTAAGGTTTGTCTTTTTACAGTCCATAGATTGAAAACTGTCTTGTAAACCACCGAAAAAGCAGATAGGTGCTGTGTTGACCGAATATCCAAATGGCTCACAGTAGATGCGATGTCGCAAACTAAATGCATATCTATTTTCAATATTCATAAACTGTAATGTGGCATCAAATGATCCATATTTTGAATGATCTATCGTATCTTGAAATGTTAATCCAAAATCATTTTAAAATCATTTGGTTGAAGCTGTTGCAATTCATTTAGTTCTTATGCTTGGAAATCTGAGTCAATTTTGGAATTAAGACATTTTTATACAACTTCTATTCATTGTATGACCCCCCATTTTCAATTCGAATGACCGGCTTGACGGATCCCACATTTGTCACTGCAACGCCGTATTAAACAAATGTTCTTTTCGATTCAGTCTCATCTTCAGTTCTTTAAGCAATGGCATTTTGAAGTACTGAATTGGATATAAAACAAGCTGAACTGTTAAACAACTTGTATGGGACAGAGTTTCTTAGTAGTTAGTGCTCGAATTAACACTATTCTTGTAATGCTCGACGAAATGAGTGAAGCTTGCGTTAAGCAGTACACTACCCTTATTCATCTGCGAACATTCTTCTTTGATGTCGATGTTTCAGCAGGAGGAACCAATAAATCTGCATGGAGGCTTCGTCAAATGAAGAAAGCCGTGCTAGCCAAGATGATGGCAGTTACTATGGATGATGTTTGCCGCCAATGAAAACATTATTCCTAGCATATCAAATGCCATAAGTGGAGCAGAACGATCAATATACTTAAAGCGAAGTTCTTCAGACAACCTTTTTGCAACTATTTTTGTCAGACGCTGCTCAACACCATTTCTCTCTTGTTCCACATTGAATAGCAATTTTCCTTTGACTATTACGTCCTTAAATGATGTTCAAGGAACTGATGAATTATCATTTTTTTTGATCACTGGATTCATTTCGTTTGAATTGGCCGATATCCATTTGATGGTTTGGCTTTCTTAAAAATTCTTTAAAGAACGGTGAAGTCATTTATTTTCCTTTTCAATCCAATAACAGTGCTTTCTCTTCATCGAATGGTCCACTGAATTTGCCGAAGTCGCTTCAAAAACTTATTATCACGGTGGTACGATTCCGTTGCTTGATCATCAACTTTATCAAAAATTGTTGATGCTTTTAATCAATTGAAGGAGTCGTCAATTACACTAACTGACACAATTAACCTGTTAAAGCTGCTTCTCACTTGTTGAATGGATGCTTCCCAGAACGGTTCGAATCATCGTAATTGGTTTCATTTTCATTATCAATTTGGTACTAATATCGGATAATTTGTCAGCAAGAACAGTATTGATAAATGCTCACTCAATGATTTAGTTAGTAAGCAGTTCTTTAGAGATGTCTTCAGCAATAGAGGCAATAATCGAATGTGGTTGTCCATTTGATGTTCATTTATGTAGGTTACTTACGTCAAACATTAATTGTTGACTCTGCTCAATACTGTTTTTGCTTTCAATGATTGGGTAGGTCGGACTCGCTGAGTTGACGTTCAATGAAAAATGATTAGCTGTTGAAGAACATGATGAACTACACATACGACGGGGTGGAGCATCAATTATCTTAACTGCATTGAACCATTGTGTTGATTTGGATCAATCTGATTCGCTGTACAAAAGGGACCTTTTCAATAATATTTCTTTTAATTCAAGTCTGAAGTAAATTCAATTTTGCTTGCTAAATTAATTGAATGCAGTGAACAAATCATGCAGTTGTGGATGTTTTTTTGTGTGCCGATATGTTTGACAGCAATCGTTTAAAGAGCAAATGTATATTGAGATTAACTTTTTTCGTGGTTCCCTTAGTGATTTCCATGACCAATAAAAATTATTATTGATTCAAATACAATTCTGCAAAAGGATCAAAAGTTAAATGGGACGATCCGAGTCTGATTTGCAGAATTAGCCTCAATCATTTGCTGTTGCAATGTAGGTTTGGGTTTTTGAGTAAATTGTTGCGTTGCCATTTTTCAAAAAATGAGTGGGCTCCAGTGACATAATGGATATGCCTTGTTCTATTCAGAAATCTTAAATATATTTGTATTCAAATGATTATCATTTTGAGCAAAGCAATGTGACTTCTTTGGTAAGAAGAGTAATATTTCAAATAACTGTATTGATGATTGAGTTGCTCTCCACGTGAGCCAGCAGTCTCATTAACAATGAAATTACATGTAGTTTTGGGTAACTAGTAATCCATAAACGCCAATTATCAGATCAGCTAGATCAGCAGAATTACATTCGCCAATCATTAATTTGTTCGAGTTGTCAGATTTTGAATCATCTGCTGTCCCATGAGCCGAAGAAACAGTTCCACACTTCATCGGCGCAGTGTTAATAAATTTCGGAATTTGCCTTCCGTTTGAAAACTAGGTGTGTCATCGACAGAGGGACCACCGAGGTTGGAGAGAATGTGACGCAAATCACATTCCATAATCAGAAACAAATGATTATCCATCGATTTCCAATTTACATCCATAGTTGATTGATTGTATGACAGTCACTAATGATGGCATGATGTTTGTCAGTTGGCTGTTTCTCTCACTTAGTGGAGCTACGTACCCATTAACTGCAATTTGACAAGACTTATGATAGTTCATTGACAGCTTGGAAAAAGGTTCACAAAACAGTCTTATACCATCGCCATTAGCAGCTCCATTTGCGGTTCTAATATCGACGGTGTTGACAGCTTTGACAAATATGTCCTCTTCATTTGCGCAGATAATATTTTAGAACAGCGTAGAACATGCGCTGTTTCACCGAAAAAAAAAGAAGTTTAGCTTGGGGGTGAACATCAACCAGCTTTACATTTTCTGAATCTGATTTTCATTCATTTTCAATAGCAACTCCAAAGTCATTTGTCAGTTAAATTGATTCTGATGAAAAAGCTAACGATCTTTTATTTTTTATTTCATTAGTGTCTCCCAAGGTCTCATTAAATATCCAAAATTGCAGCCGTTTGGTAACATCGGAGTGACTCCCAGCCAATCAATAGTTTTCATGAATTGTTCCAAGATTGTTGTTTTCAAACTTTACTAGTGCGGCAAATAAACAGAAAATCAGAATCCCTGACAATGAGTCGAAACTATCTTATTTTCCTTTTTGAATTCCGTGTCAAATAATTCAATAAATGAAGGATTTCTTACATTTCTAGCAGACTAAGGTTTTTCACGGCCGCATTAATTCAGAGTTATGTTATTCATCTTCATGAACATCTCAAATCCATTGTAGATGTCGTAGTTTTAACTCTTTTGCATTTTGATGAACGACTTGATAATACTTCAACATTACCAGATATTCCTCTTGATGTGTGGGGGTGACACTAGTAGCGGTGATGAACAATAAAAAGCAAAACTCATCTACATCAAGGTAATTTCTGATTGCTTTGGCGAACAAAGTTGTAAAGAACGGCCTTTCAGCACAGGTCCCGAATTTATCAATCATGGTTCACTGGGTTGTCATTGCGATTTCATTAATCTCGATATGTTTAATTATGAAGGATGCAGCAAATTCAAAAATTTTAGCAAATAAAGCTTGGAAATCCATTGAAGGTTGCAATTGTATAATGTATATGGTTTGGATATGCAATTGATAAATAAAGATCAATACACATTTCTTTCCTATCATGATTTTAGTAATAAAGATATATTATATATCATTTGATATTTATATAGAATATTTTTAGTAATAATGAATTACGGGTGCCCTGTTTATAACAAATAACTACTTAAGTTGAAAGAAAGATCTTACCAACGTTACAAGATGTCAAATATTTAAAACTCCAAGAGCTTTATTAGAATATCAGATATATATACAAAGAAAATTTTCATTTGTCAGCTCATAAGAAATGAGAACGGACAACCGTCCACAATAACTTCATAAGAGGCAAGTGCATCAATGGAGTAACCTGTAGTAGTAATACATATCCTGTAAATGTTAACATTGAGGGTCCTCATGTCTAAAAAGACACAATGCAAATGTGAAGATCAAATAATTACATGTATAATGTGATAAGCGCTAATGTAAAAACAAAATAACTTTAAGACATATAGAAAATGTTTTAAAACTAATTATACTTAAAATTTTGAAAAATACATCTACTGCTAAATCCAAGCATGAAGAAGTTGTAAAATTAAATGTTGATGAGAACTTGCAAG
This sequence comes from Ascoidea rubescens DSM 1968, assembly GCF_001661345.1. NCBI lineage: Eukaryota > Fungi > Ascomycota > Saccharomycetes > Ascoideales > Ascoideaceae > Ascoidea > Ascoidea rubescens. Next base: position 197,083 of record NW_017962921.1, on the reverse strand, counting down.
ATTGCATAAACTGAAACGCAAATTCAAAGCAAATTAAACGTGTGTAATTAAATCTGTTCATTTCACAATGGCTGCCTTCTGGAATCGACCAATGATCTATTCAGTTTAACCAGATGCTTCTGCCAGAGCATCTTGATCTGAACAAGATATGTGCTATTCAAACAAAGCATTACGCGGTTTCGAGCATCTCCCCACACCTTTCCTTCAAACCTTTCAAACGAGTTCTGATTGCTAGCGACAGATGGTTAAAACTTAGTCTGATCCAAGTGAATTTCACAGTTTAGTTGTTAAGTATCCATTTCTGTAGAATATATTTTATTTGCCCGATGAACTTAAAGGAATACTGACAAAGGATAGGACAGACGCATCACCAACGTTGCAGTAAAAGTTATGGCAGATCCAATGAAAGTCTGTTTAAATAATTTTGAACAGAGGTTCAATTGATAAATGATATTTTTAAAGAAGAACCTCGAAAAAATTCAATCGCATTTCCAAGTACAAAAACTGGTTGAATTGAAAACACCATCAGCCAAATGAATTGAAATTGGGGTTGAATCAACAACTCGTGCTGTCGATGATCGCTTAAAATAGATATCGAATGTTTTTAAAGATAAAAATTCAATTACTTGCAAAGCTTTGATTTTACAATGTCGGCGATTCATCTCAATCACCCACTTCGCTGCATGTTCTTCATTAAAAACTTCAGCCTTCGAAAATTTAAACAACTGACATATTTATCAAATCATTAACTAGAGATATCTTAATATCTCTATCGATTTTCACTTAAAGCTAATCCATTTCCACTTCCAGTTATTCCATTTTCACGGAAACTTTTTAATGATCTTAAGTGAAAATTACTCTACTTCTACACGTGAATATTATCAAATCTTACTGTAAGTGAAACGTCTTCGATCATCTATGATCTCATGAATGAATCCGGTTGTTTGGTTGCATTCCTCATACTCTCAGATTTTTGGTTTTAGTTTAGATATTTTACTATTTACATTTCCAATATATTTTCTCTCTTTACTTTACTTTTGGTTTTTGATATAAAAGTGACGCATAAAGCTTTACAGTTTCCTGTTGAAAAATGTTATGTCGGTGGATTGGTATTTTTCATTGTTGATCTCAGTCTCATGACAGATCTGTTATTAATATCGTATAGTTTGTGACGGCGCAAACATTTCATTAATGTTGATTTGACTATTGGAGTAGTAACATGTTTATTGGACAGATTATCCACAATAAGAACGGCAATCAATTCTGGTTTATCATTCGAGAGTCTGATAAAGCAACTACTAATATGAAGGTGTACTCGCACTGTGATCTCGAAATCTTGTTCATCTTAAATACTCGGGTAGGTTGTGCTCCAGAGTTTCGTTTAAACGAAGAATCAAAAGTTGCTTCAAAAGTGAATCAATTAATAGCAAAACCGAATGAAGGTCCAATGAATTTAACATTAACGAATTGGCTGAATTATAAAGTAATTATTGATTGTGTTTTCGAAATGAATTTCATATGAGAATCTTGTTTGAGCTCGTGTTTAAAATCATGCAGCTTTTTATCATGAACTAAATAAAGCAATGCGCGTTGGAAGTCTTTCGTTAAAATTTTTTGTCAGTCATAAAAATGAAACCAAGCCATTAAACATCAAAAGGAGGATCGACTTTAAGATTGCTCTAAATTTGTTTGGGGAATTCTATACGAAATTCCCAATAATTTTTGATCCGAATCGATATCTCCAAACTGATCGAATTTCTTTAGAGAATGTTTTAAAATTGAACCGTAATAGGATGGTGGCTCAGAAGTTGGTTCATTTGCATTTTCATTTGCTTCTTCAATTATCCTTTTATGCATTTTGAAACGATCAATGAGATGCAGTTACATGATGGTTTCAACCCGTTTCCTTGCAGACGATTTCTAGCCTACTTTTATTGAATTCATTATATATGCTGATACAACGTAATGGCATTTTCGTTAAAAAGAGTAATTCTCACCTTATCAATAACCTATCAATTAATAATTTTACTTCTGATGAAATGAGCTTGAGAAACTCACCAATAATAAAAATACATTTGATTGCCGTTACAGATTGATTACGCGCAGCTCTAACTCAGCCAACAAAATGAGGAGCAATATACCATCCAATACTTAATTTTATTCAGCGGTGAAAGATTGAAAGCTGGTATTTCCCGAGAACCAGAAAACAAGTATGACATTTTTTTGATGCTGAATTAATATAGCTGGGATTGCATTCGATAATGCCATTGATTTCGATTAGTTTAATGGGAATGACAGTGCATAGTCTGTATTTGTAGCAAAACCCAGTCCTTCTCGAAAACCATATTACTTTCCACATCATTGGCGCATCAAAATCGGAATCTACTCGTCGTTTCAAACTCACAAAAGGTTACACCTTCGTTATCAAATTATCTCCTGATATGCTTAAAGTTAGCGATGTTACCACTTTCAGCAATTTGATAATACTGATGGATCCTCTTGGCTAGCATAGAATAGCCCAAAACTCCGATCGATTCAATAAGCCAACAGAAACAGCTCCTTCTGCGGCGCAGATACTCTCAGCATTGACACCATTGATTAATCAAAATTCTTCTTTTACATCAGTTAATCACTCTTCACAGTAATGATCATCAGTTGAATCATTCGAATCAAAACATTTTAAACATGGAGATGATCATTAGTCAGATTAATTTTCTTAGCATCTGATTTTGACTCATTTTCAAAAACAACCATCAAGTCATTAGGTCATCCGATGAAGTCAATCTACTCACACATCTGAGCTTTTACTGGTTTCCTCTATTTTGCCCTGAATTGACCAAAATTACCTTACGAGAAAAATATGGTTTTAGTTAACACGATATTTGCTTTCTGGAGGTCGTCTCTCAATTCACTTAATTCTGATGGGATTGTAAACAATCATTCATTTTCACGTTTATCAATGTTTCAGCAGGTATCGCTCATTAAACAAGGTGCCGTGTGTTTGGTAACATCAAATGCAGTGCCAGGTAATCCTTTGTTTCCAACGTATATAATATCATTTCCGTTTCTAACTTACGAGAAGCAGCGAAATGGGCTTTAAATCTAAATTCTGGATAAAGGGCTGCAACTATCTTGATCAGCTCTTTGAATCTGCTGCAACTATCTTGATCAGCTGATTAAGCTCTTGGTCATTTAATTTAGTAATTGCTGTAGTCAACTAGTTTTTATGAACTTTATTTTGTTAAAATCTTGTCAGATTTACTGATTTTGAGTCTTTTTAATGAACCTCAATCGCATTGTAATCATCGTTATTTGTATTTACTTAAAATTCAGTAGCAACTTTGAATAACCTTTCCACAATACCTCAATATCATGTTGCAGTTCAATTAAAATCAGTAGCAGCGACAAATCATTTTAAGCTAAGCTGATCAGTATTGACTCCGTCGGTGATTTTTTCGTGAAGCAAGTTTTAGGACACGGCCATTCAGCACCAGTCCGAAACGTATCAATCATGATTGATTGAAATGACACATTGATATATTGAAGTCATTTTGCCGAATGTCAAAATTTGGAGGAAATCGACATATGGAAGGAGGTAAGGATCTGACATCTTTGCGAATGTGACAGTTTATATTGCAAATTAGCTTTATCCACAACTGATTAATTCAATTGAATATATCATTTATTTCAATGTGCATTTTATTATTATATGAATCTTGTCCGGCATCGATAATTAAATAACCCATTTTTAACATGAAAGAGCTGTCTCTACCTTTCAGATCAACAAAAAGCAGTAAAGTGGACAGGACGAGTTTTCACCAACGAAAAGTGTAAAATGTACGAAGCAAGGAAAGCAGATCGAAATGATTAGGGATTTAAACAATTAAACATAGTCTATTATGAATTCATGAAGCTTCATAATTGTGTAACATTGACTAAGATAAGGAAATTCAAATGTGGAAATAGACTGCCTTTGACTCAATATAGACAAAGTGCAAGTGTAACAAAATGGTATCATTACGTTATGATGGATGAACTTTTAATAGAACTTGTTATAAAAAAAATTAAAAATTTGAATAACTTAAATAAAGTAATTGAAATATAAAAAGAAAACCAATAATATTTTCTACGAATGTACCATTGAGTGAAGTGGTGGAATGTTAAAGTTTAAAAAGTAGAATTCTTTGTACGTTTTGCAATTAGAATGAATAAGAAATAACACTGTAAAATAGAAAATTTAAATGTGATTAAAATTGATCGCTTCAAAGAAAATGATTACACTGTTCACCTTGAAGGAGATGATGTAACAATTGACAAAGATGTCGTGATTACTGCGCCGTGTTACAAAATCAATTAATTACTGGTGTTAAAACCAAAATAAGTAGAAAATGATTTGGTTCTCATCTCTGAATATGATTTGCTACCAATTCACAAAGGCATTGATCATTGTTCTTTCATTGAAAAGAATACCTTAACCACAAATGATTGGATTGGTAGTGATATTTAACTCTCATTATTTCAATGCGATACCACATATCCTGTTCAAACCAAGAGTCATGCTTCAAAAGTTCAGGACTCCAAACATTTAAATGTTGGAGAAATATCTATGCTTCTTTGAAAAAACCAATTAATGGAGCTTGTCCATTAAGACTTGCTAACCCTCAATCAAACTCTGTTGTTAGTGGAATTTTCAAGTTGAAATTGGAGGCAAGTGAATCAAGATATGATTCGTTAGCGAATTTTCAACGCTTAGTTGATATCACAAACCAAGGAAAATGCTTTATCAAGCCAGACAATAAATTGAATCAAATTAGATTTTAATATTTCTGCCAGGAAAAAAAGACAGCCATCCGGATGTAACACGTCATTTTTTCTTTTCAAATGGAGAAGCTGAAAAATCAAATAAAACATTCCAAAAAAAAAATCAAGGAACTAATCATTGACTATAATGTTCCTAATCAATCTTGAAATTTGCGTTTAGAAATTGAAGTTTTGGCACAATTATATTGCAGTCAATAAAAAATATAAAGCTTGATGGGTAATGCTTAAACAGCCCAAAAGCATGCTAACATCGCTGTTCCACTTGCTGCTCAAATGTTTATTTTAAATCATAATGTCTGCCAAGACATTTGAACGAAAGACATCAATGGTGCATCTATTTGTTTCATTCGTCAAACAGAATTGCATCTATTTCAGACAAGAACTCAAAAAAAGTTCCCAAAACAACTTCAGACGCCACAATCAATCAGATTAGTTCGTTTCAATCAAATCATTTAATTCCAGTTGAACACATCAAAGCTCCAAACCGTTTCACTGATAATTTGACGCCTACTCCAAGAATCTATTATTATGATTGATACTAACTGTTCAAGCCAAACTACAAAAGTATTAATAAAAACATTATTGAGGTGAGTGAACCGTTGTACAATTTTATAAATAATTTCTCTCGTACATCATCACTCCCCGAAAACATTCGAATGCTGTTCTCATTTTGCTGGCCATCTTCAAAGTGTTTGTTTCTTTCAAAATTGTTCAATCAATGTTATTAAACAATCACCATTCTTACAAACTACCTGATATTGATAGCAAATCTTTGATGGAACTCAGACCAAATATTAACATTACCAAACCACCTGGAAAAATTTATTGTTTCAAAAGCCGAAGCAAATTAAACAATGACATGGCATAGTAGTCAAAATGATGTTTACAGTAATCAATACTAATTATCACCAATTGATGAAAAAATTGAAGATCAACCAACTGAAGCAAATACCGGTGAACCTCAACTTGCTCACGGAGCTTTTCCAACCTAATCGGTTCCATTTGTTGTTGAAGAGGCGCAATCAATGGCATCGAAATCTTATTATATCATTCAAGCATTATTCTGACAATTTTTAACATGCGCACAAAAATCAAAAAGCAGATCTGCCACGGCAAACAAAATCAGTTGAATTGATGATCATGAGGGGTTTTCATCATTTTGAAGAGCATCGGAGACAGAAAAAATTGCCTTAAAAACAAGTGTATTCAATGTTGATCTTGTCACAAATGATTCTAAACAATTTGACAAAAATTTGGTGGTAAAAGATTTCTTTAAAAAATTGGCCTTAGTTAAATTCATGATTATGCACCACCGTTCAAATAAGATACGTGGAAATTAATGCTTTCGGTTACCACTACGGACAATTGCAGTTTCCGCTTCTTTGATGCCAAGGCAGCGTTCTTGATTGCACCAATTGACTATCCCGTTTTTGCTGATCCTTTTATTTGAACATCTCCATGAGAAGATAATGGATGCACATAGAAAAGCTAATTCAACGGTTTGATGCAAGCTGCCCAACGTTAGTTTAATTCATTCAAAACGGTTCCACAAGCTAGATATAGCTAATCTAAAACTTTGGGCAATCCATGCTTCTTTTATACTTCGAGAAGCATAATTTTTTCTGTGTTGATCATATTTAAATTGGAGGATAAAAAAACCAATAAATTGTGAAAACAATGACATTATTAATTAGCAACTTTCCAAAAAATGTTATAAGATTTACCAAATATTACCTTAAAATTAATAATGAGCAAACAACTATTGGATGCAAGATTTCTTCTAATAACTCTGTTGAGATGATTCAATCCGCTTTTTAAGTTCAAAGATTAAATCAATGAAATCTTCCTCCATCCAAAAACTTTGAAAATGATGGGCAGTCAAAGGTCCTAGGTGGAAAAGGTCATTCATGATATAGATCAATTGTTGGTACATCACATTTCAAGGCAAGTACTGCCAGATATGATATTTCTTTTGCTTCATCAACTTTGAGAAATTGGACAGTTAGTCCTACTAACAGCATTTATTTGGTGTTATCACAGTGTTACAATGTGTTGGAGATAGAAACGATTTGCCCTTTTGGGAGGATAAACTGAATATTCAAATAAATGAACGAGATTTCAATGCTTTTGACAAAAGAGATCATGCAACATTCAGAGGATATCCTGCGCTAAACGTTTTCGAGTAGCAGCTGTTAGTGAATGCGATTGACCAAGTCGTACACACACAAAAATTTCTCAAAATGGCCTCTTCCCAAAATTAATTAGTAACTTGCTTTTATTGTCTTTGAACAAACAATGACTTGTGTTTTTGTGATCCACAAATCCTGAATTTCTTTGGTGAGCTAAAACAATATAAAGTGGATTATTTTTTCAAAGCATATCTGATGGCCTAAAAGCACCAGTTGCTTTTATTAATCTATATAACTATGATAAATTGTCCTTCACACATTTTTTACATCTTTACACTAATACTCGTTTCAAGATATTTATTTGATAATTAATGCTATTAGAGGACTTATTTGCAGTAATAAAATCAATCAGAGTTCTCTGTACAAGAAGGGAATCTCGCTGATTTTCTTACCAAGTATGACGAAGCAACTACGTTTGAAACATTTTTAAAACCACTAATTTAAATTTATTTATTTTCATCAATACAATCTAAATTTGGATTTCGTTGGAAGTGCGAAAAATGTCTATTTATTGCCTTCAAGTCACTCATTTTCCAAATATCTTTTTCAATGAGTCCAAGTAGCGAGTTCACAACAGCTGTTAATTTTACATCTTCTACATTCCAGTGTTTGAGCAAATGATGTGATTGATTAAACTTTTCCAATAATCTGCATCTTAATTTGATTACTTTCAGTTAAAGTTATTCTATTTTTACATTTACTCTTGATTTATTTATGCGTGAAGTGATTCAATTCTTACTTCAAATTACACTATCTTTGCTCAAAAACCCATTTTTTATTTATTGAATGTTCTGTGGCTCTACTATTTAATTTTATGACATTCAATTAAAAGTAGCTAGTTACAACGGTTAACGATCTCATGAAGAATTACATATTCGCTTAAATTGCAGTTGCAGTTAGACTTATGGCGGCTGATCTTATGGGGGAAATTTTTCTACTACCGTCAATGACAAATATGACTGAAGTCATCGCTTTAAAAAATCCATCAACTAATAACTTGAATGAGGAAAAAGATTTTATTCAGATCAACTTTTATAATAACAGAGAAGCTTCGGTGGATGAGAATGAACCATGCTCAAGAAAAATCTGTCACATCACCTGATGGTAAGGATCAGGTTGATCATGCTGAAATGTGTGCAGAATCTAATAAATCCATTTTGCTAAAGCCAATGGGTTTAGTCAAAAGAATTGCGATAACAGTAAAAATGTAAATAAATGGCTTTCTTATATTCCAGGTCGTACTATTCAAGACAGGGCTCCTCTGAAGTTTCTTCTTACTGCCCTTGATACGGCTAGTTCTGTTAATCCAAATCTTTCAGACCCAAACTGCAAAGTTGTATGTGAATCGGAGCTTCTCGCAATGCTAGTTAGAAATCCTTAGTTGTTGCTGATGGCTTTTTGCGAAAGCAGACTCGCTTCCAATTGTTGGATCATTTCAATGACGCCAGCAGCAACTGGTGATTCGGCTAAAGCCAGACTTGCTGCTAAAGGGCTGTCTCAGCTTAACGTCATTCATTAACAAAACCCATTTAATTCAGTATTGACGTTTGCAATTGATAAGATCTATCATGCTTTTTCAGCATCAGAGATGATCAAGGTTCATCAATAATGTTGTCCTACTGATTTTCCTCATAGTGATATCGACGCAAATACTTACATTTAACAACCGCTTGAAATCGTTAATGGAAGGATGCTCTTCATGACCCCGAGTTACACCCATCAAATTACGGACGGAACCATTCAGCACATTTGAGACAAAAACATGTCAAGTCTGCTCAAAAGATCTGAGATCTGTAGATCCTCACAACAGCTTGGACTTTTTTATCTTTCAACGAACAAACACACCGCCCGCTTGTATTTCACCTGACTGAGTTTTTTAATCGCGCCTCATCACATGCCATGGTTAAGCTGATGAAGTGATATCTCACTTCGTTGTTCGAAATAAAAGATCTTGCAGTACATCCCAATCGGGTTTTGGGATGAAGACCGTCAAAATAACAAAGGAATTTCGGTATTTCTGCAGACGGACGTCTGAAGGGTGTTTCAACAATTCAAATTGATTAGTCTTGTTGAGAGACCACCCCAAACGACAATAACCAATTCAGGGTGCACTAGAAATAGACGGACTGGAGTGTGATGCGCAGGAATCATGACAACATAGCTCAATCGCCGGAGCGTTTTTTGTCGCCGCAATTTATTTCCGCGGCAATATTGCTTTGTTGATGTGTATCACAGACAATATTTCAGTCTATTTTTCTTTATCAATTTAAATGGTGCAATGAAAGTGGTAAGAGATTAGGCTATCATCCCATTAACAAATCAATTCAAAGCCATTTCAATCATTGAGTTTACTGGATACTCTCACTGTGATTGGACGGAATATATTGGTCATCAAAAGTCAGTTGGTGCATACAACATTCTCAATTGTCAAAAGCGAGTTACCTGTACCACCAAAAAGCAGACATCAGTGTCCTTGCTGACTTGTGAAGCTGAATTCAGTTCGCTCACCGATGCGGTCAAAGATCCTGTCTTCCAAACGAACGTTTTCAATTATATCGGTACAAATATCAATGCAACAGATATCTATTGTCTTACCAAGTCCGCTACAAGTTGAATAACTACCACACCAATCGCCGAAACAGTTATCATATTCCATTCAGGGATCGCAGTTAGACAGCGTTGTGCAGTGATGCTGTCAGTCACTCCAGTGTTGATACATAAAGTAATGCTGTTGAAACGCTCACTAAAGAGCTAAGGGCTCCAATGCCCAAATATCTCATCATATTGGGTGTATCATTCATTAGTTGATGTTCTGATCTTCATGATTCTCTTGTTTCAAATTTATTTCATTGTTATTGCTTGTTTGATTCTTTGTTGCTCATGCTACATCATCTCCTACATTTGTTTGACTGACTTGAGTTATATTTTATTTAGATCGGTTAGTAAATATTTCTACCACTGGGGGTATTTCTCATTTACAGAATGTTAAAGTTCAAATTGAAAAATACCTTCTTTTGTGCTTGTTTTCTCTATTCTTTAATGTTTTTAATCTATTTCTCTGGTTTATCGTTTGGTGATACTCAGCAGTCCATGAGTGAAACTTGAACAGTGGATTAGACCAATGGATGGACCCGAACAAACAAGTTAACGAACTTTTCCGGCATCGATTTTGACGCACAATCAATCGACCACTTCATGTCTCATTGGTTGAATCACAAAACAGCCTTTGTTGTAAAACGGAGATGGAAGTAGGTGAATCACGCCCGCTTTATTTCTTCCATTAACATTTCTTTATATGGCATTGATAGAGTTTGCATGTAAATTCATGCCGCCCGTGAGCGCATCCCTAAAGAAGATGATGTGCACTCGCAGTTGAAAGCCGCTTCGCCAGCGATAACTGTTATTTGCACTTTCTGTAACATGCTTGACAACATTGACCCGAATGACTCGGGATTGATTACTCAGCTTAAAGAGGCAGCGGCAAGTCTTTCGTATATGTACATTCGGTGCCTCGGACTCTGTCTCCGGTGTGCTGTGCTAAGGGTAGTGATCTAACCCAGTTCTTTATCAAAGGGGCTGGCAATGCATGTATGGATTTTGTTGCTATATTCTTTGTTGCTTTAACGTACAATTATGTATTTGCCACTACACGTTGCTTGGCAAAGCTATCACGTTGTGCTATCAAAAAAAAGAATAATTTGATGCCGATGTCTTTGAAACTTTTTGCGTTGAAATCCGCTACATCCAATAAGCCATTGCATCTCATACTTCGTTGAAAAAGCATCGGGTGAATATCAAAACATGTAAACGAATCAAAAGAAGAAACAGTAATTCATTTGTGGCACTCTTTTATATCAATGTTGGAATATGTCAATTGAACGCTCTATCTATCTGAAATAGTATATTCCAATGGATTATGATTATGAGTCATCATAACAAATGCCTTCACAAACAATAAAAGATCTTGAACTAATTAATCCATTTGGTGTTCAAATGATTGCTTTCAATCACAATATCTTACAAAATACTTTTCACAAAAAAAATCGACGGTACATAGCTTGGTTATAGTTCATTTATAGTATTTGCATTAATTATTGTGAAGAACTTTGAAAACATATTTCAAAACAAGGATTTTCAGAACGACGGGCCAAACATCTCCATTCAAATCAAATAACTCAAAAGCTTCTCATAATGTCGACGCTCAACACAGCTTTATTGATAGCCCAACTATTTGTTTAGCAACTCATAATGTTTTAGTTCAGTCTCAACTATCGGTGTCAACCAAAGAACAATCGATAGTGAAAAGGATATTGATTTGAGTGTACCATTCCACGATGTTATTTGTTATACCTCTATTCTATGATCAATCGAAAGATGACAATTAGTTGCAGGTCCGTTTGTTAAAGATGTTGAAAGCCCTGTTACGTATCAAATGGTGGAATCATCAAAAATCATTAACTGGCTTACTGAAATTCTATTTAATTTTGATAACAGCTCGTTGATAGAACTCAGACGGCTGATGAATGATAGCAGGCCAACTGAAAAAGATCATTTGAGCATGAAACGATATAACTGGAGCACAATAATTCCTTTTAATACTGGTAAAGATGGTAACTTAAATCCATTGATATCATTCCAGTTGTTGAAGAAGTTGAACTTCAACCAACCAAGGCGATCACAGGTGATGTTAAAGATATTCACGCAGAATCACATTCCTCAGTGGATCCTGTTACTCAAAAAAAGTTGGATCTTTCGGTCTCAATATATATATATATCACTCCCACTGTTTTCTCATACATTTGGACAACCTACAAAGATTTAAAAGCTTATTTCCTATGGCAAACCAAATGAATTTAAGCGAAGAAGAAGAATTCCATACATCGGCTCCCCAATCATCAGGTTAAAAGAAAGCAGTTAAGGATATTAGATATTCAATGTTAAAGGAAAACCTAACTGCTCTGCACGGCTCATGGAACAGTCAGTATGAAATGGACTGCTTTAAGATCTTGGGAATATCCGTTCAGACCCTCCACATTGCCTAGATTCGGCTCCTTGGTGTCTGTCACCGCTTTGCTCCTGTGAGTCATTGTGATCTACCAGTTTCCATGAAGAAAGCTGCCGTTTTCCTCTCCGTTCTGTTTTTATATTCCGTTTTACCTCATTATATTATGATGGATGTGCTACAGGAGAATATCAGCTAAATTCTTTTTTTTTTCTCCTAACAATCAGAGTAGTTCACAGATGTTGCTAACCTTTCTATTTTGTGATCGGTCTGCTCTTCTCAAACTGCTCTGTTTGGTGCGATTGCTCAAACCTTTAAGAAAAACAGTGTTCTACATGTTGATGATGTTGGCACAGAAAACGATAACTTTGGGTTGGGTCTCAATAGCCATATGTTGCATACAACAGAATTGATTTCCGCTGTATTGGAAAAGGAGCAATGCAATGGGTAATATACCAGTCTTGTATTACTTTAGTTGCAAATCAATTATGGTACTACTGCCGTTCAGGCTGCTGTTATCGTTACCAGAATCGGTATTTGGAATTTGGTAGAAATACATTAATCTAGCAAAAGGATAACCATCAGTGCTTCAGTGAAATTAGTTGAAATATTTTGAAGGTGTAGAAAGTTCATCCAGCCGGCGCTATTGTCTGCGCGGTTTCTGTTTCGCACACCACAGACATCAAACCAGTATTTGCTCAATTTTCCGACCCTTCCAAAATTGTGTATATTGATGGTAAGGCTTTGGCCGGTCAAAATGATATTGATACACTGCCTGTAGCATAGTCTGAAACAAATAATCTCAGTTAATAGCACACAATTGAAAAGCCAAAACATAATAAAATGACATGCAACCGTTGTAACAAGAGTATTCACTTGGCAACTGAGTGTTTGGAACCAGTGCCAGTTCCTGTTTCATCATCAAATCCACCTAACGCTACATCTGCTGTCGCAGTTGTTGATGCTTTCAATGAAATTCCACACTGTTCGCTTAATTGTTGCAACTAGCTGGCTAGGTGATGTTCAAATCCACACAGGTCTATTGAAATTATGCGCAAACCAACATGGTTAGGTTGACGAACGTCGGTTGAACTACTAAAGTTTTCATTTGGTGAAACTGATGCTATTGCTGACACCGCCGGTCATGTCAATAATATTGGAACTGTTATTCCTTTGAAAAGAAGATCAATAAACAGTGGTTTTCTACTCATAATGGTGAGAGTTCAATTTCATTCGGAGCTGCTGCAGATAAATGACCTGATTTTCATTCAAGCAACTTTGTGGATACATGAATGAGATATAACTGGTAGGAGAGCAGCTTCAACCAATATGTATCACACAATGCTCCATCAGCTGTTGTGTCCAGTGCTACACTTAGGCATCATTGTCAGGTCCTCCAGGTAAGACTGTTGCAAACAATAGATTTAATCAATGGCGTTTCTAGTGCTGCTGCTTTGGAATGCAAGTATTTTCTTCAAAGACAAACGACCAAAATCATTAATATGTCGTCCCCAAAACGGGCCACTGTTTCTTTGGGTGATTATCATGATCATAGACTTGGGCCAATTCCAGTTGCTGCTGGTAATGACAATTGCTATTTCCTCATCATTGCTGAAGATGACTCTAAATATAATGTTGTTGCACAAAATGGTACATTATCAAAAGCTCCTGGATAATAGGTCTATTGTATTAAACCTACTCAATTATTATTGGATAAATCCATTCATACTGTCAAATCTGTTACCATGTTGGCATTCAAGCCCTTCAATGATTCTCGTCAAACTGAAGGAATCAATCATGGATTGGCGGTGTCCTTCCAGTCTGTTTCAAATCAGGTCGCTCTTCGTTGGCGGAGATCAATCAAAACAAAGCCATGACAATGATAATTGAAGCAACTGTTCCTGATCATTCCTGGAATGAAGTAGTGATGTGTCCTAAATTTCCAATGAATTTGATTACACGAAAACATGGCACTCTGTGGATTTCACCTTTTGAACTAATTCATGAATGAAAGTCAATTTCTGCTGTGTTCAACCTGCATGGATGTGCTGCTTATTGCATGAAGTCCAAACATATCAGGAAACATGATACGTAATGCAAATGCCCTAAGTGTTTCTGTTGACTACGACGTTGGAAGAGAGCCCTACTGAACTTACAATTCACATAAGACTTGTCTTGTATTCAGGTTTCTTATCTTTTTGATGAAACAAAACTTCCTGGTGAAGAGCCATTATTGACTGTGATGAGGCTCACCATTGCCTCTGCCGATCTAGTGGCGCAATTTCTTCATGTTCTTCAAGGGGAATACTTACCACACAGAACTAATGATTAAGATAGGAAAACTGCATTTGCTTGGAAGGACTCGTATCAAAATTATTCCAAAGTGAATTATGTAAATATCGAGATCAGCGGAAATGATGATGCGAATCATTCACCGAATCACTTTGAATTGAACTCGATCAAGTCAGTTGAATCTAGAGGCGATGATAATCAAGTTGTTCCTGCAAACACCGGAGCTGAATCCGAAATTGACCAATTTACTGGATCGAAAAGACTTCGTCAAGCAGATCTTCAAGAAATCAAAATTGGATCTATATAACTAATAAAACACTCAAAATGCATTTTAGAGGCTGGGGTGCTCTGACATATTTGGCTGCTGCCATTAATGGCGACATTACACTTAAAGGAAATTATGCCCATCGATTCTGCCAAATCCTGTCAATCAAAGCTTAAGGTAGTGCATTAAATCAAACGATACTTGCTGGTCGATCATCCATCTTAAAATGACTTTCTGGTTGTCGATGGGTGATTACAAAGGAGTCAGCAACAACTGCTCATTTTCTATGAGGCCAACTAGCTGCTCAAATCCCATTTCAGGTTGATGGAATCGATTAAACACCATTATTTAATCATTTATTAAATATAATATTTGTGCAATCAATCCTTCTGTTCTAGCATCAATGACATTGAAAGATCATCCAATGAAATCGTCACGTTAGTCAAATCAAATTTCAGTTCGTGGCTCAAAATAAGAGGTTTTAAAATTATTTCATGCGGCTACTGTGAACTTGATGTTGCTCAAAAGGACGAAAGTACCTTGTTATCCAACGAAAGCTTTGCGGGAATGATGCATCATCGGTTTCAAATAGATAAGTCGTAATCGCAGGCTACGCGATTCATGGCTAACCGATAGAAGGAGCTGCTGAAAACAGATTGCTGTGAAAGAAGATCTTTGAGGCTATCAGTGTGCAGCTGAATTTCTGTATCGATAACTCTTGACGCCATCAGTTCACGGCATGACAATTCATTCATGGTTGGTTACACAGTGCATTTCTTGGTGCTCGCTGGTCGGTCTATTTATATGGAGCTGCGAGAGTGTTAAGCTACTTAAACTCAATCTCATTATTTGATTATTAGATACCTGTTTCATCAGTTGAGTTAGTTGGACTCTCTGACAGTGACTACGCCGGAGACTTTGCTGATCGGGACTCATTTGTCGGTTCCATGAGTAACAGAAATCAAATGACAGTTGCTTGCAACTGGATGAAGACAGCTTGTGAGGCCTTGCCGAGATGTGAAAATGAATAAATTTGACTCACTGAAGAAGCTCAAAAAGCATGCTTCCCAATGCAGGTACTCAGGTCAATTGATACAAATTTCGATTAACCTAATTCATTAATCATTCACCATTATTTTTTCAAGTTCGCCAATGATCACTTTAGTAACAGATGCTTCAACCATATTATCCGCAAGAATCAGTTTATATGAGAGTTGGGCAATGTTGGTTTTATTATTGCAAGTGCGGATACTAAAAAGGACTTTGCTGATATGTTCACTAATCGGTTGAGCACTTCGGCGTTTGCATTTCTTATTCAATTGTTTCTCTGCGTCCAGTGTAGTTCTTTGTTTTCGTAGTTTAGGTTCAATTTGCTATTATTTCATTTTCATTTTGGGTTTGAATTCTGGATGGATATGCTACGGCCATGCAACTCAGTTGTTCAACTGATTGCCCCTACATTATTTCAACAACAGCTACAAATTTGTTGCATCACTGGTTCTCTCCTTGATTCCCAGAGGGCTTACTGTTGTATTGAAAAGTTGTTGGTTCTGCATTTGATTGGATACCCAGTGAATATATCAATGCTTTTCTCTTCTTTAGTGCTTTATTCATCATAAGGTTTTTAGATCAGCCCAGAATGTTGGATCAGATAAACGGCAGTTCTCGAACAGTCATCCTCGCACATTGGCCAAATAACCATTCTGACGCACGAAGAAACCGTACTTCCCTTCTCTGGTTGCATTCAAAATTGATAGAACCGTCCTAGGGCAAACCAGTGGCAGGAGTTTCAAAATACACCTTCCTTCGTCATACGCGATCTTTCCGTTTACATGGCCGGAGTTGAGATTTGAAGCCACTAAACTTTGCCAGTGAGCAGATCTCTTGATCCCAAGCTTGCCGTTCAGAGCTGCTTTTTTCCGGCCAACGACATCACTTCTTCACAGGTTATCGGAAATGCTCCACCGCATTGCTCCGAACGGTTGAGCTCAGACCACTGCGTAAAGAGGGGCTGATTTCAGCTTGTCAGACCTCCACACTCGGTCCCTCAATGTCCATCATGTTGAGTGAGCCTTGCGCATGTGTACAATTGGTCCTTCGCTCACTGCTATCTGACCACTCCGGCGCCCCTCTGAGATTCATCTCAGGTTTCTATAAATTGGCCGTAAAACCTCTTTTCGTTTTTCTTTCCTATATGATATACTTCCATACCTTACAATATAACCATCGATTCACTACCGCAGGTTATGAACCGGATTGGGAATGTTCCTTTGCTAGAATCTGAGGAACTAATGAATGGTGTTATCCTTCTTATTTTGGATTCGGTCTTTTATCTTGCAGCTGCTTAGTTTGCTCAGCTGGCTCAAGCCTTTATGAAAAAATGTGCTACTTTGGCGGATGATGATAATGCACAAAGAATTAAAGCTACGTTACAGTCCATTTGCCATTCGTTGGTTACTAGCTGATTAATCCATGCCGAATTGGAAGGGATGCCATACAATGGGTGGTGCCCCTGCCCAGTATTGCATACCTTTGACCAACTTTAGGTACTATTGGTGAGAGAATGCTACTGTTATGACAAAATCACTTCCCTCTAGTAAATGGAGGAATACATTTGCCAATAATTGAGATTACAATAAATCTATTATTCAAAGCAATTGCAATATTTACAAAGTATACAAAGTTAATCAGGCTGCGGCTATTTTCAATGCTGCTTCTGTTTCCGAAACAACCTACGGAGATAAAGTTCTTACTGCGGATACACACCCCCAGGCAATCACATCCACTGACAAAAAGGAACTGGCCAAGCGTCTTTGCAGCAGAAGAAGCTGACCGTATGTCAAGCTCAACACCCTCAGTGATCATTGCCACGGATCCAGTTAAGAGAAACCTTGAGAAATGAATAACATATTAGCGCTCTGAGAGAACACGACATTTGTCTAACGAGTGTGTAGTACCAGGACCGCTTTCTGCAAAATCATCTGCTCCAGCCGATGATTCGGCTGCTGTGGCTGTGCTGAATGCTCCCAAAGTTGATCAGTCGCCGATGGCTTGGTCCATTAAGTTAACTATCTAGCTCACGATAAACCAAAACGGTTCCACTTTTACTTTGAAGCATCCCGACTATATTCTGCTAAAGATAGCAGCTCCAAGGACTTCACATTGCCATCAGGATGATTGCTAGTATTGGTGACACTCTCGACCATCCCAGAAATACAGGATCCGCGATAATTCTCAATGCTTGATTGTAGAAAATGATGTTCATGCTCTTTTACGTGAATTTTAATTACCATTTGGGGTGCTACAAAAATAGGGGTGTCGTTCTCATTCAAAGATGAATGTGTTAGCTCGAATGGTGCATGAGAAGCTATTAGAGCAGCTTCAGCTTAACATAAATGTGTTGATTCCAATATTCTATTCCGTTATTTAACTCAAAATAGCATCATGGTATACACGAACCAGGTGAAATTTTTGGGACTAATATAGCCAACATCTATGGCATTTTCGATGGTGCTGACTAAAAATATAAGTCTTGATAAGAGAAAAGCAACTAAAATTATTATGAAATCGTCTACAAGACACGCCATGCTGTTCATGATCTTCGACTTGTTCATACTGTTCAAGCCACTCCAGTTGTTGCTCCTGATGAAGCTGCATATTATCTCACCGTTGTTCATGATATCCTCGGATATTTGGTTCTTACACCAAATGCTACTCGATTATTAGCTGTTCCCATCTTAGTACACAATATCACATTCACTCAACGACTATCTCATAAAACTGCTCATACAGTCAGAACTAAAAACAAGTTTCCATCCAAACCGATCAAAGAGATTTTTTCATCTGAAGAAACCAAACAAGAAATGTCGAATCTTTGCGAGTCTCATTGCAGTAATGCTGCTGAACGGTGGCAACGAACAGTCGGGACAAATGAAAGGGCAACGATAATTAAGCCGCTTGTTGCAGATTACCTGGGGATTGCCGATGTGCTCGGGGCTGTGTGATTGATGATTTTGGTTTTCACCAAATAAGGAGCTCGCTTGACCACATCATTCGAAATATTTCAAAAATAAATATCAATTACTGCTATGTTGAAGGTGATTGAGTGCGCTGCCAATGCCATGATCCCGACAGAAATAAGTCAAACCAAGTTACTTGATAGAAGTGTCTTCGGTGCTGTTGGTGGCTACCACATTAGTGTAAATACCATATAAGTCTGCAATCATTTTAACAGCTGTAATGTTTGGAGGATGTGTTGTCACTTTGATGAAACTAAGTACGCTCTTCAAGAGCCATCAATTGCTGGCATTCCACCAACAACTCCTACTATTTTGGGTGTTCCGAATATTGGTGCTAGTGACATGGAAATAATGGGACTACTCTTCTCAATGACAGTGCAAACACAACTGTAATTGCGTTCAGACGATATATCGAAAGAGAAGAGCAAAATGGTTGACCAAAATATTGACATCGGATCAGATGATGAAGAGAAAGACTGTCTCCAAGATAATGAATTGGACTCGAAAATATTTGTAGCATCCACTAATGGTAGTAGCGAAGTAGCTGATGAGAACAGCAGTGGAAAATATGATAGGGACCAACTTTGCACAACCAATAGAGCTCATCAAGAGGATTCTCATCAAATAAGAATTGGGCCTAAGTGATTCACGAATAAATGAAAATATTCCATTAAAAACAGGTCTGGTCTGACATAAACGGCAGCTGCCCTTATTGCCGCTACTACTGATAACCCCAACTCGGCAGACACAATCAGCAGACTGGCTTGTGAATGAGAACTTCAGGCAATTCTTCAGAACCTTACAGACCAGTTGAGTGATTTCCTCGCTGAGAACCAAACTAGTTGCAGTTCCTTGACTGTCTACAAAAAAGTCGGCGGCACCAGCGCATTCCGCTAAGGCATCACCAGTCGCTCAGTAGTTTTTTGTGCTGCAAGTAGTTGATTACACTGAATCATGAAGTCCGCTAACTGAGAATGAGAGTGTTCTAATCCATCCTGCTGATGCAGCATCAAAGTAATTGATGGGCCATGAAATGAATATGACAGCCGCATTCATTGATCGTGATACCGATGATCCCATTAACATAAACCATCCAGCTGAATTTGCAAATTCGCAAGATTCACTGAAAATCAGAACGTTCCACAAATCATTTTAAAGACAGAACCAATCATCCCATTATCAGTACAACAAAGTGATTAATTCTTTGCAATCATTTCGCTTTCAAAGAACGTTGCCGCAGATAGTTAAAATTATCTTTCAAGGAACAAACATCACTGAGCTCTTGCATGATATATGGTTCATCATATCACTTCCGCATCATGAGAGGCAGCTGCCAAACTAGCTAAATGATGTTTCAGATGATTGATCAAAATCAAACATTTTGGAGAACATTCAGTTTCTATTGTTGGCCTTGAATTTGGGCAAATTTACGACCATGGATCAGTATCTCCAGAGACCCACGTCTGAATGCTGGAGCAACATTCTAAAAAGGCGGGTTCTCAATGTCAGGCTACACCAATCGTCATTATGTATGCAAAGTGCGACTTGAATCAGATGCCTCTGCGTTGGATGCTGATGAATCATGACTAAGCAGATCAATTGACTTAACGTCCCTTTTTGGAAAAATTAACGTAGGGTAGGAGATGGCATTCTTCTGTTGAGAAACGTAGTCAATAAGTTATTGCAACATGCAAAATCCATAATACATCTGCTGCAGAAGTGTTAAGATATAATGACTCAAACCCATTATCTGTTCAATACTAAGCTGCTTCATCAGTGGAATTAGTGGGAACCATCGACTCAAAATGTGGTGCAGACATTGGCGATAGAGATTCAGTTGGTTTTCATATGTTCATCATTAGTGAAAGATTCGTTGCTTCACATCCACCAACAAGGCTTGAGTGTCGTTGCTGACTAATGAAGCTGAATACCTTTCACTGATTGATCCAGTGAAAGGTGCTTAGATCCTAATCTAAGTTCTCAAATATACTGCACAAATGATGACAAACCAATTAATTATTGTGATAGCGATTCTGCTATCATCTTCAATAACCAACTGCCAAACACAGAGACTCTAGGCACATTTCAATAATCATGGCCTTATAAATGTGTTGATCAATGTTGATGATACGTTTGCAAAAATTGCTTCCTCAACTAATGTTGCTTTCGTAGTGAACAAAGCGCTAGGCGGTCTGCATTTGATATATCACAATAAATTCCTTCAACAATTTAATTGTGTTAGTCTTGTTTTTGTTGTTTACGTCGTCTTCGATTTATGAAAGTATTATTGAATGATGAACGTATGGTTGGTCATTATTCAGTGATGTGATACAATTTGTTGTTCTGACTGGAGTTCTATTAACTTTCAACCGCTAAAATTTGAGTGTATCACTGGTCATTACAATATTTAACCGATTGTCAATTTGTTACCCTAGAGTAGCTGCGTTTCCATTTGCTTCAAATATTATTCGATTGTCCTATATCACTTTTCCAATTTAGTGATGGATTAATTAGCAGTCGATAATTGTTGTTTGAACGGTAGGTCAAAAACTTGACTGCTCATCAACAGAGAACAGACAGAGTGGGCGGGTAGCAATTATGTCGCACGTAGCCAAAAAGCAATTCATGCCTCATTGCTAGCACCGTTAGAAGTGACGTCGTAATGTTGCCTCAATGGCTCTCATTATCAAAAACCCATTTTTTTCACCACAAGCTGTTTTCGGTTAAAAGGCGATGAGTGGCGTCCGAGCCCCCTCCTCTGCGCCCGAAAGCAGATCCATGCTGCTCATGTTTTAAACCGGCACATGGTAACGGATCGGCCAACGCAAACCGTCGTTTCAAGTTTCAATGAAATTACCTACCACATTGCTGAAGCGAATCGATAACAATACGTCAACATAGAAAAAATTTTAAAAAATGATCAAATAGATAATCCCAGGACATCTTATAAAGAATTTTGTTTGACCACACATCGTTCAACTAGCCCACCCGTGAACAGCACCGAAGAAGCAAATGTGCACTTCCGGGAGGCTCACAAGAGCCCCCCATTCCTCACTAACTAAATCTCATACGATCGAGTCAATGTTGGCAATCATTTAGAAATGGTGCAAGCCACCGATGGCGTTAGCCGAGCGCCTATCAAGTGTAAGTGTCATCCATGGCGCAGTGGACCTGATTTCAATCCGAAAATCGGCCTTCCAAAAAAAACATTGTGTAGTAAAAGAAGTGGGTGACTCGGAACTACTTAAATAGGCGCTGTACTAGAAAGGGTCGTCTAAAACAACGAGTAATGAAGAGAAGAAAGGTCGTTCTTGCAATCTCGTCAAAACCGTTTCCTAGCTAGCTGGGAAGGTCGATGGTCAGCGAGCACTGATTCTCTGATCCACTGCTCCAAAAATGGTCATCAACTTTTATAAACAGCCAATCGCTGAACAAAAATAAAGAGAATTAGAATTGAAGAAGTAACAAATGAAATGCAAAACGAAATGAATCATAATGCGAACATCAACATTCTGTCAAGCGGAAGCAAAACCAGTAATACAAATAGACTGTAGCAGTTGAGAAACTACTTTATCTAGAGTCAGTCAAAGAACTGTATGACGACCCTGAACGATAACCATCGAAGAATCCAACAAACAAATAAAAGAGTGAAAGCAAAGTCACGTAATCAACAAAACAACAATTACTAACAATTGTTTGATCAAACCAGTTTATCGTGATATGTTGTCACTGCAGCGTCTAGCTGCTCCATTCAGACACCGCAATAATTACTTTTAGTATCAACTCTTGAAAACAGAAAAGCAGTATTGGCCCACCGTCTTACAAAATGATACCCCATTGAGATAAACTCAAAGTATGTGCAAATGTGTAACGGATAGGCAAGTTGATAGCCGAGTTGCACTCATAGTAGATAATTGGTTTACCAACAATTGTGCAATATATTTCAAACCCATCCTTTGGATCAGACCGTTCTTCATTCCTTCAATAGGTAAAATGTATTCCGTTTCATCAGTCACCAACGCCACTCATCCCCAGCGCTTGCAACTTAATGTAACGGCATTGTGATTAATGACGAGTATATGACCACCAACAGATTGTCAATTGCCAATCTCTGCAACCCACTCAATGTCAAAGTATCCAACAAACTCAACTAATGATCCACCTATCTATTAAAGAGATAATGCTTTAGAGGTTAAATATTTTAGCAATATCTCACCACATCAATAATGATCCTTCCGTGCTGCACCGAAATATTGACTAAATAAATCAACAGCAAAAAGCAATACTATACTTTAATCTCCTAGCAGCTTAATACAGCAATCCAAGAATGAACAGATATAATGGGTATTCTTTATCATCAGCTCACTGCAAATTTCTTTAAGTGGCATCTTCTACGAGTTAATCATCATTGGTGTAACCTGCAAACAAGTGACATCGGTTGTACGATTGAATCGAAGCATGCTAATGTAGGTCTCCATAGATTCCTGATCTGACCCTCCAGATGTCAGCAATCAGTCCCTGCGTGTCAGTCACCGGTCATCCTCCATGACACGCCCAGTGGATACCCAGTATCTTTAAGAAAAGCTGCCGATCTCCTTTAGGCCGTTCTTTCTAATATAGTACATCTCCTTGATTTATTGACATAAATTCACTATGATAGGTCTTCAGTTGGAATGCGAATGATGGCTGGCACTAATAGGAAAAGCATATGGAAGCTCCACAACTTACCACTTTGGTGTCGGACTGAGCTCTTAAAGCCCTCAGCTTCGGTTGGATGGCTTAGGCCTTTATCATAAAAACTAATACGATTGCTGATCAGGTTGATGCGCAGATCGTTACTGATTCAATCGGTAACACTTTCATTGGGGTGTTTGATTGCATATCAGCACCTGCTGTATTGAAACAGCAGCCGCAAATTCGGTGCCATGGCCGTCCATGATTAGATAACATTGATAGTAGTTATGTTACTATTGATGTTCAGGCAGCTAAAACTATCAGCAGCGCACATGCTTTCTATTAGTGGCAAAATACTGTTTTAGACAGAGAGAACACAATGGATTCTTCGCTGATGTATGTTACAATCTATTTGACTGTTTCATTGCCGAACAAATTGACCCGATTCTCAAAGTTCTTTCGAAATCGGGCACAACGTGCACGGAAAATGATCTTATTTAATTTTCGCCCTGCCATAACTACATTCACTAATGAAAAAGTTTCAGCCAATAATCATGGTGGTGATCGACTTGCTGCAAACAAATATTCCACTGTCTTAGTCGCTGTTGGAAAGCAACCTTTCAAGGCCAGAACTAAACTCAGCGACCTGCTATCGTTGTCAGGGCGAAAAGCATTAATGTAGAGAAAAGCTTGCAACACGGCGGATGCATTCGCTCTTTTGTCTCTTCAGTAAGCACCAACAGTTTAAGAAAAGCATGCTGCGTAGCTATTCAAAGTATCAGGCAGCAGATGCCGAATTTCAAACAATTAAATTTCTTCTTTTGCGCATCCCAAAATAGTTCTGTGAGCAATGTTTAGTCTTGCAACTTAGCTTCTGATCCGGTAAACATTGCTGGTTCTGGACACACTGTTGATGATGTGAACGATTTGGGCACGGAGATGCTTTTGAGTGGCGGATAACACGAGAACCACTTCTCTGCTCCTCGTAGTGCAAATCGACTTTGGATCATACCTGTTACAACTCTAACGATTGGTTGCCATCTAATGATCACTGAGCCCAATTGAATGGTGAACTGCGGACCAACAGAGCAGAGTTTGCGGTGTCCGATACTCCTGTATCCACATCTTCATTCTCGTTAGTCTCTTCAAGATGGCAACATTGTTTAGGTCAACCATGTCAAACTGATTTAAAAAGCATAGTAAAAAATGAGTGGGTTTCCGCTGCTGGTTCTTTGAAATATGAGTTTTGAGGCGATGAGAACAAGACCACAGCTAATAGTAAGTCGTCTACAAGAGAAAGGGCCGCTGCCCCTAATGTTCTTTATCTCGATACTGTTTAGCAATGCAAATAGTTACCGATGAAAGAAGGAGCTATATTCCAACCATTGTCTTTAATTTTTCAAAATATGTGGTTGAAGATCCGATAGTTACAAAGGATTAGCCTTTGCCACCTTTTTGTATAAACTAACTCGCTTAACGCGACCATTAATTAAAACGAGTCATATCGACCGATCTGATATCGACTGCGTTAACTGACTTTTCAAGAAGTTACTCAATCTTAAACATTTCATTTCGATATGTCAGCTCCATTTTTCCCTTTACAATCTTACCACCCAAAGTTAGCAAAATCTAACCTTGACAAAAGCTACTAGAGGCAATAGTATGGCTGATATCCCGCAATATCTGTGAAATAAAACCCTAAAAGTAAACACATTTTGACAAAGCTGGATCCCGCCTAATATGCTGGTCCGTCGGCTTGTCCATATAAACTCCATTATGAAGCGATTTCAAGCGCTACAATTTTCAAAATGCCTGCTTCCGCCGGGTATACAGTGATCCTAAAACATATTTTGGATCCTAAGTAAAATGATTTATGTGTGCACTGGGATATAGGGTGCCAGCAACTTGAGTGAAAAGGCATACATGGCGGACCATGCTGACCTCAGCGGAATTCCTGGCAGTTCGCATTAAGGTTTTGACGAAGCCAACCACTAATACAAACCTTTTCATCTGCTTCTGTTAAGCAATCAACTGGATCACTTGTGAGAAAATTACTTCATCATGCTGCTGCTACGGGCAAGTCTGGCAACAGGTTTCAACGACAGAAGAATGGCAACTGCAATTAGTTGGGGCTATTCAATTAATGGAAAAACCAAAGAGAATGATAAATGGATTTCCAGCAGCTCAAATCTTCATACAGAAAAAGGTCTCCACATCAGCGACTCAACTTCATGGCACACTCCTTCATTCAATAAACATAATGTTGAAGTGGCCGATACAGGCACTGAAGAAGAGATTGATAACAGTTTTCTTGCTGCAGCCAACATAGTGTGTCAAGAACACCTGAGTGACATTAGAGGTGTGACTAAATGGCTTATATATGGTTCCAGTTATACAATGCAACAAAGCTCCACTCCTTCAAGCTTGCTAACGGCTCTAGATGACCATAACACAGATGGACCAGATCTTGCTGACCCTATCTGCAAAAATGTTTGTTGCTCGCAGCCTCAGCTACTGCATCAGAACAAGACATATCCGATAGCTCACTCACTCTCAGCAAGCAAGCACAGTTGACTGATCATTACTGCTGCAGTCAAGTCAGCACCAGCCACTGCTGCTGCTAATGGCAAGCCAACTGCGCGACGGCTTGAGTGGGTTCAAGTTGGTTATTATGCTGAAACATGTAGTACAGCAATGATGGCTCCAAATAGCCAAGCGCCTCCTGCTGCTGCCGCTCAGTGTATAACTTAATGGCATCAAGAAAAAGTTACATCTGCAAATATTCATGCCGAGGAGGACGGTCACGTTGAAAAAAATGAACCTTCTAAATTCGTTATTCGCTAGTATCATCTCAATCATTGGATGTCACAGATATCAAAGAAAAGAATTATTCATTATATCCATAATTATTAGATGAAATTCCTTAATGATGAACAGAAGTTTCGGCTGCTCCACGGCTCCCCGGAACATAAAGTAATGAGTTGCTGCGATTGCAGCCTCACCATATGTTTGACCTAATGAAAAACAAACACACAATTGCTCAATCAGGAAAGCATGTTTCAATTTGGCAGTTCCATATGCAATTTCGTGACTGACAATATAAAAATGGGGCAACCCTCTTCCTAAGCCATCGGAACGAGCTAAGCTCCAAATTAAAGCAACGACTTAAAACTTGTTGAGAAGACATTCAGAAATCAAGTCCAAGAAGCTATTCTGCCCATTCGCTTTTGCGGATCCCGCCAGTAACAAGTATTGATAATATGAGCTGCTTTAAATAATGACTCTAAAATGGATGGTGAACAAGTATTACATGAAAAATCCTGTGTGAGATATATCGTTTCTATTGCACATTAATTAGTGAGTGATAGTATTATCGCTGCTGGGATGCTTCATCAGCTTCTAGATACCCATGTTAAGATGCTAATGCTGTGATAAGACCGCGACATCATGATTGACCTAAGGCAATATTTTCATCAAACCAGACTGCATCAACTGCTGAGGAGGTAGATTGCGATTACAACAACAACTATTGATGCCACGCCAGCGCAATCTTAATTGGTGGCCACACTTTGGTCATCATTCAATAACATCTAGTCTGAAACCACAACAGCCACCGGCCAGCGGTCTGCACTTCACTTGACAATGGCTAGATCCGGTCAGCGGAATTCTTGAATGCACCTCAAACCAATTGGAATATTTGAAGTCTATTGCTATCAACATTGCTGAATCCACCGTCTATTGCGGTAGCAACTCGTTCTATTCTGCCTGATCTTCGAACCAACCGCAACTGTCTAGACATTTGCGAATCAACTTCTGTAGAGCATCATTTGGCTGCTGCGCCTTTCACTTAGTGAAATTTTAAAACTTTCCATAGTACGGAAAGCGCAATCCATAAAGGCCTAGCTGTGCAGTGCTATCATGTCACAATTGCTTGCGTCAATTACTGCAAAGCTGTGTCGAATGGAGCTGTGGCTTGCCTCGTTAGGGATCAATTCGAATCTGATTGTTTGGCTGATATCATAATTGTTGCGCTAAAGGATTGCTTGCTACGATTATGACTGACTGTCATTGTAATATTTGAACACCCGTTCTAAGCTAGATTTATCGCTAGATATATCTTGTTTTATTAATTATTTATGACAGAGATGCAGAACGTTTGGTTTTGAGTTTTTGTCAATAATTGTTTTATATTTGATCGCTCTACATTTAATTCGGGTTATATTTAAAATCAAAATACGTAACTGTTCACTGTACCGTGGTTCACATAAACGACAATTTTCAATCAAGTGCTTAAACGAAATTGGAAGGCAAAATTTTGTACTTGCAAAGCAATGGAACTCCCCATTTCTCATTGCTTGAAGATCTGAAAGGGCTCTCTTGGTGCAACTCACAATGGAGGATGTGACCATAACCAATGTTTCACAGCTGCTGATGATTTATGCTGGATAGCGCTGGTAGAGATTTGAACTCACTTCATTGGTCGTGTCAACGGATATCTGGAGACCATGATTTGCAATCGCATATGGTATCCGCTTGGCCAACGCAAACAGAGGTCTGTAGGCTTTTTAAAATGTTTGACTACATTAACCCAATTTTCTTCGGTCAGGATACTGCGTTAAGGGGGCCGTTGTGAACCTCGCAGATGTCTGCACTCGGTCCCTTGGTTTCTGTCACCGGTCTGCTCCCGCGACGCTTTGTGACCTAACCCACCTCCCTATAAAAGAAGCTGCCGATCTCTTCTTAGTTCTTCTTTCTCATATACTTCATTACATCAATATATTGCCATGGATTCGCTAAAACAGAAATGGCCACAACCATGGAATTTGCATTTACTTTTCATTATTCACAGTTTCAGGCAGAAAAGAATTCAAAACGGACTCCAAAATAGATAAGCCTTTCGAAACGTCGTTGAAGCTATTTCCAAAACCAATTCGAAAAAACCCAGGATAACCAAAAGTATCACCAGGAACAACAAGCACTTTGAAATCAGTCGCCAATGACTATACCAGTTTAAGTGTATCAATTTCCGGATGCAAAACCTGGATGAAACATGTTGTACCAGCACTAGGGGAAACACAACACACTAATTTGGAATTTCGATTCACAAATTGCTCTACAACTTCCAAATTTTTCATTATTAAATTTTTGTTTCTTTTTAAAATAACTGGTGCATTTTCTAAAACATACTAAGCAATTAAATCATCCACCAAAGAAATCGAAATCATATTATAATCCCGTTTAGCTAAGCAGTCAGTAATTAGCTGGGCGCTTTTTGTTATTATCCACCCTAGTCGAATTCCAGCAAATGAAAATACCTTTGAGGTTGAGCTGGTTGATATACCCTTGTTGTAAAGTGTAGCGATTGAACTAGGAGGGGTGTGAAAATCTTGTATTGAATAAAACAAAGGTCTGTAAACCTCATCAGATAAAATATAAATCCCATGTGTTTCGGCAATGTTAATAATTGAATTTAAAACGTCATTATCAAATACTGTACCGGTGGGATTATTTGGATTATTTATAATGATCAATTTGGTATTATCTTTAATGCTGCACTTAATGGCATGAAGAAGTTCTGTCTTAGAGTACCAAGCTTTAGTGGATGAGTTGAATGATAGCCTAATTTCGGACACTTCACCCTTAAATACCTTTGGAAGGGAATTCAACTGTTGGTAGATTGGGTTAAAAACAACTACATGATCATTTGTATCAATTAAGCTGTATAGTGTTAAAAAATTCGCTCCAATTGCCCCATTGGTAATCACAACATCATCTTTTGTGAATTTGTTGTTTGTGATGTCATCATTTTCGTTGTAGAAATCTGCAATAAGAGTCCTTAGCTTTTCTGACCCTCTAATCCATGTGTACTGCATTCTCTTGTCAAGCAATTCATTTGTCTCAAACTTTTTGTTTGAAAGCTGTTCCAACTCATTTAAAGACAACGAATAGCAGCAAGTTTCACCCAAATTATAGTCAATGACACCTTCGTATTTGTCCATGAACTGCTCAAGAGCAAAAGGTTCCTGGAAAACCATCTTCTGTATCGAGGAACTTGACCTGATGACAAAGACTAGTGTTGATAAAAAGGGTGTGAAATATGAGTTGGTTATTCAAAATGTGTATCACGTAATAATTTTTCCACCGCTTGGTCAGGAGATTGGGATATGCGGGACCATGCACTATTTGCGAATGCATACTATTGCGTTTATTATGTGGTAAGCGTTGTATGGCGGTGCTGTCACAAGTGCTCACGCGCCCTGCACCGCCGCACTCCGGAAAAGGAATCAACGCAAAGCCTTCAAAACACTTCCATCTTTTTGACCAACATCTTTTCGCTGGTCAGATATTGATTAGTTGGTGTTTTGTTCTTGTTACTACTTTTAGGGATATTGAGTTTTGTTTTCTTTTAATTATTTTCCATCAGGTTTGCGTCGTACATGTTTCTTTGCCCCTGAGATTTTTTCTAAATTGACCTTCTCCTTTGATACCCCAACTATTCCCAATTATTTCCAATCCACCTGAACAATCACCCAATTAAGCTTCTCGTTTGGTCTTAACTGATCATATATTCCATAGAAGCAGATTGCCATTGCAGCTTTAAAAACTCACATCCCTTTATTCTACTACTTAGCTGGGCTTACTTACCTAAATGAGTATTCCAAACAAAAGCACTTCTGATACAGCCCATTTTTTTCCTTCATCAACCTCCCCTAACTCTTTTTCAAAATCTTCAGTTTCATCCAAACTCAAAAATTCCAACCATATTTCTAAATCCAATCAAAAATCTAAATCTAAAGGAGATTCAAACTCATCTTCGTCAATTTCGAGTTCAGAATTGACTGAAACTCCATCCAATTCTAATATTCTTCGATTGGATTCATCAAATTTAGCGGATATTCAGCCAGATTTCAATCCATTTGAGGACATCAATCTAATCAATTACTCTTATAATAATAACAATACTAGTAACACTAGTACCAATAAAGATTATCATCAGAAATCTTCTAGTTTACTGAATCTAAAAAAAAATTTCTCCTCAATTCCTTTGGATAATATGGATTTCAACACTAATAATAATAATGCCAACTGGAAAAATGAAAACTTTTACTCTCGCTCAACATCTTTTACCCTAAACCGATATTCAAATAATCAACATGATAATCTTTACTTAGATGATGATGGTGATGATAATGATGAAGATGAACGCGGTCATTTCAATCATATTATTGACAATAATAATGATAAAAATAGTAATAATAACAGCAATTACAATGGCACTAATAATAGCGATAATAATATTAACAACACTAATGGTGTTTTAGAATCCTCTATGAATATGGATGATACCACTCCCATTCTCTCCACAAGCCAAGTCTCGAACTTTAATAAAAGTCAAAATCGGAGAAAAGCATTGCGATCGGTTTGGTTGAATTTAAAAACACTCTTCAGGTCCAAAAGTACTATATCTCTACCTTTAGCTTCTTCGCCTTCAAGAGACGATTCTTCCAACAATGTTAGTAACCCAATACCAGATTTATCAGAAAGAACTGTTTATCCTGGCGTTAATAACTCGGGTTTTCCTCTGAATGCAATCTCCAATGCAAAATATTCTCCGCTAACTTTTATTCCAGTGATCTTGTATGATCAATTCAAATTCTTTTTCAACCTATATTTCTTGGTGGTTGCTTTGACCCAAGCTATTCCCATCTTGCGAATTGGCTATCTTTCTTCCTATATTGTTCCACTCGCATTTGTACTTTCTGTAACAATGTTCAAAGAAGCTGTTGATGATATTCAAAGAAGACGGAGAGATTCTGAATCCAATAGCGAATTATACCAAGTTTTAACCACAGATCCTAATAATCAGATAATCAACGTCCAGAGTAAAAACTTGAAAATAGGGGATCTAGTCCAGATACATAAAGGCAAAAGAATCCCTGCAGATATGATTCTTCTTCAATCTTCTGAATCAACTGGGGAATCTTTCATCAAAACAGATCAGCTAGATGGTGAAACCGATTGGAAATTACGAATTGCAACTCCTCTCACACAAACTTTGTCTTATGAGCAACTAAGTACTATCAGCATCACTGCTAGTCCTCCAGCCAAATTTATTCATTCCTTTTTGGGAAACTTGGTCTATAATAATCAAACCATTCCCTTGAACATTGATAACACCCTTTGGGCAAACACTGTCTTGGCTTCAGGAAGTGCTGTTGGCTGTGTAGTCTACACTGGTTCTCATACCAGACAGTCCATGAATACAACCAAATCAACCGGTAAAATATGCTTGCTTGAATTGGAAATCAACTCCTTGTCAAAGATCTTGTGTTTTTCGGTTTTCATTCTTTCCGTTCTTCTCGTTTGCTTCAAACAAAATAAACAAGGCTGGTATATTGACATCATGAAATATCTCATTCTTTTTTCTACTATCATTCCCGTTTCATTAAGAGTTAATTTAGATTTGGGAAAATCGGTTTATGCTCACCAAATCGAAAACGATAAAGCAATACCGGATACTATTGTCAGAACAAGCACCATTCCCGAGGATTTGGGTCGAATTGAATATTTACTATCCGATAAAACTGGTACATTGACTCAAAATGATATGGAACTCAAAAAGCTTCATTTAGGAACCGTGTCCTATGCTGGTGATTCAATGGATATTGTCAGTGACTACATTTCTACTATGAGGTTTGAAAACTCATCCAATCATTTGGTGAATGAGGCCCCAAAAACAAGAAGAGATTTGTCTCAAAGAGTTAGAGATTTAATTACTACCCTAGCCATATGTCACAACGTCACTCCAACAATTGAGGATGGGATCTTGAACTACCAAGCTGCATCTCCTGATGAAATTGCTATCGTAAAATATACAGAATCGGTTGGGTTGTCATTGTACAAAAGAGACAGAAACTCTGTCACATTGGTTCATCATGTCTCCTCCAATTCTTTGCATTTCGACATATTACAAGTATTTCCATTTAATTCTGACACAAAAAGGATGGGTATTATTGTGAAGGATAAACAAAAGCAAGAATACTGGTTTTTAGAGAAAGGTGCCGATACGGTCATGAGTAAAATTGTTCAACATAATGACTGGTTGGATGAAGAAACTGGAAATATGGCTAGAGAAGGGCTTAGAACTTTAGTCATTGGAAGAAAGAAACTAAGCACTGATTTGTATCATACTTTCAAAAAACAATATGAAGAAGCATCTTTGTCTATGTACAACCGTGATTTGGAAATGGCAAGTGTTACTAGCAAATATCTCGAACACGATTTAGATTTGTTGGGTTTAACTGGAGTTGAGGATAAATTGCAAAAGGATGTGAAATCTTCAATTGAGCTATTAAGAAACGCAGGAGTGAAAATATGGATGTTAACTGGTGATAAAGTTGAAACCGCAAGATGCGTTTCTGTCAGTGCAAAGTTGATTTCTAGAGGTCAATATGTTCATGTTGTCACGAAATTAAACGAAAATCAGCATAACGTGTTGGACTCTATAGAATATTTAAAAACCAATAATGATGCTTGCTTGCTAATTGATGGGGAGTCTCTTGGTGTTTTCATGAAATATTATAAACAGGAATTTTTTGACATTGTGGTGAAATTGCCGGTTGTTGTGGCATGTCGATGTACTCCCCAGCAAAAGGCCGATGTTGCATTGATGATTCGAGAAATTACAAAGAAAAGAGTCTGCTGTATCGGTGATGGTGGTAATGATGTATCAATGATTCAGTGTGCCGATGTTGGAGTCGGAATTGTTGGGAAAGAAGGAAAACAGGCCTCTTTGGCCGCTGACTTTTCTATAACTCAGTTTTGTCATTTATCCAAACTATTATTATGGCATGGAAGAAACTCTTACAAAAGATCAGCAAAACTAGCCCAGTTTGTAATCCATAGGGGGTTGATCATTTCTGTTTGTCAGGCTGTTTACTCGGTTTCCTCATTATTTGAGCCGTTGGCTTTGTATCAAGGCTGGTTGATGGTTGGTTATGCTACTCTATATACAATGGCTCCTGTTTTTTCTATGGTGTTGGATTGTGATGTAAATGAAAGTTTGGCCAATATGTATCCTGAGTTGTACAAAGAGTTGACTGTTGGCAGATCTCTTTCTTATAAATCCTTTTTTGTTTGGTGCATACTATCGTTTTACCAGGGATGTGTTATACAGCTATTATCACAACAACTAACATCAATTGATCCTGTTTACTTTTCAACTATGGTTGCACTTAGCTTCACAGCCTTAATTTTTAATGAGTTGATAATGGTGGCAATCGAAATATATACATGGACCAAAATCATGATTGGTGCCGAAATCTTAACGGCATTAATATTTATCATTTCAATCCCATTTTTAGGTGACTATTTTGACTTGCAGTACGTTAGCTCATTCAAATTCCTCTGGCAAACCATACTTATTTTGGCTGTCTCTATTTTGCCGATATGGGGCTCTAAAGCATTGAACAGAAAACTCAGACCACCAAACTATGCAAAAGTTCAACAAGTCTAGGTTTTACTCTTGACTGAGTTAGTTGATTGGTGTTGTGTTAACAGTTGCTTTTTGAGTATACACATTTATTGTTTTGGGAAGCTTATATTTTACGGATCCTACTTTATATAATTAATGAATATCAGTTGGTTCACTTGAAAGTTCACACTACTGGATTTTATTTTTGAGCTAAGTAGAATTATGGTTCTTCATTTAGAGCAACATCGTCTTTGTGCAATTGAATCTAAAATGGTTTGCAAATTAGTTATTTCGCTAAAACAAAGACGTCTGAACAGTAAACAGTTCCATGTAGTTATTTATACTGCCCACTATGATGTGTCAAAGAATTTATTTGCTTCAGTCAAGTTGTGAAAACTTAGGAATGAGGTTTGCAGTTCTTTCAACTCTATCACTGTTCTAATGGAGGGTACTACGCTAAAAACAATATGTTTTGGTTTAGAAGCAATTGTACTTGGAAAGACTGAAGCTAATTCTCAGAGATCTAATTACAGCAGACTGGGCGATAAGTTATTCATTATTTGAGTTTCAAGGGTTGTTTAGGGTTGTTACGTTTTACAAAACTTTGTGGAGGAAATAATATGTCAATCAAAAAAGAAAAGTGAAGCTAATTAATTAAAACAAGTTTATGAAACAAAAATATCAAAGGATAAATAAAAGTAAATTTTCTAATCCAAAAATGATTATCAATGAATCATCACTATAGAAAATAAAATAATATGAAAGAACATAAAAAGAAAACAAAAAAAGAACAAAAACAAACAAAATTAGCTATATTTCCTAACAGAAAAATAATGCTATTTCAAAGCAACAACTAACAAAGCTGGGTGGTTGATAAAAATAATCTCGATGGAATTCAAGCTAATTGAATCAAAAACCTTTTTATTGAGGAAATGATCATCAACAATTTCAAATATTAAAGTCTGTTAAGCAGATCCAACCAGATCTTTCATTAGTGATAGTATATCCAAGGCTTTGTAATTTTAAAACCTCTCTGGTAGAATGTTCTTTTTAATATGAAAGGAAAACAAATAGAATTGAGTGAAAAAAGCAACAAAAAAACATAATAACCAGTTTTGAGAAGCAGAAAGAAAATGTGACTGTATATTATAGTGAAATGAAATGAACAACAATAAAGATAAGATTTTATAACAATGGAGCCGTGTATTTATTTGATTTTGGGTTATTTCGAATTTGAAGTGTTTGGTTATGAATTCATTAATGATTTCTGGTTTACTTTCATTTCTTTGACAGCTCTTGAATAAAAAATATGATAATGAATTTGATAAAAACAATAAAATCTGTTGGTGAATTATTTCAAAGTTAGATGAAAAGCGAATGGATTAATTTAAAAACAATAAAACAAATCAAAAGACCAAACGATGAAATAAATCAAAAGTGTGGTTAAAAGATATAAAAACCTGATGAATTAAATGCTAATTTTTTTTTTTGAAGTTATTAAATAAAACCAAAATATAAAGAAAACTTAATTTAATGGAACGAAATCTTCTTTGGAATCATTCCAGAATAAAAATAACAAATGAAAATACAAAAAATAAGTTAAGCAGAACAAAATTGAATCATTGTGTTTTGAAACGTTTTGACTTGAGAAGTTGTAAAATTATAATACAGATGCAAAATTGATGTAAACAAAAAAAAACAGTACTTTTATTATTGCAATACATTCAAATGATGCAGTTGAATTAAAACAAATAGGAATGTAGAAAGATCCCCATTAATTTGAAAATCTAAAATATTGAGTAAACAGATGAATCCAAAGTAAAATCACTGCTCAGTAGTATGGTTTCTCATGTTGATATTATTGCTCATAATGTTGCTGTTGCTGTTGATGTTATGAGGGTGACTGTGAGTGTGAGTAAGATTATGACTATGGGTATTGCTATTGTTCAAATTATTAATACTGCTAATACTGTGAATTCCATTGATACTGGGAAGACTAATCAGGTTCCTATTGTTATTGGCATTGCCACCAACGTTGTTGCTGGTGTTGTTTGTATTAGCATTAACGTTGTTATTGTTATTATTACTGTTATTATTATTTTTATTGTGATTATTGTTAGCATTATTGCTACTGTTAGTAACAGCGCTGCTATTAGTATTGGGGCTAATATTAGAATTACTGTTATTGTTAGCATTGCTAGTTGAAATGTTGCTGAGATTATTACCCCCACTAACATGACTAGTCGAAGTATTCACCTTATTTTTTGATTGAGAGTTTTCTTGTTGAGAGACGTAAAACTCCATAAACTGTTTAAAATACTGTGCTCTTTCCTCAAAACTTAAGTCATTGTTTAGCAACAACTCATTAATAACAGTGAAATCTTTTTTCAGTGAATAATTTCTCGAAAACATTATTTCATATTCCATTGAAATAAGATTTAATTGATGTAGTTGATAAATGACAGATGTGATCTTTTTGTACTTGTCTAATTTAATTTTTAAAAGGTTTTCAATCAATTTTCTTTCAAGTGTTTCCTTTACAGAAATCTGTTGTGGAGTCAATAAACTGGAATTTGTTGTTAATAGCTCAAGGTTTGAAATTGTGGATCCTTCTAATAGTGACAGAGACGAATGAAAACTTGGGGAATGTTCTGGCTTCACAATCCTGTTGGTAGATATCAAAGATGATGAACGACTTTTACTGCCCAACGTGGGAATGCTTGAAGATCCTAGATTGGATGACTCTGTTGCTGAAACCAAAGGAGTATATTGAGATGAAGTTGGCAATAACTGCATGATGTTAGTTCCACCATGCGAAGATTCTGGATTTGGAATTGTAGTTAAAGGGCGTAATGGGGAAGCATTTACTTGGTTGCTTGGAGATATCGATTGAATCGAATTTACTTGATTGTTAGGTTGGATTGAATTCATTGGATTGTGAATTATAGGGTTATTCATCGAATTGTGAAAAGTTTGATACTGAAATTGGTTAGTCAAATCACTGCTGATATCACTTGATATGGGCTGGCCTATTTGATTTACCATCTGACTTGATAATTGATATTGAGAAGCAGCAAGTTGATTTTCAAACTGGTTGCTAATTTGATTGCTCAACAGAGAATTCATTTGTGGGCTTAATTGAGAAGAAAGCTGGTTGTTCATTTGGTTAACTAGTTGAGAATTAAACTGATTGCTTGACAATCGAGATTGAATTTGATTAGACATGCCTCCACCAAATTGGTCTGGCATTATATTTGTTGAAGAAAGTTGGGGTTGGTGTTGTTGTTGGTGATGATGCTGCTGCTGTTGCTGCTGAAGAAATGTTTTGAGCTGGTGAGACTTTGAGTAAACTCTTGAGTTGTTATAACCAGATCTAATTAAATCTGGAATGGTCAAGTTTAAATTTTTAAAATCAATTTTACTCAAGTCATTTGTATCATCAAAACGAAAGAGATATTTATCGAACCAGGCAAGGTAAAAACAAAAATTGCTCATGAACATGAATTTCATTATGCTCAATTTCTTTTTATTTCTTTCAAACAACTCTTTATTTGCACCTTGGTTTGCAAAAAAGTTTTCCAATGTGTCGCTGTTGTTATCGATGACAAAACAGTTTTGAGTTTCTGACCAAACTATGCCAACGCCATGAAGTTTGATGTCTCTCCAAACCTGGTGGTCTTTGACCAAAACCTCTCTAAAATGAGCGAGTAATTTGCTTTTGTCAAACTTTTGTGTTTTGTCCGGAAACATTTCTGATAGTTGTTTTATAATTGTGGCCCAAGATTGCCTGGAAAAATCTCCAGTTTTGATATATGTTTCATCCACCTGTTCAATGGCAAATTTAACAAGAGCAGCATCCATCTCAATGCTCCATCGAGAAAAATTTAAAGCAGACTTGGGGGAGTTTCGCTGAGTTGGTTGGGAATGCATTATAGATAATATCATGAAAAAATTTGTTAACTTATAAGTAACGATGAGATAGGGGAATTCAGGAGAATTTGAGTTTGCTTAAAATTTAGCAGTGTGGATCTTGAAATTTTTTGAGATCTTATCTTATTGATTATTTAAATCTTTTTTTTGGGAGGAGTAGTTTTTATTAATAGAATTTATAGGATTTTAATTTTTTTTTGTGCTTTTTGGTTCAGGATTGTAATAAAGATTATGAGAGATTTAGTGCTAAGAAAAATGTGATAAAATGTAAAGAAAAAAACAGAAAAAAAAACAAAGTAATATGAAAATACAAAATAGTAAAGCTAATAAAAAAAATCTGAACTTTTTAGGTGATAGGTAAAATGTATAATGTTAGGATTTGAATTAATGATAAACTTTGATATTGGGTCGTAAATAAAAGGCTATTAAGGACTAATTCATTTTATGAATGAGTGAATGAGGGAAAGTGAGATTTAAGAGCTTTATTCTAAATTGATAAGACCTTGGGTAGCAGTGAATAAATATATCGAAATATGACTAGACTCAATGGAATTTTTCTAGTTTAATTGTAATAAAAGTGATAAAGGTTGTTAAAAGTTGTTAAAGAGTATTGATATCGTTGAAATTATTGAAATTTAAAATGAGATTGAAAAGAAATTCAAGAAAAGTAAAACCTAAATTAGAACTTCTATTGTATTTATTCAAATCTTATATTGTTGTAGTAATTTTAAATTGTATTCTGTTTTATGTTTCCTGTCTTCTTCAAAGGATAAATTGTTGCGATATCTATATATATCTGAACTTTCAGGTTTTTGAAAGTGGAAGAGAAGATCCCAAATGCTAGTTTATATTTGAAAGAAGAGAGAAGTAAGACCTTTAAAGAGCTGTTGAAGAAAACTAAGTGTCAAAACAAAGATAGAGAGAAATTTCTTTTATAATTTTAAAATAAAAATGAAGAAATTAAGAGCAAAATAAAAATAAGTTATGATCAAATTGAAAGTGAGTAAAAAATAAATTTATCAGGAATTAATAGGAAAACAGGTGAAAAAAAATCGAGATGGAATTTGTATTAATAAATAGAAAAGTAGAATAGAACAAATAGACAAATAGACAAATAGGTAAATAAATAAACAAATAAATAAATAAATTAATAAATAAATAAATAAATAGAGAAATAAATAGAAAAGTAGATAAATGATTTAGAAAGTAAATTAAATTCAAATTCAAATTCAAAAAATTATGTAAGACTTAAAAAGTAGGAATTGATTGTGGTTTTTATTTGAAATTTCCAGGTAGCTGATTCAAATAAAAATTAAAAGTTTAAAAAGGTTGATAATAGATTCAATATTATATATGAAGTTAATTAAAATAAATTTGTTCAATAACATGTATTAATATTCTAATATTTTCAGATATCTTTAGGTAAATTTTTTTTTCTTTCTCTTTTTTTTAGAAACCTAAATTGAAAAGAAAATGAAGAAGGAAAGCAGAAATAAAATAATAAAAGGCTCAATGTTAATGATAATTTTATTGGGTTTTTGTCATTTGTGCAAGATTAGCTTGGGAAGGTTCAAGTTGGTTCGTTCAACTTGAACAACTTCATGTCTCATACTTTTAGTTTGATCAACAGTGTATAAAAGTTACATAAATAGGAAATTCAAGTTGGAATTTTTGAATAGTGAAATAACAAAAATAAGTTCAGGTTAAACTTCTGAATAATCTGAAAAGCCAAAAAGGATAAAAAAGACAAAAAATCTAAAAAGATTCTAAAAAGACTAGAACGAAAGAATTGTCTGGGAAGAATAAAACCCATAGGTATATGATAGAACATGTAAATGAATATACATTTGGTATCAGAATTAAAGTGGTTTTACAATACAATATGTGATGATAGAGATGGAGGCACAAGTAGTCGTGGTGTTGGTTTGAACAGATAAGTTCTTGGGTAGGTAATTTGGTGTTGTTATATTCTGGTGTTTACTAGCTGAGTTATTGTGGAGGTTTTCCAATAAAATGCAATTTTATTGGTGAAACTTTAAGTCTTTTAGACAATTATTATTTAAGATTTAATTAATTTGGTATTTTTATGTGATGTTTTTTGATTTTTATGATTTTTTTGATATTTTTTGATTTTTTTCGTTTATTTTTATTTCCCTTGATTCTCTTTGATATTTTTTTTACTCTGGTTCATTAATTGAACAGCCTAGAATAAAACTTATTTAAGCAAATGAGAAATCTAAATTGCAGTAAGCAAATGGGAAAGAAGCCAAATAATTTGAAAGTAAAACTAAAACTAAAACTAAAACTAAAGTGTAGCATAAAAGCAGCAAAGCGAAATGAAGTTTTTGTAATAAGTGTAAATTCATGATTGTAAATTCATGATTGTAAATTCATGATTGCAATAAATATTTTTGGCCTGCATTTGCAAATTATTTCAATCAAGATTTTATATCATCACAAATGATATAAAATTGTATTTGATTGTTAAGTTAGTTTACCAGAAAAATTGATAATTGACAGAACCAAAGACAGTTAATTGACTGGGCAAGTTTAGTCAGATTATTGCAACGATGTTCTGAAAATCTGCTGGCTGTTGTTCAAATGATAATAACAAGACTTGGAGCAATGGCGATGGTATTAACGATTGTTCTGATGGAGGTGACTAATAAGTAGTCAAGTATAATCGGAAACAAAAAAGTCTGATGGTATTCGGAGTTGTCTCGATTCCAATCTGAATAGACGATAAAGTGGAAGAGAATTGAAATAAAAGTGAAATAAAGTGAAATAAAATTGAATGTTAACTGAATTTAGTCAGATTTAGCCAAATTTAAATTGGCAAAGTGTACCAAATTCTAGCACTGCACAGTGAGAATTCAATGGAGATTCTCTGACAAAATTCCAACACAGTGAGGCAACCTCAAAATCAGCAGCGTTACTACATGGGCTCTATCGAACTGTCTATCAAGAATCAAATTAAGGCCGTAGCGTTGACTCTCCTAGTCAGATTCGCTGACTGGACACAAACAATCTGCTCTTTACGTCCTGTGAAAATTGGGACATAATGTTTCACCGAACATCGCCCAGATAAGAAAACTGGCCCTGGACAACAAGCAAACGAGCAGATGAATCAGTGGCCCACCTGTGCTCAAATGAAACAAACCACCAGGAGCAGATTCCCAGACTTGCTTGCAACGTCACACAGAGCAATCTTTGCTGGGCTTCCAGCTGGAGGAAAGAGCTAGCCCAGCTCGACTGGTCAAATCGCAGTACCAGAAAGAGACCAACCACAGCCAGACCCACATTGCCATTAGTTGCAATGCCACGCAGCTCACCAGCGAGCAATCACTGCGCGTTTCTCCTGGCATCTTCCAGCCTGGTGACCACTGTCCAGCAGAGCCATTTCGCAGCGACTGTTCTCTGAAAAGTTGTCTCGAAAACCCACATCTTTGCTGCGTTTCCAGGGGCTTCTTCCACAGCTCTCTTATCGGGACCGCATGCATTCCGCACCCTGAATCCGTGCTTCCGCGCCTGTCCGCTCTTTCCTTCAGGGCCCTTCTTTCGGGCTCGTCTTTACGTCCGCGCTGTGCGTTGATCTGGGTCTGGTTGGCATTTGTATTGTTCGCTTTTCTGTTCTTTTTCCTGCTGAGACAGACTTCTAGTCTTTTCTTGCATTGGTGATTGGTGCACAATCTGCCTGGAAATACAAAAACAATATCCACCATATCCACCATACCTGATGTCTTTTTTGCTTCATCTCCACTGTTATGTTGGTAGACTGCGTTGCAACCCAAGCTGCTCGTCAATCTTGCCATTCCATGTTGTTTTATCCTCCATTCTACATTTCTCTCACTAAATATAACTTTATTATCTTTTTGCAACTTCTCTGGCCTTCTGCTTTCTTGATTCTTTTTACTTTATCAATGAAACAACTCTTACTTTTAATGATCATTAATTCTGTAATGTTCACTGAGAACTTTTAGAATCCTTCAGTTTAACAACTTGTAATTTTATTTATTTCAATCTAATTGAATCTAAAGCACTTTGGTGTCAAACTTTTATTTTCCAATTTTTCAAACAATCAAAATCTTATGTGTTTTCATATGATATCATCATCTTGTTGCATTACATTATTATTGTATTTTCCCTTTAACAAATTCAAATGTCATTTATCGTGCTTCCCAAAAATTACAACATCTTACGATCAATCAACAATAATTCTCAGGATTTTCATGATTTTCATGTTTCTCAAGTTTGTTATCATTGCTAATTTTTGTTTCTATTTCAATAGCGATTTCAACTTATCATTTCATCTTATTCTCAACTTACTCTTTCTTTCTATTTTAATAATGTTTTTTCTTTTCGGTTTGATTATCTATGTCACCGTTTTTCAAAGTTTATCCTGTACAGTATATACGTATCAAACACACACAAATTCTAATAAAACACTTCCTTCTCATACTTCTATTATTATTATTATCACCGCTAGTAATACCAATTGTACTGTTATTATTATTTACCAATTTTGACTTGAAAAACTGACCACATTCAATTCAACGCTTCATCAATCTACTATCACTCTCAATTCCACTCTTTCCTGTTTCTATTATTATCCATCATAACTACAACCATTCCTAATATTTGTTTTGTGGTTTCTGTTAGTTTTATCACTTTGCTTTTTCCAATTATTTAAATATCTACAAGCATAAAGTATCTCAAGAAACAGAGGCTATTAACCACCATTTATCTTCCATATTATCGAAACGTTTATTAATCAACTGTTACTGACTGTAATTTCAATTCAATTCAATTGCAATAAATAAACTATAAATATTATTATTAAATTCTGTTACCAAATTCATAAATCTAATTCACCATCTCAAGCATTTTTCATCTGAACAATTTAATCCCATTTTTTTCATTACATCATACGGTATTGTATCACTGTCAACTATCCCATATAAACTTGTCTAATATCTCACCAATTCCATTGGTTAATATCTTTCATTTGATTCCTGTTGATCTGACATTGAATTTTCTAAATATTCAAACA
Organism: Ascoidea rubescens DSM 1968; assembly: GCF_001661345.1. Lineage (NCBI taxonomy): Eukaryota > Fungi > Ascomycota > Saccharomycetes > Ascoideales > Ascoideaceae > Ascoidea > Ascoidea rubescens. The sequence goes on along the minus strand of NW_017962921.1, from coordinate 154,367 downwards.
TTTATTTTCTAAAATCGAATCCAGTTTATGTCCGTCTATATATTTACACAAATGTTAATCGCATCACAAGTTCAGCTTCCTTCAACTTCAACTTCAAATCAAAAAAAAAAATTATTATATTAAATTTAATTTACTGCATCACCATTTCTTTTTTAATAAAAACAACTAATCAAAAATAACTTGAATTGTTATTCTCATATCTTTGACTTTCTGGGTTTCTTAAAACTTCTGGTCTCATAAGTTAAATTGTTCTTAATATCAATCAAAATCCATCTACTACACATCCTCCTGAAAAGATTAACCTCGAAAAACTAACATTAACAGCGTTTCGTTTTATGAAAATCAAGAAACAAAACAATCTGCCTGAAATTTACTTGTTTCCATTCAAAATCATTTAGTTGTATCTAAAATCATTTGATCTTTCGTATCAATCTGCTATTCAATAGCTTGAACATGTACCACTAGCACAATTTTTAAGAAATAATCCAGTAATCGTATCAAAATTTGCAAAAAGAACCCAATTAGGCCAGCTGCGATTAATCTTAATGGCTCTGTCTTCCTCTTAAGGAGAATGAAAGTTATACCATCCGGATAATAAAAAACCGCATCACTACTCACAAATGGAATTTAAACTTTCTAGAGGCATAACTTTTAAAATAGCAACCGTTGAAAATTGAACACCAAAACCGCGCCTTACCAGGAATTTGAATCATTCGCATTTCCCACTTCAAAACAAAGATACAAAATACTAACAACTCCAAATGTGCGGTTTCGCTCTGCCGGTTTTGACTAAGCACCGCTTCTCTGTACAGAAGCTCCGCGCACTCTCAGCCACGACTGCTTACCTAACCCACACCGTGTTCACGTCCCTATTTACGTTCCTGTTTTATGTGTATTTGTGTGACCGAATGTTTTGATTCAAGGTGAGCACATCTCAGGATCCAGTCGAGATCATCTCAACAAAACACCAGCTTTCTGTTTTAAGTCAAAATATATAAAGACAATTCGGTCAGTTATGAATCATCTGCTATGCTAGCTCAACTCTGATCTGACAAAATTTTCCACAACATGTAGAATACCTGACTGGATCCGGGCTTTAACAGGGATATTGACAATATATTTTACTTTTAGTCTCCAGCTGATCCAAAATTGGTTTTTCCTAACATTTATCATTTATCATTTATACTGATATTTGTTCTTTGCCATGCCAGACTTGGTAAAGAGTCGTCGTCTATCTAATGGAGATAATATCAGCATGGGTTCTAAGTTATTCCAAACCATATTTTCACTTTTGTTCCAGATAAATTTTTAGTATCGACAATTTCTTGATCTGGCTTGTGAATCAGTAAATTTAACATGTTGCAACATAAATTTCCGTAGATGATAGAAATGACCTGGAAAGAATTGATTTTCTTTTCATTTTTTTGGCTCTTTGTTTCCATTTAACTTTCTTACCCAAGTTCTCATTATTTAGCAACTCAGGCTAATAAGGAATGGAATTCTATTGCTACAAATATTTGTATTATTATTATTATTATTACTACCTTAATTAAACTATTATCTGAAAATTCAGTTACTAATTTGTTGGCTGATGAAAAAATACAATAATATAATTGTAAATTATGAACTTAGTGAAAAGAATAATATCTAACTATCTTGATTGATTAGGTTTCTGTGAAAGAACGTAAAAACCTTTAAAGAATTTTAAAAATTGTAACTGAAAATTTTGTTTTAGTTGCTTGTTGTTAATTAAGTTTTGAGAGCCACTAATAACTAAACCTCTATTAATGTTGTTAAACATCATTTAGTTTAAATTTATTTTATTTATTCCTTTGTTGCATTTTTTTATGTTGTTTTTTTTCCCACTGTTTCCATTTTTTAAACTTTTTCTTCTGCTTCTTACTTATTTTCAACAATTCCTGCAGTTGTAAATGCCTGACTTTAAAAATCCTGGGTACTAATGAATGGTAATTGATAGTTGGAGATTTCAAATAGCCCGTTATATAAGACTTGTATTTAGTGCTTTTGATAATGTAAGAGTGGTTGAGCTAATTAAGAGAATGTTTTCTCTTAGCCTTGTTTATCAATCAAAAATCATACATTTTCGAATTTAATTATGATTATAATAAATTCATGCTAAAATTAGGTAAAAATAAGAGCACTAGCCACTGAAAAGAGTTAAAATATTTATTTTCTTTATTTTCTTTCAACCTATTAACTATCGCTAAAAAATATTTGGTAATAATTATTAATATTTTATTTAACTCCACTCAATGCCATATGATTGTGTTCAAACTGGTAAAAGAGTTATAAAAATAACAAAATTGAGTTTCATTCCAAAGTTGATAACAAGTCAGAAATTCTCCTATTCATATTCAATAATATCATTGCAGACTTTTTGTTCTTTTAAATAATTAGTGCTATATTATTTGAGTAGATAAGTATGTAAATAATGATCCGATATATAGAAACAACAAACAATAATAACCTTCTTCTCCAATGATGAATCTAGATTCTTGAATGTTGAATTTTAAAAATCAATTTTCCTCATTTAAATACTAAAGCAAATTTTCAATTTAACCAAATATCTTTTGATCGGGCTATATTTGATATTTAAAACAGCAATAGTAGAATCTTAATTTCGATTTATTATGATCTGTTGGTAATACTGACTTGGAACTAAATAAAAGCTGGATTACATACTTATCTTACGTTTGCCAGCCGATTAAAACTCTTGAAATCTAATTTGAAGTAGTGGTCTTTAATACTCCATTAGTCATTGTAATTCATCAATATTCTTAGCCATTCTAACATTTTTAGCATTTTTCGCATTCCTCAAAGTAGCAGAAAATGAGCAATATTGCCATCTTGTCAGAATGAGTTAGTTTGAGAGAACTGTGAGTGCAATCTGTCACCTAAGAATTGACAGTGTTTCAATGTTTTGAACTATTGACCTGGTTTCGACCCAGTATATCTAACGTCTCTTTTGTTGCCAACAACATGGTCAGTAAACGTCAGAAGGAACATAAATTTGTAAAGAAATCATGGGCATGTATTGTAGATCAACTGAAAAGCAACCGGAACTTCTGCCTAACCACACAAGCTGGCTGGTACAGCAGAATTCTCATCTTTTTGTCTCCTGCTACTGGTTAAAAAGATGTTTGGTTCCTGATTGAAAACGGTTTTCGATCAATGCGTGTCGACGCATCTATCACAAGCATGCGCGTGCTCGCTGAAAGCCAGAAAAACGGATTTAGTGCCGAACATGTGTGATGTCATGGTTATCGTAACACTACTGAAACAGCAATTTCTGTAAATCCAGCAATTTCTGCAATTCCAATAATTTCAGCATTTTCAGCATTTTCAGCATTTTCAGCATTTTTATTTATTCCAGTAGTGGAAATGGCCCCCAACATTTGGTAAAGAAAAAAATACTGTTGATTTGCCAGCCCTCGTTCCTATGCTTGTATACCAGGGTCTTGTGGATGTGCTTAGTGTAATTGTGTATTATGTGCGAATGGTTATTATAATATAAATGTTAAGCTCGAAAAATAAAACCACCTATTTCTCATAAAAAAGACATGAAAAATTGGGATCTAAATCCATTGAACACCGCTAGAAAACAAAAATTTAATAAAGAAGATACTATAGATATATTTTATAAAGTTAGAGCAGAATAAACAAAAAAACAAAAGACAAAAAACAATGGTATCAAAACATGTAAAAAGTCGTTAAAGGAGTGAAAATGCAATAAGTTTCTAGGTTTTTATATTTATTTTGTTTAATTTTTGACGTTATGATGTTGGTTAACTATCTTGTTGTATGTTGAATTGGTTTGTTGAAATGTCATATAAAACCCCAGGTCTTTGTTGTTAATTTAGAAAATAATTAATATTGGTACTATGATGGTTTTTAGACCACGATACTTTGAATGTGCCATCACTTGCTCTATAAAAATGTTTAATATACTCAACATGACCGCAAAATCCTTCTTGACAATGAGAACAATGGACATCTGTATTTATTAATGGATCTTGTAAGTATGAATGTTTGCAAATTGTGCAGACCCATCCTAATGATTGGCTTCTCAACTCTTCAAGATGACCTTGGCTATCTGAATTTGAATTAGACATTTGTGTAATGTAATTATTATTAACCCAATTAAAATTTAAAGAAAGCAGATTAAATTTTTCTGTTCGATTAATAATTCCAGTTGTAGTTTTATGAAGAATTTTGATAAAATATGATAAATGATAAATGATAAATATGATAAATTGAATGAACTTGAATAAAATTGGATAAAGTTAAATAAAGTTGGATAAGGTTGAGTAGAGTTGAATTAAATTGAAATAAAATAGAATAAAATAAAATAGAATAAAATAAAATAGAATAAAATAAAATAGAATAAAATAAAATAAAATTTAATACAACCTGATATGATATAATATAATATGTTATAATTATAATTATAAATCCTTAATTTTGACTTCTGATAACTTTTTTGGAACTGGAGAAAAAAAAATTAATAGGTAATGAGATTGCAACAATACTTGATGTAGACTGTTTTTCGTTTCTTCGTTTGGTTTCGTTTCTTGTATCAAAAGATATTTACTTTAACTTCACTTCTGTTTTGAGAACAACTAATTGAGTTTTGAATATTTTTCTTTTTAGATCAATAATAAAATTATAATCCTAAATATTACCGTAAAAGTTTTAGTTGTATTATTTTTAATTAACAAAACAAAAAGAGATTTTTTCCAAGCGAATGATGTCTGCCTTTTATTACTTTGTTTGGAGTAACAGATGATGATTCGTTTTAAAGAAAGAAAGAAAGAAAAAAGAAAAAAGAAAAGAGATTGAGATACTACTAAACAGATTAAGACGAGAAAATTAGTTTAATTTATATAATAATCATATCAAAAGCGTTTAAATGAAATCTTAATGCTTTAGGGACAAACAGTAGTACAAATTAGATCTTAATTTATGCTAAATATACTTGAAAGCTGAAAAACCTGATTCTAGAATATTGCTTTGATGATACGTTATTGTAAATTGGTTGATATGATTTGTTGATATCCCATGAATTTAAAATTAAAATTATAATTAAAGAAAAAATTAAAAGTAAGATTATTTACCCTTATATTATTAAAATATTAATTTAAGAATAAAAATAATATTCAATTAATATATTATCTATGATCTATTTTTTGTTTAAACTTTTCTTTGATTGTTGTTATTTTTTGTGATAAATAACTGTATTAGTTATCTAACTTAAAATTATTAACTGGAGATAAAATATTTTGAGCTGAATTTGGAATCAAGTAGTTGTTAAATTAATATTGCAAAATGTTTAAATTTAGTAATGGTATATAATGAAACTGGTATATTTAATGTATTATTAACAAATAAAACCTATTTTATATGTACTTTATTTTTTTTTTTAGTTAGTTTTATAAAATGGGAAGAGAAGAGAAGAGAAAAGAACAAAAGAGAAGAGTAGTATTGATATTACTAAAATGAATAGCGTAACGTATATTGAGTTATACAATAACCTTCTTCAACTCTAATGTTATTAGAGTATTAATAAATTATTGTGGGTGATATGATAATTTGATAGTGTGTTAATGATATAATGTGAGAGAGGTGTATCCTTAAGGGTAGAATAATAAATATTATAAATATTATAATAAAAATAATGGGAACAGTTGATAGAATTATTTTAAAATAAGAAAAGTAAATATTCAAAAAGATATTCAAAAAAAGAAGTCTCTTGTTCAAAAAAAAATTTTATATCTATAATTAGAATAAAAAAGATTTAAACTATTTATTTTAAAATTTAATCTGGTTGTATTTCTAATTATTGAAAGTAGTTTTATTGGTGTTTTTCAGTTTACAAGATGATAAAGGTTGGAGGATATATTCCAAGAATAGAAAAGATAAACTACTGATAGTAATAGGGGTCAAAAGAAGTTATGTTTATGAAATTTGGAATAAATGGGTGAATTGATAAAGATATAAATAAAAAAACAGTGGTTTTTCCTGAATTACATTTTTGTTTTTTTGTTTTTTTTTTGTTTTTTTTTCGTTTTTTTTGTTTTTATTATTTAATGTAGGTCAATTTTTTTGTTTGCACCCACCCAAGATTTTGATTTGAATTTCGCTAAAATGAGTGAGCTTAAAAGCAAAAAAAGAAATGGGAAAAAAGTATGGTGAAGGATACTGGATAGAATTGCTACAAAAATGGATAAGATTAAGTAAGTAAAACGATTATCAGCAAAGCTATCTCGTAATAGCGAAGGCGAAATGGCCAATGGGGATAGGAGAGGAAGAGGAATTAGATTGTGAGGTGTTTGCCCCAGGCAGTATGAGGTGTATAGAACTTTAGTTTGTGAACAAAAAGGAATTAATAATCAAATAACCAGAATCTGAGAAAGGGAGTTTAAAATGAAATGAAATGCACAACGAGAGATGGAGTTAAACAAAAACCAAAAATAAAACAATAATGCAAAAAAACGACCTAAATAAAACCGAAAAAGAGGAAAGCTGATGAATAAACTTGACAAAAGTGACCAAATTAAACGGATCAGTGAAAGGAACAGTGAATTTTAATACCTGGAGAGACCTTTAGGTACTTATCCATAGTCCAAGAGGATAGGCTTAAAATAATAATACGAGGCACTATTTTAGTTTATTGGCTAAAAGAGCTCATAGTGGAGGATAAACTCGCTACAGGATCGGGATTAGGTTTGGAGAAGCTGGGTGAGTAAAATTAGCTTTGATCACTATTGTCAGCAGAAAGCACGAAGCGAGAAGGAGAGGAAACACAATACAGCACAGTGCAATGCAATATCGAAACACAGCAGGCTTTGCCAGCTCCAGATCGCCAGCTATTGTTTGAAGCAGAGGGAGGGCTTCTAGAAGACAGTGCTCGATTCGGAAATAGACGATGAATCTAATTTGGACTGCACCAAGTGTGAAAGCAGCTGGAGTGCTGATTCTAAAAATACTTCCTTGGAGAAAAAAATGACAGTGAAAGTCGCAAGATTAGAGCAACATCAATATATCTTTCCTGGTGAGTCACAGAAATCGAGTGTTTTATTTGAATTTCTACAAAACGAAAAAAAACCAAACAGCTCGGATTTCTATATAAATGTGCAAATTTCAACTAGAACAATCAAAACCTACAGGAAAAGGGAAAGATTAATTTACTCTTTGCACTGTGACACATTGAGGACGATATATAGTCAAATAGTCAAAAAAAACAGTATTGAATCGACCCAACTTAAGTAAATGCATTTTGTTGAAGAAACAGAAGAAAGGAGAAAGGAAGAACAGCACAGAAAATTTTTCGTTTTGCTGCTTTTTGAAAAAAAAGCAGGGTAAACGCGCCAAGTTACGTTTTTGGGACCAAGTGGGCTTTAGCGAAACGAGCGCGGAATTGGGAGCGGAATTGGGAAAACGGTAGGAGCTTAAGCGAACAACCGAGGAATTGTCTGCGATAAAACCAGCCGTAAAAAAAACAAAACACAACACGTTCCGTGTGATACCGTCATGTTACGAATAATTGCCGTAGCCGGCAGTAACGGCCGGAAAGCAGGCCCCAAATTGCGTATCGCTCTCAAGAGGACCATGAGTCAGGACAGCGTTCTTTGTGTGCTCTCGCTGTGCACTGTTTTCAGCTCTCAGGCGCTGGGTCTCGAGCTCAGGCCACATCTGCTAAGGCTTTTAATGACCTTTCGATAATTTGCTGATGTTCAGAGGAAATGAAATCACATCTAGAGTCAGATCCTGATTCCACGAGGTTTCTGTAGGCGCTATGCCGTTTTTTTCTTCTGTTTGCCCCGTTTCTGCAAGCTCTTCTCCCGAATATGTTCTTTGCAACGATTTTTTTTCATTTCGTTTAAAGAAAACTGTTTTTTCAAGATGAAGAGAATATGCGATTGATGTGTGTAATGCTCCTACTTTTTTTTCTTTTGTTTTATTCATATTCTGTTTATGGTGACGACAAAGACCTTTCTCCAAGATGAATAGCGAAGATATTCATACCTCAGTTCCTGATCCCAACAAAGCTATTGACAGATCAATACCTGATTTTCCTGTCGCTAAGGAGGTCGATGATAATGACTACTTTACAAAAAATACTCCTCCCACGTATATCCACGAAGTTGTATCAAAGGTCAAGGACTTTTTGCAATACCACAAAGCAAACACTTTCAAGAAGATAGCTTTGATTACCAGCGGTGGCACAACTGTGCCTTTGGAAAACAATACTGTCAGATTCATCGATAATTTCAGTGCAGGAACCAGAGGCTCTACTTCTGCTGAGATATTATTGAAAAATGGTTATGCTGTGATCTTTCTATATAGAGAGTTTTCTCTTTTGCCTTACTCCAGACACTTTTCTCACAATCTACATTTCTTGGATTATATGAAAATCAACTCAATTGACAACAAAATCGAAATCAACGACGACCATAACGATAAAATGTATAAAATCTTACTAGATTACCAAAAGATTAAAGACTCAAACTCCCTCCTAATCATACCTTTCACCACTGTTAACCAGTATCTTTTTACACTAAAATCCATCTCAACCACTTTGAATACCTATGGCTCTAAATCATTGATTTATTTAGCAGCAGCAGTATCCGATTTCTTCATTCCTGTATCAAAGTTGCCTCAACATAAGATTCAATCTTCGGTGAACAATTTGTCCTCCAATGGTCAGCTCATTATAAACCTAGATCCTGTGCCAAAGTTCTTGAAAAGAATCGTTGATGATTGGAGTAACAACTCGTTAATTATCAGTTTTAAACTAGAAACAGATCAGAATATTTTAATCAATAAAGCCAAGTTGGCATTAAAAAGATACAATCACAACTTGGTCATTGGAAACTTATTGCAAACAAGGAAAAAAGAGGTGGTATTTGTATCAAAGTCATCCAATGAATCCAATCAAATTGATAAAAACGTCAGTGATAATAATAGCGACGAATCAATTGAATCAGTTGAATCATTCAAGGCTCAAGAAAAATGGTTTAGATTAACTGACGATCAAATCAAAAATAATTTTGAAATTGAAGAAATTTTCCTTCCCGAAGTTATCAAATTACATGATTTATGGATCAATAAGACTAATTAACATTATATATAGATACTTAATTATATTCCTATTCAAAATCATAACCGTATTCAAAACCATATTCACAACCATATTCACTTATAACAAATTAAAAAATTATTAAACTTATATATAGATCAATATACATTTTACTAAAAAAATTAGTCTATCATCTATTATCTATCATTTGATTTGTATTTTCCAGACTCTTATTTATTATTTGTAAAGCCGTGGTGATAATTAATGTTGTTGTTATTATTATTATTATTATTATTATTATTATTATTATTATTATTATTTAAAGATAAAGCCTTTAATTTCAAGTTAAATTCGCTATCTAATCTCGTTGGTTTAATCTCATACGAAGTTTCAATTGAGGGAGATTCACTTGACTGAGAAGTTTCGTTATCGCTAATGAGATTGGAATCAGTATGACTATATGAATCGGGGTGATTTACATCATTCATGTAATCGATAAGAATATCGTTTTTATTTTCATTTTGCAATTGTTTTTCTAATTGGTTTGCTAATTCATTTCTACTTTCAGTTTGAATTTGACTTCCCAACTGATTTTGAATTTGCTTTTCTAACTCGGTTTGAATTTGATTTTGCAATTCATTTTGAATATCGGTATCGATGTCATTTATAACGCTGGGAGATAGAGGTTTTTGTTTTTTTCTAACATTCCAATGTAAATTTTCACTAACGCTGTCAAAATATTCGTTATTCGAATGGATAACAGTTGGGAAATAGTAAGGAGAAGTCTTGATGATCACATAGCTTTTTTTATTCAACTCATATCTAGCCTTACCATCAAAGGCTAGATATGCATTGTTTCTGCTTTCTGGCGAGCTGTTGACTTTGATAGTCATATTATCAGGCAAGACTATTGGTCTGAAGGATAGAGTATGGGGGCAAATGGGGGTCACGCTAATGGCGTTAACTTCGGGGTGAACCAAAGAACCACCAGCAGATAAGGAATAAGCAGTCGAGCCAGTGGGAGTGGCAATACATAACCCATCAGCTTGAGCTATGGTTATTAGCGAGTTGTTACCATATAGTTCCAAGTTGCAAATATAGGGAGTAGGGCCTCTGTCAATGGTGATTTCGTTTAGAACGATCTTTTGCATAACTAAATGATGGTGCTGATCATAAACCGAGCATTCCAATCGTAATCGTAGATTTGTCTTGATGATTTTGTTTGTGGATAGGTATTGGAACAAGGTTGGATAGGTGTTGAATTGAAAGTTGGTTAAAAAGCCCAAGGAGCCCAAGGAGAAGCCGATGATTGGGGGAACGAAATTCTGGAACAAACTCGAGACAAACAAAATAGTACCATCGCCACCGAGAGTGATGACCAAATCGAATAGTTTGGGGTTGGTTAAAACCAATTGCTTATCCCAATACTTTAAGCGAGAGAAGTTGTTCAACTGGCAGGTCTTGGAGGTGGATAAGTTGGAGTCGATGTAGACAACAATGTTGGGGTAGTGTGTGAGCAAGTGAAGAGCCAATTCCTTGGTGAGCGAGATAAGGGAGTTGTCTCTAGCCTTGGTGACAATCAAGATGGTGTTCAACTCGATTCTGAAGGTGGATTTGGACAAGTTTTTGCAGAACTTCTTCAACATGGAGCCGTAGTTGGAGATGCTGTTCAACGTCAAGAGAGTGCTGGATTTGGAACACGAAGGATCGATGAGCTGGGTGTCGAGACGCTGGAGAACAGATGCCTTAGGGGCAAGCTCTAGAGGTCTTTCAAGTGTGCCTGTCATTGCTGTCTGGAGTCTGTGGTGGATTTCAAGTAGATTGCAAGCTGATTGCAAGCTGATTCACCTGAATCGGTGCAGAGAGAGGCACTTTCTTATATATAGGGAGGGCTTCCTCTGGAGAAGATCCAGTTTCATCTGCTTGTTCGCTGCGGAGTTCGGCGAAAGTCGCATAACTTACGTCGTCTACCGAAAACGAACCAGGGCTCGTGTGCGTTTTGCAGGCGAGACGCGCCAAACAGCGTTTGTTTTTTCGCTAAACGCCCAAATTCAGTCCGGTCAGCGACGAAAAACGAGCGAAACGCAGCCGGAACACGGATCGCACGAGCGACGAAGCAAAAATTTGAAGAGGAAGAAGAAACAACAAAAGAGAAGAGGAAGAAGAAGGAGAAGAAGAAGAAAAAGATACACAGGTACCAGAACCACAGCAAATCCAGGCCCCACAAGTAGCAAAGAAGTGCTGTCGACGAGCCACTGCCACTGCTGATCCACAAATCAAGAACTCCTCTGCTGCTTTCTCGCTCATCGTTGGACTTTTTAAAGGGATCAACATCAGAGATTCCAATCAAACAATCTTATTTCTGCTGCTTGTCGTCTTTCTCTGGCTCTATTGCAACACATTGAATCTACAATTGATCAGGAACCACTGCTATTCCTCTCATTTCCACAATGAACCACCCTGAGCCTCCAGCCAGCTCCAGTTCCAACTCCATAGGCTTCAACCAGTTCAACAGCCAGATATCCAATCACAGAACTATCCACCAACAACCAATTCACAAAGCAACACTTCAAATGGCTCGCTCTGAGACCTCACAGCTCAAGCATAATAACAGACTGAATATTCCTCAGAATGACACTCGTACTGCTTTCAATACCCCCATATCCACCACTCTTATCAACAAAACCCAGCCAATAAATCGCCCAAAAAACAAACTATCTCTAAATAATATTAAACGAATTATAAGAATAATACTAGCAACGTTTTATTTGATCTTAATCATTTTGACCATTCCCTTGGCCTTCGAAATTGGTGGGACAACTTGTGGTCTAACTTACAGCTTTATAACCTTTATATTATATTTCTTACTAACTCTGCTAAGATTGATATCAAAAAATTATAAAAGATTAAAAATCCTATCCTATTTGTACTATCTACAACACCTATTTTTACCAAGTTTATTAACCTTCTTATTAACCTTTTTTAATACTCAATCAACCAACATCAGCAATATCAGCAATATCAACAATATCAACAACATCACTAATACTACCAATAATAGCAATATAACAATCATTCATTATTATACAAACTCCTTCCAAATCAATTACAACCAAATATTAAACCTCACAACAACAATCATTGCCCCCTGGTTTTATTTCTTGAAAAATTCAACTCCTTTATTCACCATCTTGGAAGGTTTATGTTCACTCCTACTAATTCAATCAATAGGAAAATCCTTTAAATATCTAATCAAAAAAAAATCGGATTTCTGGGCCATTATCTCTCTATTATCCTCTGCCATTATCCTTACAATCTCCTTTTATTTTCTTTACAACATCTTTATCATTCCAAATCTAAAAATTGGCTTATTTTCCGCTACTCTATTAGGCTCAGTAATAACCTATTGTCTAGGTTTAGGTTTGTTTGGTATCATGACCAAAAATGGCTCGACTATTGAAAGTTGTCTAATCTTTGCCTATATTGTCAAATGCATCTACGAAACCTTCCCGGAATTAAGTCAAATTGCTTCTTCTGAATTCACAAATCTAATCAATTTAACCACCATCAACCTCAGAAATGAACTAGATTTATATTACTCAAGAAACAAGAAAAAAAACTTTAATAACTTGAATTTCAATAATTTAAATAACATTCTCACAAACATAAACATCAACACCAGTTTTAAAAATTTAAATGACAACTTTAACAATAATCTAAATCTAATCTCGAATAACAACTTTTTCAGAAAATTTATCCATTTCGTAAAATCTCTAAATTTGAAAAACTCATTCTCCTCAATAGTCAAATTCTTCATCAATGCAATAACGTATCTAACTCTACCAATACTATTCAACCTAGCATATAGAATAGCTGTTTTTTATGCTGCCACAAGAATTATTCCTGGAATTAAAAATGTCTATAATAATCACAATAATAATGAAAGTAGTGAAAAGAGTAATAATAATGATCAAAATAATAATAACATCGACAATAATAATAAAAGCATCGACAATAGTAATAACAAAATCAACAATAATAATAACAATAATAACAATAATAATAACAATAGCTCTAATGACGAAATACCGAAAAAAAAAAAAAATTCGAAAAAAGCCAGCAGAACTTTACAAATCCTATATTTGTTCTCACCATGTATAATCATTGCTGTTTATACTCATTTAATGCTAGTAAATAGAAACGAAATTGGAAACGAATTAATACTCTGGGGTTGGTGGTCAAATACAACCACTAGCACTAATACTGACACTCAGAATATCATAACTACTACGGTAACATCTATAATATCAATTTCCACACCCAATGCCGATAGTTTTAATAATAATATAATATGTACAAGTTTATCAAATAACAATTTAAATACAAATACTGAAGGTACAACAATAATAACAGATGGTAAAATAGTGGTGAATTCAATCCAATTTTGGAATTGGATAAACATGATAACAACTTTGGGTTTATACACATTTGAATTAATCGGGGAAAATATCGATTAAAATCAAATCTAAAATTAAAATCAAAAATAAAATTAAAAATAAAATTAATACTGAGAAAAAGAAAAAACAATTTGAATTAACTAATAATTAATTTAACCTGTTGGAATACAATTTGCTTATATTATTTTGGAAATTTTAGAAATGATTTATAAATTTATAGTTTGTTTTTTGTATTGATTGATTGAGTATTTTTTGTTTGTTTGTTTTATATTTATTTTATTTTATTTTATTTTATTTTATTTTATTTTATTTTATTGTCTTTTTTTTGTCTTTTTTGTTTTGTGTTTTCATTCTTTTTTATCTAATCAAGATCAATAACTTTTCCAACTATATTATACCTTTTTTCAAAATAAGTGTACCAATCATTTAAAACTTTTGTTTCCTTTTCATTTAAATCATCAAACTTATAACTAATTTTAGGATCATTATCTTCAGCAGATAATGAGGATTTACCTAAACCTCTTGAGGCATCCTTTCCAACAAAACAATGATATCCCTTTCCTGAGCCATAGGCCTTAGGGTTTTTAGAAACATCAAATACTACTCTTTTAATTGCAACATAGATCTTATCAGATTGAATTCCGTCGAATTTTAACAAGTCTTTGGAAGTAAAGGGATCATCTTTTGGTTTCTCTAACTTAACAGGAACTTTTGGAGTGAATTTTCCTGACATTATTGATGGTGGTTAGCTTGAATGGTTAATGGAGCAAAGAGAAACCTAAAAAAGAACACCTCAACACAAGAATATAAAGAACAAGTAAGCTGAAGAAAAAGAAATGCTGCTCATCAGGAGCTGTGGTGGATTTCAAGTTCAGTTGATAAGAATGTCATTATTGATAACAAATTATTCCTTTAAAATGTAATTAGAGTTTTTCACTGAGTAATAGATTACATAATACTCTTATATAATATACTAATAAGCACCGGGACTGGTTTTCAAAGCATACTGTGTACACTGCAATCATACGCATATCAAAACTTACCATCACTGTGGCTCTAACACGTGATAGTCCGAGTAGTTTGATGTGTGACGACAACAAGTGGTTGCAGTTAGTTTATATGTGCATGTGCATATGCAAGTGTATACATGAGCATGTACGTGCATATTTTGCAACACTTTTCCGAAACACTGTGTCCGAACTGCGGATGGAGCTATTTGAGATTTGATTTAAAGATCTGGTTGTCGCCAGTGGACCAGTGCCACTGTTGCTGAGTAGAAGTGATACCAATAAGCTTAAGCTTCTGGTTCTTGTGGTGCTTCTGGTGAAGGTACTGAGAGCGCTTTTGCTACCTAGTCTACTTCCTCAACGCTGATTGGTCTTCTGCTAAGATCTGCGGTGGTTCCTCTGTTTAATAGCTGTGCGGCACCCTTAAAAACAAGAAAACTACAATTTGGGTTGTTGCCGGCCCTGCTGCTTCTGGGAAAGTTCTGCTTAATACACGTGGACTCCCAGATTTCTGTCTTTCCTGCATTATCCCACTATCTTTTCAATTGAATGAGATACAGCCAGGTTTGTGAGGTGTAAGGGTGTGTATATAAGGTGGACGAAGAACTATTTCTGCTTGCTTTCGATCTGTGAGATAACTGAAGAAAGAAACTAAGAGACACAAAGTCCTTGTTTGGTACGTAAGCGATATAATAGGTCACTAATATGGTTCAAACCAGATTTATTTGCATTTTCGATCACTTTGCAGTGATTCTTTGTGTTCGTGTTATCGAATCATTGCTTTTGAACAACATGGTTATTGAAATTTGTGAATTCATAGCAACAGTTGCTATGAATTGTTTGGGTTGGGACATCTCTCGCAAGCAAAGCAACAACTTTGTTATAAGCAGGTATGGAGCATACACTTTCACTCATCAGGAGAAAAAACAGTTACAAAGTCCCGCTTTGGCTTGACTTACATGTGACCAGCTTTAAAGGTGCCGTCCCTGTGAATTCGCAACCTGCTGATTCTCGTAAATGAAACTATATGCCGTTGCCACTTGGAGCGAAATTTGAGTCCAGTAAAAATTAATTTATACGTGAATTAATTTGAACATGAATTAATTTGTGCCTAAATTAATTTACGTAAAAATTAATTCTTTTGAAGCGTCCCCAAAAAAAAATTTAACCTATTTTTTACCAAATACGAAAAAAAACTTTTCAGATTTTTTGTATAACTTAGAAATTTTTAATGACAAATTCTAAAACTCGACATTTTGGCGAAAGCTAAACAGTAGTCATATACTCTTGATATCAATAATTGGAATAATATTATTATTTGATTACTTTACTTTTGTTTTTAATATTGTTTCTTGTGTTATTTATCTGTTGCCCAATGTCCACTCTATTTTTTTCAAGAGCTTTAATTTTTTGAGTAATTTTTAGGTAGTTCTGGATAATTTTAAAGTACTAATTGATGGGAATTTCGTAAAGCATAATTACTCTCAATGTCTTTGAAAGTCCTTCCAACTTTTTTATAGTTTTCTTTTCTTTTGTTTTGTTTATTATCATATCATATCTGTACGTTGTTTTGAGGGTTATAACTCGAAACTTTTATTAGCAAATAAAAAAAATTAAGTGATTAAAAAATTAATTAAATGGTTATAGAAAAAAAAAATCATATTAAATCATGAAAAATACAATTAGTATTTCAATATAGTATAATAATTTTAGCAAATATATCTTTATAAAACAGCTTAAAGAAATGAAATAATAAATATCCATATTTTAATCAACTTTTTGTACACTTGATAAACAAAACTTAAAAAAAAAAAATGAAACGAAATAAAATAAATAGTTAAGAAACGCATATACTTTAACAATTCCTTATGCTGTCTTTTAAAAAAAATATGTATTTTTTGTTGTTGTTTTTTTTAGTGTTTCTCTCTTGGAATTAAACCAATTGATTGAACATTTGAAAATATGAAATGAATAACAATTGGAAAATTGCTCATTTTCAAAATGATAATTTTATGAAATTGAAAAAATTCAATTGATGAGACTTATCAACCACAATTAAGATTAACAGAATATAATATAGTATGATATGATATGATATGATATAGATAATTTTTTTTATTTTTCATTTGACCTTTCAATTGAAATCATCTTAAATCAACTTAAATCATGGTAAATCATTTGGTGTTTTGGTAATTACTTTACCATATTTAGCTTGCTCATATAACTGTTGTCTGTAAAATCTTGTAAGCACTGAGGGATCTAAATCAAAAACTGAAATCAAATTTCCATTGTCATCAAAAAATATCTGTTCTTTATTCATTGTTATTAGATTTTAAAGATTATAATGGTTATAATTATAATTATAATTAGAATTAGAATTAGAATTAGAATTAGAATTAGAATTAGAATTTGAATTGAATTGAATGTAGTCTTTATTGAAAATTGCCAATTCTTTTAATTAATTAATTGAAATGTATCAAGTATAATTAACTTTCATTTAATTTAATCATTGGAATAATCCAGCTATTTATATAGGAAAGCTCTATTAATTTTGGATCAAATTTTCATCTTGATACTTTATTCAATAGTATAGTCTTGGTGCAGATTAAGTTCAAGGAGAGGAAAGAAAAGAAAAGAAGAGAAAGGAAAAGAAAATAATAAAAAACTAATTTTTTGGTTTCATTTCTTGTTATTTTCAATAGAGTTATTTTTTTCTATAGCAAGAGATTTTTGCAAAAAAAAATTAAAAATATTGAAAGATTTTCCAAACTTACTAATTTATGTTTTCAATTTTTCACTGCTTCCACTATTTGTTGATTTGACACTTCATATCAACAAATATCTGTACAATAAGGTAGAGGTAGAAACCAAATCAAAACGAAATCCTAAATCAAAAGCAAAATTTTCATCTCAATTCTATTCTAGTATGCAATTAATGTTTCTGAATCCAATAAATATTTCTTTTTGAAATGAAAAATCGTGAAAAAAAAAGTGGTAAAAGATAGGCAACTCAAATAAAGGAAACTTTAAAACAAACTGGTAACGAAAAAGAAAACAATCTAATAAAAGGTATTTAAAAAAACTGTTTTAGAATAATTGCGTACGAAATCAAACTGGTTCAAACAAACCACTTATTCATGTAACAGTTAAAAATACTAAACCCACTAAGTGTAGGTGTTTAAGAAATTCAAGAGGTTGGATAGCCCAATCAAGGACATTTGTAGCTCATAACTCTAGCAAATATGATACTAAAATGAAATATGATTCGATCTGGAAAATACATCAAACAGCATGGAAATCGATCCCAAAGCTAATGTTGCCCAAGACATCTAAGTGATAATTCCTCCTACGTGACAATAGTCTATTATTGAGCTCAAACACACCCACTCCACACCAGACCCATCGCGAGCACCATTGCGAGCACTATTGTTGCCAGTTCTGTGTTGCAATCTAAGCAAGTTTTGAGCAAAACATCGAGTGAGTTCCAGCAGTTTCACGAAGGTATCAGCAAAACTTCCCCAGACTTTGTCCAGAAGAAGCAGATCCCTCGAAGGGACGTATTGGCATGGACGTTACCCGCTGCACTGATTTGCGTGTGGACACACTGTGGAGGGAGAGCAGGGTAACCGTTCTGGCTGTAGACGAATTGGGGCAAAAAGAGCTGTTTTGCAACAGGTTCTGGAGGAAGAAGTGGGTTTGGGGTCAAATTAGCGAGACTTGCGATATAACCTGAGTGATAACAAGTGTTTGAAATGGGGGGGGGGGAGGTGAGGAAGCAGCGGAGGAAGCAGCGGTATGGAAAGCAATTTCCACTGCTGGAAGAGAGCAATGTGTCTTGCTGGGAGAGAATCATCAAGTGATGAATGAAGACCATTGCGATCAAGTTGATTTGGTTTCTCTTCCAGCAACCACTTCAAGTCTCAGAATAAGTCTCAAACTATAATCGATTGCAAATGAAATTCTCACGACACCTGGGAGATTAAAAATAACCATTAAAATGAGGGCCATTTTTGCCAAAACTAAAAACTAAAAACCGTTCATATTAGATGATTGAGTTACTTTAAAATTTTGGCTAATATGAGTAAATAAATTCTAATTTTCAGGAAATTTCTTTTGGTTACTATAAAATCAAAATCAAAAATTCAGTTGAAATTGGTAATGAAACCACTCAAGTATCCGGTTTACTTTTCATGTCAAGTTATTATATGAGAATGATAAAATTTGAGTGAAAAACAGAACATAATACACCAGGAATAAGAGAAGATGAACAGATGAAAATAAAAAATATGAGACACTAACAGTTTTTTGTTTATTTCCAATTGATTTATCAATTTGAAATTGACTCTTTTTGTCTAAAAAATGTTGAGGATGTCAACGAGACCTAAAAAGGGGGATTATAGTGCTAACAAAAATTGGAATAACAATTAAAATAATAATTAAAATAATAATTGGAATAATAGTTGCAAAAGGTTTTGTCGTAAATATTTGTTGGCATTTAGATATAATCATTTTTTCTATGTTTTTCATATTGATATAGTTACCAAATATTAGTATTTTGAACGATGAATAATTTTAACTATTCCAACTAGAACGAATCAACAGTTGCAATTTTTAATCTCATTTGATCGATTTATTTACTTCAAGATTTTCATTTTAATTTTAATTTTAATGATATTATTATTATTATTATTATTATTATTATTATTATTATTATTATTATTATTGCTAATGAATACAGCAAAATTAATGTAAACCTATTATTGGGATTTTGGATATTAATAATATTCTTTTAAACAGTTTAAATCGCCAGAACTACGACTATACAGATTAAATATATTTAGATTTTATTCTCAAGTCTGAATTAAATTGACTTGACTTGAATTGAATTGTTCAATTCTATATTATAGTTTATCTTTATCTTTTTCTATTTATATATCATTTTATGTATATATTGTTTAGATTGTATGAATTTTTCTTTGGAAAGGTTCTTGATTAGTTTTCAACCAATTCTGAGAGTAAGAACTGAAGACATAGAAATAACAGCAGAATACAAATAAAGAACCATAAAGTATTTTGATATCCTGGGTTGTTTTCTTTTGATTTTCGTTGATTTTCATTAATTTTTTTTGTTTGGTTGTCTTTTTTATCAATTTCTTTTACAGTTTAAACATTTGTTAATAGGATGATCTTCGGTAGTTATTAAGATTTATTATTTATGCAAATCATATCCTAAGATACGAATTCTAATAAGATTGTTTCAATAGTTTCCAACTTAATTTCGATAATGAAAATTCAGTTTTGAAAAACTTGAAATAAAACCACTCATGATCATATAATCTCATAATGTAATAATATTATAATATTATAATATTGTAATGTTATAATCTCATAATTGAAATTGAAAACATATCACAAAGGTTTTGGGGGATATGGCAAAATAACGTACTATGAAAATAGACATCTACCATCAAGTATAACCCATAGTGTGCCATGAAACCACACACAAAGGAATTATTATTTTCGCTTATAATCTAAACCCAACTATCCATTAAATTTCACAATGGCGAACTAAAACATAAACTACAAATAAAAAAGAACCAAAACAGCAAATGAGAAGATAGTAACCAGAAATTATTATGTTATTTTATTGCATTTTTCAACTCACAAACTGCTAAAAAATGAATTTAACCAACAAAGGTTTGCAATCGTTTTAGCAGAAAAATGTGAAAACCCATATTGAGATTGGGTGGTGGTGCAAATCCAGGATTAACCATTTGAAAACAAAATTGAACTTTTAGATTCAATTATACCTAAATGAAAAATTGCGAGTGATTCAAAAAGCCCAGTAACACTCCAAAAATAGCGACGTTAGTACTTTGAAAGCAAAAATTGACAATAAATTGAATGAATTAGAGTAAATGCCATAGTATTAATAAATCAATTGGCCAATTATGCCATCATTTCAGTAAAAAAGTGTGTAATAAAAAGTGTAAAGCAGGTAGTAGTAAAGTGGAAAAAATCAGCACAGTGTTTTATTAAATATCTAAAACTAGAATTAATATATCAGTTACAGTGGCCGAGTGGTTAAGGCGATGCCCTGCTAGTACTTGTAGTCAGCAGCTAAGGCATTGGGATTTCCTGCGCAGGTTCGAATCCTGTCTGTAACGGTCACTTTTTGCTTTTCTGTTCTTTAATCTCATTTATACACGTGACCACTTTCCGCGCGTGAAACCCGCCGCGGTTTGCCGTGCCCGCCCGTTTGGGTTTTGCCGACGAGATTAGCTTCGATTGCAAATAAATGAGTGATATTCTGGGTACTATTGATCAGTCTTATTCGCTGATAAAGACATGGCACGAAATGCCTGCTTAGCTCTCCCTGGTTTTTTTAAATTTTGTAGATGAAGTTGTTTATTGTCTTCGCTCTTTTGCTCTCTTTTTGTTCCTTTATTTTTCTCTCATCATATAAAAGCCTGCTCGCTGTATTCTTTTTTCTTACAAGTCATCTATAACCAATTTGTATCAACTTTCTGTGTCAAACTCACTTTTCTTTTGGTGTTTATCAAACCGTTGGTTGTTTATTGCCTGTCAACTGTTCAGTATAAAATCAACAATGATACAAGCTAGCACCAAATCCTCCATAATAAGTTTGACCAAAACTGTTGTTGGTGCTGGGGCCTTGGCCATGCCATTTGCTTTCAGAGCTGATGGTCTTTTTTTTGGAATCCTAATTATACTATTGGCCTCGGTAACATCTGGTTTTGGTTTATATCTACAAGCAAGAACCTCAAAATATGTTCCTGATGGAAATGCTACTTTTTTTGCCATCTGTTCAATAACTTATCCAAAATTAAGCGTCATTTTTGATTTCGCTATAGCCATTCAATGCTTTGGTGTTGGCTTATCTTACCTCATAATAATTGGTGACTTGTTGCCTGATTTATCCTCAAATCACTTATCAAGAACCTCTGCAATCTTGGTATCTTCAATTTTAATTTGTCCTCTTTCATTTTTAAAAAATTTAGACTCTTTAAAATACACCTCAATCATTGGCTTAATATCCATATCCTACATTATCATCTTGGTTTTTCTTCATTTCTTATTCAACGATATTCCACAAGATTTGAAAGGCGAAATTAACTACTTCAAGCCATTAAATCTATCATCCATCTTATCAACTTTTTCGATCATTATTTTTGCTTATACTGGCCATCAAAACATGTACTCCTTAATCAACGAATCTTCAAATAAATCCATAAAAAATTTATCCTACATAGTCAAAGTCGTCATTCTAATTTCAACTGCGATTTTCTTTATAACTGGTATTTCAGGTTACCTAACATTTGGTAACAACGTCAAGGGCAATGTTCTTCTAATGTACCCTGATTCTCGCTCCACTAGACTTGCCAGATTCGCTTTATCATTAATGGTCATCTTATCATTTCCTTTGATGTTCCACCCATGCCGAATAAGTGCCAACAATATCTATCATTGGATCAAAATCAATTATTTCTCAACCAATAAGTCCAAAAACACAACAAAAGTTAATGAAACCTCTCCTTTATTGAATGCCAATTCTTCAGCAAATGATACTGACAACACTCTCACTTCGGCCAATGATAATAACATTAACACTATTAATGATGATAATGATGATGAAAGTGATCTAGATCCCCCAGTAGTTCCTTTTCCAAATTTGGTTTTCATAATTATAACTTCTTTGCTTCTTGTCGCTTCATATCTTTTAGCAATCTCAATCAATTCGTTTGCTTTAGTCCTATCCTTAGTCGGGGCAACCGGGTCAACGGCTATTTCTTTCATTTTACCTGGTTTATTTGGTTATAAATTACTAGGAAACAGTCATAATGAGCTACTATTACCAAATAATTTCTCTTTATCATCAGGTTATAATGGAAAATGGATAAAATATGCAAGTTTACTCTTATCAATTTGGGGTATAATTGTGATGTTTTTATGTGTTACTGCTACTTTGTTTATTGGCGATGATAGCTGAAAAAAAACAAAAAAACACAACCCACAAAACGCATTTAATTAATATCGTTCTCGATCTTCTCGACCTTCTCGACCTTCTCTAACTCTTATGACTCCATTCTTAATTTGTTTTCTTTCAATTCTTTCTCTGCTGACAATAAAATTTCGCCTATACAGTTGCTTACATCTTCCATACAGATGGTCTCTAAATCAAATCATTTAACTTGTTTTATTTATTATCTGTCGTATCAGGATATATTTACTTTAAAGTATTGTAGTCATTGCATAAATGTAAGAAACAAAAGCTTTATTCCACACAAAGTCCATTTACCAATTTAGGCATTATATAATCTTTACTGCTTTTGTCAATTGATGATAAATATAATTTTCTTGTATTTGTTTTCCTTAATAATAATAATAATATTGCCTAAAGCTTTAGTAGTTTTAATTTTTCGGCAATTATAAAATGATATGCCTTCACTTGTCTGTGTCTGTGTTTATAGATTTAGCATTTTTATTTTCAATAACCAAAAAAAAATGGATTTGAAGCAATCGCACAATGTAAGACCTCATTTCACTTATTTCGGTTAGTTATATCGAACACATCACTGTATTTTTAACTTTTGACTCTTTTCAATCATTAGAATAAATTGAGAAAAAAATGTTTATACTAACAATTACCAAATTAAGAAAAACCAAATGAGAAAAATGTCAATTCTTTGAGTTAAAATCAAAAAAATTTGTAAATAGCTAGCTGAAGTTGCCATCAACACATTATAAATTCCGGCTGATAAAATGTTTGAAGAGAATACTTTCAACCAATTTCCAATTGCTTTGACAAAACAACAACCCAAAAGCCTTTTTATTATATTGACAACTTCAAGAGTAGTTTTAAAAAATTGTTAAACTGTTAATTATTACAAAAATTAACTTATTTTGGTTTAATATGTTAATGCTATGTCTTGATTCCGTAGTAAATTTTTTTTTTATCCTTTACTGCTTTCAAATCAGGAATTTCCGAACTAGGAAAAATATATTTTGATTTTCTCAAGGATGAGTTTTGCAAATTAATGGAAAAAAAAGGTTTTGTTATATCTGTTTAAACTTTAATCAACGCAAATTTATTCAGGGATTGACATTGTTTTAAACCCACTGAGATAGATGCCTATCAATACATATGAATACATTTCCAAATTTATTCTATAATCAATCCTGTTAACCTCAAGTGATAACATCTCACTTTCCAACACTTGCTCAATTGATGCAAAATTTTTGAAGCAAATTTCAAGTTGGTGTTTTTTTAAGTTTTTTATAATTTGAATTCAATAAATTCAATAACTTTAGCTCAAAAATTTTTGCTGATGGGTGGGTTGCTTGTGAGACAGATTTTAGCTTTTGGGACTCAAAAGCAACAACAGGATAGTTTATTTCTGAAAATAAGTTTCAGTGAATTTGAAGGGCTTTGAGTCTGCTTGCAATTCTTCGAGACTGTGGATACAAGATTTCTGGTTTATAAAACAGTAAATTGGATGATGTTTGTTCTTAATTTGTCAGAAGGGAGAGTTAGACATGTCTAATGTATGGCCTTTAAGTAAAGAAATGTGTCTTTCCCACAAAGGTGCACCAATTAATTGAAAAAGAAAACTGACTTTTTGGGGCTCAATAATATACATCATAAAATATATTTTTGTTTTTGGTTCAACTAAAATACTTAAAATTAGTGAGGAAAGGGTCACCTTTTATGAAACTTCATTTACCATCTTCAGTATAATTAGAAGTTTTCCAGAAATATTGGAAATTTAAAAAAGTTTTTGTATTGGTCACCTCAAACCAATCTATTTTGGTTTGTTTTGTTCAAAGTATTCGAATTTTAGGTAAATTTGAATCCTAATTGTGATTGTTTTTTTTTTGCAACTTTATGAAAATGAGGTCAGTAAACTTAACCAAACTAAAAGGTTTACCTATTATTGAGACCATATATTTTAAATGATTTAAATAGTTGAGATTCAGCATTATAGGTAATAAATGAATGTTTTTGGTATGAACGAATCTTAGGTTTAATTTAATTAGTTTTGGAACAAACTCCTTTATTGGTTTTAATATTGATAAGCATTAGATCTAAATAGTTGTAATTAATTGGAAACAATTGAATATAAGCAGAATTATTATGTTTCAGGATTGAGTGAGTTAAGAAAAATCAAACCATAAGTAGTAAGAATAAGGGATTTGTTATTTCTAGTATATGAATAAAGTGAGGTTTTGAACTTTCAATGGTTTAATTGATAGTGAGAGTGATTAGAAAATTTGAATTTTTCAGCAAGAGAGGAACAAATCTAATGGTTTTTTCTGATAGATTGAATAAGTAGATTAATCTTTTCCCGATTTTTGTGCATAGTTATGAAAGGTTGATCCAATATTGTGAAGATTAGAATATAAATCATTTTTAATAAAATATTTTATTTATATTGCTAATTTTCAACAGAAAAAAAGTTTGTTATTTGAAAACTTTCAGCATTGTAGTACAAGTAATTTGTGACTCAGCAAATAAATTGTGATTAGGTAGATGAATGAAAAATACATCAAGAAATCTGAGGGAAACGATAACCATATCGAAATTAGAAAGGAAACCCACTATGCAAAGTTTGAAGATTAAAACACGTATGTCTATGTTTATTAGTTACCATTTGTTTCAACAGGTTTGTGAAGGGTGTTAAACTGGCTGCTAGTAAATGGAGGACTAAAAGATAAAGCGATAGCGATTTATTTTTGTAGGTGGAAATTGCAGGGACGCCTGAGGATGGAGTTGGTGGTTAGAGAATTTTTTGGCATAAACACTGCTTTATAATCTACCATCACTCTCAATCAAACAATAAAAGTTGCTCGTTCAGTGATATATATCATGTTGAATGAAAAATTTGATATAAAACAAGAACAAGACAGAACTTATATCTGCAGAAACCTGCGTTTATATGTGACATTCATGCTGACTGTGCTTTTGTGCGCATAAACAGCTTTTTTGAGAAACGAAAAACGGCTGTTTGAAAAAGAACACAATAGTCAAAAAGAAGAGGAGGAATGAGAAAGAGCAAATTGAGATGGATTGTTTGGCTGGAGTTAGGGGACTCTTAGGGACGAGTCATTCAAAGCTCGAGCTGCTTCTACTTGTTGGAAGCTTAGTTGATGGATTACAAATACGCTAAGCAAATTTTGAGTGCGCTAGATAAATCCATATTCAACCACATCTCCATGAACAAACTTTGTTTTTAGATAATATTCTATAAAAAGAAGACTTTTTAAAGAACTAAAGTAATTAGAATTTGTTCCAAGGTAGACATCGGTCATTCAGATCTATTTTTGCGCCAGCTGTTTATGGATTTATATTGTTTCCAAACTGGCAGCTGGCAGTTGGGAACCCATTGAATTTACTGGAAAAAAACCATCATTTGAATCAAATGAAAACTCGATCACAACTTTCCGTTCGGTAAACAGAAAGGTCATTTGCAAAAACAAATGAATGATAAACTGTCTTCAATTGAGTGAATCTTGTTATCAAACAAGAAAAAGATGAAAACCAGTCCTATAAATAGATCTCCAATGGTAGTGAGCATGCTAATCAATAACGAGATATGGTTCTCTACTAGCTGTGATAAAAACAGGCAGTCAATTACTGTAATTGATGTCAAATAGGCTTAGACCGAACAGCGGTTTACATATGGCAGACAGCAGAGATAGTGCATCTGGAGATCGAGGGCACCACCTGTGTGCATTGTTCAATCTGGGTCTGACCGTTGGAGACAAAGAGGATCATTCAAACTGCCAGCTCGATACAATGCTCTTCAATTAACGTTCTGTTGCGAAGAGCACATTGGGTAATAATAGCCTTCATTATATCGGCGTCCCAAAACGGCAACCGCGCCCCACGGGCGGTGTGGCTGCACGCAGTCCGCCGCAGCAAACATGCGCATACACGCGCAATGATCTGGTTGCGCATGTTGCATTTGTCACATGACAGCTTTGTACCGCCACGTCATGTGACAGATAGCAAGCAAGCTGTTTCCCGAAGTGGGTGTGGCTGGTGCATTTCACCACACCTGTGGTGCAAACTGCTCCCGATCTGGCGCGGCTGTGCTGTTTTAGGTTTGTAGGAACTAAGCTTAACAATATTATATCACCAATTTCTGAGCTGAATTGCTTTTTATTTGTCTTGATAGCTCTTTCTTCAGCTTTGAGAGTCTTTTTCGTTTCTTATAAATATTCCTCTTTCCAGCCAGTGCTTTAGCTATCTTGCTCTTTCTTTTTCCTTCCCAAACTTACTGGCCCATTTATTAAGCAATAATTCACTTTCAAAACAAGGAAAGACAAACAAACGCCATTTGTCTTACAGCAACCACTTCCACCTCACCAATAAATATATTAAGTACCCATCCGATAACTGCTGGGAAAAATTTTCACGATTCAATACCAAATCATCTACCATAAATGAAAATGTTTGAAGTAAGTCTATACAATTGCAATGCTTTTTGTTTTCTTTCACTTAAAATTATAATTACCGTATACTAACCATTGGATTTTTGACTGTACAGGATTTCAAAAGATTTATTCATCTTGGTAAACAAGCCAACACATTGAACAAATCTTCCAATAAGCCTCAAACCTCCAATAATAATAATAAGCTTGTCAGCACAAAATCACTAGAGATCAACTCGTTGTCAAAAAAACTATCTCTCAAGAAGAAAAAGTTCACCAGTGGCACCCAAATCACTGATCAAGACAATTCTCAGTATTGCTCTCAAAACTCTTCTCAAAACACTTTACAAAATAGTTTCGAATCTAATAACCAAAACACTACTAATACTCATAACAATATTCCTAAAAACACTCAAACTAATGCTCGAAGTAATACTCAAACTAATACTCATACTCATACTCATACTCATAATCATAATCATTCTCATAATAACAACCCACAAAATTTAGATCAAAACCAAAAAGACTCGAAAATTAATAAAAACAACCAGCATCAACAACATGCAAAAACTGCTAAAGCCAAAATCAACCAAAAAAATCAAACTGACATTTTGAATGAGATAATTGACGAGGAAAAAAAAATGTACAAGCTCTCGATATCAAATCTGACCCTTAATAAAAAATACCCAATTTTATTCCAAAATAACTATAATATAATCGAACAAATCGGCGATGGTGCTTTTTCAGTTGTATTCAAAGCTATAGACTTGGCCAGTCTTAATAGCAGCAACATTGAACCCAGCACCAATAATAACCCCAATGACTACAAGAACAAACTACACGATAACAATTTTGTTGCAATCAAAATCATAAACAAATCACAATTAAATTCAAATCAAAAATCTTTAATCCTCAAAGAAGTTTCAATCTTGAAGAAACTAAATCATAAAAACATTGTCAAATTTAGAAACTTCCTACAAGATGTCAACTACTTTTACATAATCCAAGAGCTTTGTCATGGCGGCGAAATTTTCAATCAAATTGTCAATTTGACTTATTTATCTGAAGATTTATCAAGACACGTCATCCTCCAAATTGCTGAAGCTCTTAACTATTTGCATAATGAAATTGGTATTGTTCATAGAGACATTAAACCGGAAAACCTATTGTTTAATCTAATCCCTTACACTAGAAGTGAATGTCAACATCTTCGAAAATCGGACGACCCAAAAGTCAAAAAAGATGAAGGCCTATTCAAATACGGTTATGGTGGAGGCACCATCGGTATAGTTAAATTAGCAGACTTTGGTTTATCGAAACAAATTTGGGAATTGAAAACTAAAACTCCTTGTGGTACTGTTGGATATGTTGCGCCTGAAATCGTCAAGGATGAAAAATATAGTAAAAAGGTGGATTTATGGGCATTAGGATGTGTGTTGTATACGCTATTATGTGGGTTTCCGCCATTTTATGATGATAAAATTGATGTGTTGACCGTTAAGATCAGTAAAGGAGAATTTGAATTTTTAAGTCCTTGGTGGGATGAGATTTCAAATGGAGCTAAAAACTGTGTTAAAAACCTATTGTCTGTCAACCCCAAACAACGATACGATATTAAGCAATTCTTTTCAGATCCTTGGATTGAAGAGTATTTGCTCAAGCTACCAAAAGACTCAAATGGAAACCTTATTTATGCTGTTGATCTCGATGGCGAGTATAGCACTAGTAGCTTCAATTACTCGATTCAAAAGGCAAAATTCACTTACAATGCATTGAGGAATGAAATCGAGGATATCAAGACCAGAGACTCTATCAATAAGAAGGGAAATGACAAACTTCATTTCAATATAATCAACACTAGCAATACAACTAACAATGGCAAGATCAATGAGACTATAGTGAATTACGATCCAAATTTCCGAGCACCAAACACAAAGGTGATTGGAAGCAATCCAGGATACTACTCGCCCTCAGCAATGTTACTAAGAGACGCGTTTGAAATATCGGCAGCGTTGAATAGAATGAATGAAGAAAAGGCCAATAACAGAGAAAGAGATCAAATTATTGAGGAGGACGAGGATGAAGAAGATGAGGACATTTACGGAAATGATAACGGCACTAATCATATTCATAACAAAAAAATCTCTTTTAATAATATTAATAAAAACAATGAGCCAACGTTTGATTTGAAAATCGAAACGTCTACACTCTTAGAAAGAAGAAGAAAGAAGAAAACCAATGAACCCATTATTAGACACGATGTTATAAACAATAGAAGAATTTTACAAGAAACAGAAGCATTTTAGATCAATCAAAGGATACTCATATCAATTTAATTTAATTTAATTTAATCTAATTAATTTTTTTTTCTTTTTTTTGGATTGTTTTTGATGATATAAGGAGTTGTCTTTTCAATTGATTTAATCAGCATAGGTAGAGAAAATTATGTATTTGCCTATTCACCTTTTATCTATTTATCTATCTACTTTTTTATTTCCTTATTTTCCTATTTCCCTGTTTCGTTGTTTCCTTATGTATTTTTGTATCTGTGTATCTGTGTATCTGTGTATTTAACATTTATTCATTTTGCGATAGCAGCATTGTAGATGCAGTTATCCCTTTTCATACTTCATTATTCATTATTTATCATTTATTACTTATTATTTATTTCACATCATTTACCTTTATTTATGACTATTTTACTTTTCTTCATGTTTTCTAGTTTTCTATTTTGTAATCATATGTCGTTTCTGGGTTTTGATTTGAGAGATACGGAAGACGTAAACGGAAGAAAGCTGTAGTATGGGTCGTGAGATATACGGAGACGTACCGCCGACAACAGCCAAACCACGGACTACTCCGCAATAACCGTAACAAAACCGTTCGTAGGATTATGCGCACACAAGCGTCGACATACAGTAAGCCGGTGAGTACGCACCCGCGCACGGGCTATTGTTTAGGTTGAGCAGCCCGCGCGTGCCCGCGCGTGGCCACAGGCACGTTTTGCTGGGCGGGCCGCTATTTGCCAGAAAATGGGTTGGCTGCAGCTGGAAAGTGATGCCAGCGCTTCGGAATTGTGCCCGGCCCTCGGATGTTGCGACTGTCATCTCTGTTTTGGGTCCAAGTTATAAAGAGCTGGAGGAATCGCAAGGGACGTTAAGATGAGGATTTATACCTCGTTCGAAGGAAGTTTTTCATTTTATGCTCACTTCCTGTTCATTTCATGTCCATTTTACCCTTTTTGCTTTATAATTCTCTACATTCGATAATAGTCTGCAATCCTCCAACTCGTTTCAATTTGTTTTTTCATTGGTTACTCCAGCCCATCAGTCATTTCCACAGTCATTTTATTTTGCTTCTCATCCACAACTAGGTAGTAAAATAAGTCTTTGCCATTTCAATTCTCAACATTCTGGTTTACAATCCATAAAGGAATTCTCTGGCTGTCTTGTTTTGTTCTACAACTTCAGAAGTTGGTACATATACTGATACAAATTGGATTATATTTCAACCTTTGCTCATTCTGATCTCGTTTCTCTCTTTTTGTTTAGATATTCTCTTTATTGTCTTCTTTTCTCGATTTCAAATAAAACCTAATATAAATCTAATTAAATGGATAAAATATCGTTTTAATTATTCTTATTCACTTTTCAACTGAGTATAATCCTAAAAATTTAAAATTTTAAAACTAAAAACTAGAATATGACACTAAGCAAATACAATCAGTTTAATCTATATAACCAATATAGTAATAGTAATATCGATAATTTTCAAAATCAGCTCGGGCTCGAGATACAAAATACTATCAACAATAACCTTAACAACATCAAGAACATCAATATTAATATAAACAATAACAATAGTGATAGCGATAACGATAACGATAACAATAGCCATAGTAATAACAATAACAATAACAATAACAATAACAATAACAATACCAGTTTAAACTCCTCATTTTCACCGGTCTCAAATGAATTGCCTTTAAATTATCCAAATATATCAAACAATTTAAATGATTCAAACAAAATATACAATTCCAATAGCTCAAATAATTCCAATACCTCCGAAATATCGAAAATATCAAACAAATCAAAGATAAGCAGCTCAAAAGGGAGTAAAGGTAATATTGTTGCAACCAGAAAGGCTGCAAAGACTTTTAGATTATTTGAAGAAAATGATGA
The DNA here is from genome assembly GCF_001661345.1 of Ascoidea rubescens DSM 1968. Taxonomy (NCBI): domain Eukaryota; kingdom Fungi; phylum Ascomycota; class Saccharomycetes; order Ascoideales; family Ascoideaceae; genus Ascoidea; species Ascoidea rubescens. Next base: position 123,163 of record NW_017962921.1, on the reverse strand, counting down.
GTTAACAGATAACAATGATAATAATAGTAGTAATGACAATAATAACAACAATAATAATATTATTATTATTAATAATGATATCGATAATAATAAAGACAATAATAAGAAGAATAAAAATAAAAATAAGAACAAGAATAAAGACAACGATAACGATAACGATAACGACAAAAGCAATAGGGATATTAATACAACTATTAACAATTACAATAACATCCCAAATGATAATAAGATCAAAACAGATCAAAACATTCCAAATGATAATAAATTGACTAATTCAGATAACTCGCAAAAGAAAAATTACTATATCATAAGGCATAACAACAACATCAACAATATAGACAAAAATAAACAAAAACATAAAAGAAGATCATTCAGACTATTCAATGAGATTAATAACGTTAATAAAATCAATAAAAATGACAACAATAACACTAAAATTACAAACAATAGATTAAACACTAAATTTACTCAAAGAAGCCATTCATTATCACTACATCCTTTATCTTCTGCAACTTATTTTCCCCATGAGGATTTCAAAAATCTATCTCTAACTAAAATGAAAGACTACAATTATTACAATTCCACTTTTAACCGTCATCAAAATAATAATAATAATGATACTAATATCAACGATAATAGAAAAAATAATGACAAGAAAATCAACAATTATCTTTGCGATAACCTTAAATCAAATTTAAACCAAAACCAAAATACACAATTAATAAGACATTTAACTGCAGAAACAGAATTTGATAACATAAAAAATATCATCAATAAAAGTGACAGTGATAACGACGATGAGGATAAGAATGACGACGATAAAGATAACAAAAGCTGTTATAGTGTCATCAGTGATACCAGTGATAAACAAGACGAAGAAATTATAGAAGATTTGGGTGATGTGAACTCATTGGAATTGATCGAAGCTGACGATTTGAGCAATGAAGATCTACCATTAAATTCAGACTCTCCTCTAATTATATCCTCGTCACTATCAGAACCAATTCTGTCAAACCTAATCAAGAACACTCAATTGAGTACCAAAGAAATTGAGCAAAAAAAACAATTTCAAAGCAGCCAAACTGAACACAACAATAAAAACAAAAACCGGAACCATAATAATTATCGCGAAAACAACACCCACAATAACCAAAATGATAACCATAACGATAAAGACCATATATATCCTTTGGCTGTCGAATTGAAACCCTTCAAAGACAAAGTTGGTGGGCACACTGCGATCTTCAGATTTTCACATCGAGCAATTTGCAAGGCCTTGGTTAATCGAGAAAACAAGTGGTACGAAGCTGTTGAAATGTTGCACCCTGAATTGCTTCACTTTATGCCCAAATATATTGGGGTTCTTAATGTTCGTTACCAATACTTAGAATGCTCTAATTATTTGCTAGATCATATGCAATCAAATGCTAATTCTACTTCTCAAACAAATCTAAAAAGAGCAAATAGTTTAGATTATAAACTACCCCCTTCTTTGGAGTCTTCGTTTTCAAAGATCAACGAATTGACAAAGAGAAATAGTGCCAGTTTGAAATTAAACGAAAATGAAAATATAGAGTTGCCTCCTCAGGTTGTTTTAGATGATAATAAGCACATCATCCCGGATTCCATTTGGAAAAAATTTTCTTTTCAATCTACATCATCTCCAGAAACTGACCCAAACAGCATTCACTCCAAAGACTCAACTCATTCAAGTTTGAATTCAGGCACCACAAATAAATTTCCTGGTTCCAATAGTTCAAGCAACCCCAAAGACTCGACCATTTTGCAATGTAACAACAAACTTCAAAATATGATACTGAATTCTTTGACAGGCTCAACCTCTGTTAATACCGAGTTGCAGGAGCTAGTGATACGTGAAGTGTTTGCTCCAATCAAGAAACATGCTGAAAATGTGAAGGAGCAAATGAGTTTCAAAAAACATCGATCGAAATTAAAAAATCCATATCAAAGTTATTACAATATTGCCGATACGAGAAACTATGAAAAAGATGCAACTAAGGTGAGCAATAAGCCATCGTTGATAAATCGTCGTAACCACAGTGATGAACAGAATTTAATCAAAAAGGCATTATCCAACGATAGTGTCAAAACGAGCTGTACAAATGATAATAATGAATTCAACAAGCCAAAGAATAAGAAAATAAAAAAATCAGATTCACATCACTCATTGATTGAATTATCTTCTTATAACAAAGATTCGTTAGATAAAGATTTTCCTTCAAGAGAACTTATAATCAACTCAGTTAGAAGAATTAGAGAAAATGAAACAAATGCAAGACCAATTTTTCAACTTGGTGATGATCAAGACGACGATCAAGATGATATTCAAAGTGATATTCAAAATGCTACTCAGGAGTATATTAGAGAAAAAAACCAAAGAATTTTCAACGAAAACGTTAAAGGTATAAATTTTGAAGAAAATAAACTTGAAAGTCATAATCTCAGAAATAATATACAAAAACACAGTTACCATTTAAAACAAATCACTAAATTTGAAAAGTTTATATTATTGGAAGATCTTACGATTGGAATGAAGAGACCATGTGTGCTTGATTTAAAAATGGGGACTCGACAATATGGCATTGAATCCAATGACAAAAAACAAAAATCACAACGAAAAAAGTGTTATTATACAACGAGTAGAAAATTAGGGGTTCGAATTTGTGGGATGCAAAACTGGGATAAAAAAAACCATAGGTTTATCAAAAGGGATAAATATTTCGGTAGAAGAATTAAGAAAGGAGAGGAGTTCTTAAGGATATTAATTCAGTTTTTATATGATGGAGAAAGTCAACGAAGCATTTTAAAGCATATTCCTAAGATTGTTAATAAATTGAATGAGTTGAAAAAGATATTCTCAAAACTAAAGGGGTATAGGATGTATGGATCATCTTTATTGTTAATGTATGATGGGAGTAACAATAATGAACCCGAATATCAAGATAAAGAGGGAGATGAAAAGGATGAAATTTTGGTCAAGATTATTGATTTTTCCAAGTGTTTAACAGAGAATGAAAATCTGATCGATACTCTAAAAAAATATAAATGTAAACCCAGATTTCCATTTGAAGTTGATAAAGGGTATATTCGTGGAATTAACTCGTTGATGTTTTATTTTAAGTTAATGTTCAAAAAGATTGTTGGGGAAGAGTATAGTGATTTGAGTAATGAGAAAATGAAAATGTTAATGAATCAAGAAAGGTTTAAGAAAAGCTTGGATTTTTTGGATTTTTTTGAAGAAGATACCTATGAAGATGAAAACGATGACAAGTATGGTAATGGGAAAGCATTTAAGAGTATCAGAGGGAAAATTTTGTTTGAAAACAGAGATGAAGCTATGTTTGAGGAAGAAGAGCATTATAGAGATTCTGAGACATCAGATTAACAAATTAATATTAATGATCTCAAAAATTAAAGCTTTTTTTTGGTCTTGTTTTGGTTGTTTTTTCACTATTTTTTTTTTCATTGAATTTTTTTATTTTCGTTTCTTTTTGCTTCTTTGAATTTGTTTTATAGTTAATTTTCTTTTTGTCATGTTCAGTCATGTTTTTCCTTTTTAATTCTTCATTTTTGTTTTTCATTTTTCATTTTTTCATTTTTTCATTTTTTCATTTTTTCATTTTTTCATTTTTAACTTTCTTGGTTTAAGATTTATTGCTCTTAAAATTATTTTTGTTTTATGTTCTATTTTCATATTCTCTTAAATTGTAATCAATATTCATTAAATAGATAATAAATATGTATAATAGTATTAAGATAGAAAGGATGATAGGATGTAAGATAAATAAGAGAGAAAATAATTGAGTAATATACAAAAGAGGTGATGATATTAAGACGATTTTAGAAGTGAGAGGTAAAACAAAATGGTAGATTTATATATAAATGTACATATACATATAAATATATATAGATATAAATATAGATATAGATAGATATAAATATATAAATCGGAAATCGAGATATTCAATCATTAGAGCATTAATTTTGTAGTAAAATATAAATCATGAATTGAACAAAAAGTAAAGGAAAACAAAAAGAATAAAAAGATAAAAAAACAACATAAGTATATAAAATAATTGATATTTTATTTAAATACAATAATTGAGTAAATTGACAAACAGATAATTTCTTTTCTTTTTTTTTTGCTTTTTTTTGAGACTATTTTCATTCTTATTTTATTTTATTTTATTTTATTTTATTTTTATTGTGATAATTTAATAGAATTTTCTTTTTTAAGGGTAAAATCAAACCATGAAACCTAAACCTAGTAGTAGTAGTAGTAGTAGTAGTAGTAGTAGTAGTAGTAATAAGAGCTAATAAAACAGATATATAGAGATAAAAAAAACAAGAGTACAATGCAAAAGAAAGAAAAGAAAAAGGGATAAACAAAAAAAAAAGGATTATAACAAATAAATAAAAAAAAAAGATTAGCGACGATGTAGAGAAAAGAAGATTTCTTTTTTTTGGAAAAAAATCAAAAGATAAAAAAAACAAAAAAAAGTAAGATGATAACAAAACAAGAGTAAGAATAAGAAGAAAATTTTGAATTAAATTTGTGTTTAAAGATATCTAGAGATAATTGGGAGGAGCTAATTATTTATGGGGGATATCAAAACGAATTGAAGGATTACCATTAGGATGATTGTAATTGATTGGAGCAGCAGAAGGAGCTTGGGCATTTTGTTGACGACGAACATTACAACGACGAAGATAATCAGTCTTTTCATCGAAAAAAGGAGGCAATTGTTGATTTTTGGAAAACATTTTGTTTAATTTCATAAACTGAGAGATATAAGTAGAGATATAAATATAAGTATAGATATAGGTATAGTAGCGGTGTAAGTGTGGAAGCAGATAAGGAGAAAGAAAGAAAAAAAGAAAGATAGATGTTATTGGGGTTCGTAATTGATTGAGATTTGGTTGTGTAAAATAGAGAAGAAGAGAAGCAGGATCAAAGAGTATGAGAGTATGAGAGTGAGAATGAAGTTGAAGTTGAAGTTGAAGTTGAAGTTGCAGAATTTGGAGAGTTGGTTAAAATACATTAAATTTATGAGGTATGGGAGAACTGGAATTGTTTGGTACAATCGGATGGAAATCGGGAGCAAAACAGTATAATTAAAATAAAATATATAATAAATTATTGATAAAATCAATAATAAATTATAATATAAATTATAATATATACTGGGATGAGACTGGTGAGAGGGAAAAAAAGTGGGAGAATAACAAGAGCAGGAGAGAAAGATGAGGAAAAGGATCAGGAAAGAAGGTTGATTTATAGTGAGAAGGGAACAGAAAAAAGGCAGAAAAGTTTTGCAAACCATTCCAAGACTGGGCTTTCAATTCAAACAATTCAAACAATTCAACAAAACCAACGCAGGTGAAGCCAACTGTGAACATGCACACTTTAAACCTTTTCCAGCCCACAACTACTGGAGAGAATTACGTAGTGAGTGCATCCAGGGCATCAACAGCGACTCCTTCCCTGCTCCATAGCTTGATATTGATCAGTGGTTAATGGAGGTTTGGAGATAGTGGTAGTGGATGATATTGAACGAGGATAGATAGTGGTATTAAAGAGTGGTATTAAAGAGTGGTATTAAAGAATCGCAGCAAACTGATGGGGTGATTGTGAGACTCAGATTCAGTTTCCTGGCCCAATTCCAGTTCCAACTTTGCTGCTGCTCCCTCTTCTTCCTCTTCTTCCTCTTCTTCTCCCTCCTCTCCCTCCTCTCCCTCGTCTTCTCTTCCCCATGTCCCTCTCTTTCTCTTCTTCTCCCTCTTCTCTTTCTTTTCTCTGAAACCAGGATTTTTCTTCCGGTTTTCGCTCTCCGCGCGCGATTTTCTGAATTTCTAAGAGAATTTAAAATTCAAAATCAAGCATTTCTCATTTCCATCTCAGACCTGACAATTTGCTCCAGTTCATAGCATTCAAACCCATCTTCAATCGCTTTTCAGTTCCCTGAACTTTGGCTGCTCACTCTATGTGCTCTAGCTTCGCTCGAATCGCTTTCAGACCTTGAATAGGCCCAATACCGAGCCTGAAAATGTTCATGTGCTCTGATTTGAAATCACCCTTTGATTTTGGTTTCTTTAACTGGATGCAGTTTTCAAGACTCTCTGACTTGCTCCAGTTAGCCAACTTTTTTAAACTTTGAGACCTTTTTAGTTAATACAATTCAGACATTCGTTTATGGATTTGCTGATCCAAAAATTCTAAAACTTTTCAATTTTTTGTCTGATTTGGTGCCAATCTTATAAAACTAAAACAAAAACAAAAACATCAATCGCTAAACATCAAATGTCTGTTTATTTTATTACATTTTATTATATTCCACTATGTTTCATTGTGTTTCTCCTTGCTTGTCTTTTCCTTTTTCTGCTCTTTCTCTCGTTCTCTCTATTTCGATATGTTTGGATATAAAATACAAAATACAAAATGCTAAATACTAAATGCTAAATGCTAAATACAAACAAAATAAAAACATAAAACAGAGTTAAACAGGTAAATTCTGTTAACAAGAAATCTGTTTACAATTCACAATTCACCTTCCTCTTTCCACACTATTTAGTTTCATTTAGTTGTTTTTTTAATTTTATTTTATTTTATTTTATTTTATTTTATTTCATTATACTTCACTACACTCCATTCCATTTCGCTATACTTTATTGTATTCTATCTCATTTCACTACGTCTCCTATTACTTTTGTTCTTTCTCCATTAATACTTGTGCCCTTCCCAACACCTGAGCTTGAATTCAAAAACCCCTCGACCCCGGGTAACCCCCAGCCACTCAAATCCTTCCGTTCGTTTTCTACACGAATAACAAACAAATCAAGAAATCGCTTTCCTTTCAGTAGAAAAAAATCTTATTTCTCCACACCAACTTGCTTTCCTTCAACTGTTCTGTTTTCCTCCAACAATTGTCCACGCTATTCCCAAACCAGTACACTTCAATACAACTATCAGATTGCTTGAAAACATTGCAGCGTGCTTAATTACTCAACACGTGAGCGCTATTGCTTCTTTGGACCTTTCGTTCGGAACAGACGTTACCCTGCAAGTCTCAGACAAGAAAAAGCAGTAAATTAATTGATGATTCAGAATTTAAGCAATTTCCATGTATTTTGTTGTTTCTAATTATTATTTATTATTATTACCGAATTCAATTACGAATTCAATACAGCAGCACAATCCAATTCACACATAAAGTGTTCCAATTGGGAGATCGCTATGTTGCAAATATCTCGCACCTAAATTTATTCCGAAACTAAACTGTATCACACCATTACCATGAAATTACACATTGTAATACAATTACACTACAATTGTATTACATATTTGTTTACAGCAACAAATTGGAAACTTGTCTATAAATACACACCTCTTTGCGACTGGAAACCGTAAATATAAAAATAATCCCATGACTATATATACAATCCCTTAAATGTTACCTCATTACAACTCTATCAATCGCTAGATTTGTCATGATTTCCTGTTCTTCAAGACCTATTACCACGATGACTTAATCGTGCAGCGAACAATAGCATCTCTCTTCTTAGCATGAATTGTCGTCTCTTGACGAACCAAAACCCGTTTCTGTCCTGTTCGCCATCCAATACCCATTCTTTATCCAGCGTTAATATTTCGTTCGGCATCGTCCGGCATCATCCGCACAATCCGCATTATCAAATCTCATCCGTATTAGCAAAGCATTTCAACCTTGGATATAATCTCTTTGTATCAATGATCCAAATTGAAATCAAAAATTAATTAATTGATAATTTAAACTAGCATACATTTTTACTATTTTTATTGTTTTTATTGTTTTTAGGAGTTTTTATTGTTTTTAAACATAATATATTCATAAAAATTATATATATACTGTATATTCAATTAATTATTTAATTATTCCATCAAGTAGTGTAATAACTTAACTTAACTTCACTATTCCACCACTTCATTGCAAACCAACTAACCAACAATTAATGTTTCTTCATCTGCAAATTCATACTGTGGAACTTCTAAATTAAGTGGTGCTGGTCCCTTTCTAATTCTACCTGAAATATCATAATGAGAACCATGGCATGGACAAAACCATCCTCCAAAATCTCCTGCTTCTCCAATTGGCACACATCCCAAATGAGTACAAATACCCAACATAACTAACCATTCCGGATTTTGCGCTCTATCACTATCAGCTTGTGGATCTCTTAACGATGAAATTTCAACTGTATTAGCTTCTGCAATTTCATCTGGTGTACGATGTCTAATGAAAACTGGCTTACCTTGCCATTTAACAACAACGTTTTTACCTTCAGGAATTGACGATAATTTAACTTCAACTTTAGCCATGGCTAAAATATCAGCTGAGGCTGATAAAGATTTTAAAAACGTTTCAACAGTAGATTTGGCTCCGGCAGTTGATAACAATCCCAAAGATCCAACCATGAAATATGTGAAAACTCTCGATTTGTCGCTGCTCTTACCTTGTTTAAGATAGTCACTGAAATCAGGTGTGTTATATGTGGATTTTAAATTTCTTGTAGTGGTAGATAACAACCTCAATTGAGAGTTCAAGCTTAATGGTTTATTAATTAACCCATTTTTAAATGATCTGAAAATCAAGGAAGACATTGTGATATTGTGATATTGTATTGTGTTGTACTATATTAGATTAGATTAAATTATTAAATTATTAAATTAAATTATATTATTATATTATGATATTATGTGATGTTGGTATGATACTGATCAGAGAAAGAAATACAGATAAGAATATGGATTTATGAATATGAAGTTTAGCAGATTAGTTGATTAATTTATTTAAAATTACTTGATTATTCTCGATATTTTAACTATTTTCACTACTCTGCTTTCTTTATCCAATATTAATCCACTAGATTTCTAACAAATTTCGCTCTTTTCAAGGGTCACATGTCGTTCTGCTCTTGAAAATAAATATAATAAGCATTTCCTGGCCGGTGATTGGCTGTTTAGAAGAAATCCTGCCGGGTAAGCCTCATCCTTGATTATTTTCCCAGTTTGAAAAGCTGAGTCTTTCACACTGATTGGTTTTTCGCACGTTTTTATTTGCTGGAGAGTGAGAACCGTTGCAGTGAAAATTCAATATGTATACATATGTATGATGTGCACATAGACATGCAACCCATACTATTGGCCTACACAGCAGTATTGTTTTTATTTGAATTGGCTGTTTTGATAATTTGGATCATATAATTCACCAAAAAGATATTGATAATATATCGATAATAGATTCAATAAATGACATCGCAAAGAGGATTGCTAATTGTTATTGAGGGATTGGATAGAACAGGTAAATCTACTCAGGTCCAGTTATTATATCAACATTTTTTAAATTTGAATAGAAAGGTTGAAATTCTCAAATTTCCTGACAGATCTACGAATATTGGGAAACTCATCAACTCTTATCTATCCAATAAAGAAACAAAACTAAATGATGAGTCAATCCATTTACTATTCTCTGCAAATAGATGGGAACTAAAGGACTACATGACCAGCCAATTGAATCATGGAGTTAATTTAATTCTAGATCGTTACATCTACTCTGGCATCTCTTATTCAATGGCAAAGGGTTTGGATTTTGATTGGTGTTTAAACTGCGATAAAAATTTGATTAAACCGGATTTCATTTTTTTTCTAAATTTTAACAATAAAAACTACTTTAATGAAATCCAAAAGAGAGACGATTACGGACTAGAGAAATACGAGTTACTAGAATTCCAACAAAAGGTTTACGATATATTCAATCAAGTTATATTCACCGATAGTGACAGCGGTCGTTTGGTGAAGAAACATGAATTTATTAAAATTGATATTGAGAACAAAAACATATCTCAAGTTGAAAACGAAATTAAATCAGCTATGGACCACTTGTTGGAAAATCCAATTGAAGAATTACATCATATTTAAATAAAATAAACACCCTTTGTTATTCTTTACCTATCCTGATCACGACTCAATCCAACTTTTCACAGTACTTTATCCGATTAATTATGATTTCCTTCGATGTTTCCTCAATCTCACCACCTAGAAACATCTCATCAAGTATACCATACACCTTATAAAAGTTGAACACCAAGTCTAGCTCGCAAACGTCCCCAAAAAACATATCCAACACCTCCACAAACAAGTGGATGCTCTCCAAGATGACCAACTCGTTGTCTGTCATCTCAACAACAAATATGAAGAAGAGCCCAGCATATCTCCGGTAGATGATCTTGTTGTTCTGAAATTCCACAAAATTCGACTGGTTCTTGAAGTCTCGACTGCTTATCAACTTGTGGATATCTGTCTTCATCTTGAACTTCTCGTCATCGCTGATCTTGTTGTCGTACCACTTGGCTATCCGGATCTTGCCCTGTCTGTTCATCACCAATATGTACTGTATCGCCATCTTCCTCTCTTCTGCCCAACTTCTTCTCTTCCCTTTCTTCCCTCTCTTCCTTCTCTTCTCTGTCTTCCTTCCATCGCTTTCCAGTAGTTAAGCCCGGACCACTCCCGTCCGCTTCCGCCCGCTCTTCTTTTCCCAATTTGCAGGCTCTTATAATCAAAAAAAATGCTGTTTCATCGACTCAAATCACCTCAGGTAATTCACCTCAGATAATTCAGCTATATATTGCCCCATTGCCATTTCACAAGACAGCCTCTGCTGCTGCAGCCACACTTAATATCTAAACCACTTTCAGAATGGAAAACGTCGATGTGCTGGTCCTGTTCACCTCCTTGAGAAATAACCTCATCAACTTGCCCTCAAATCTCGTTTCGTTGCTTTACAGTGCCAACATCAATGTCCAAAATGTCATTGTGGAACTAGCTTGGAAGAACAAATTGTCTAAAAGAATCCAGTACGCCTACACTGGCTGGACTGGTATCACCTCAAGCCCTCCAATCTCCTCTTCTTCAACAAATGGCCCTCCTACTAACTCCATCGAAATTGATCCATTTTTCGCAAACTCAATTGGCTTGCTCGAAAATTCAAAGATCAAATTATCAATCAAATTAAACTACAAAACCGTATTCAAAATCTTTCTAGAACCCTTATCGTCCTCAGATTGGGAATTAGTCGAATTGCATGCAACCTACTTGGAAAACCATTTACTAAACCAAACAAGAACAGTAAAATTAAACCAAATTCTCATAGTCTATCCTACTTCAACTACTTTTGCCAAATTAAAAATCATAAAAACTGATCCAGTCTTGAAAAGACCCTTGGACTACGCAAAAATCTCTCCAGACTGCGAAATTATAATATCTCCCAAAGTAAGGTCAAATTCAAATCCAAAAAAAAATCTAAAATCTACCAGATCAAATTCAAGCATAAAAAAAATCTATTATGAAAATATTCCCTCTATTGTATTAAGAAGCATATCCTTACCACACAATTTACCGTCGTTGAAACCCAATTCCACTAATGATTCCACTACCAACGATAACAAATTCAATGTTTATATCAATTTTAATGAAAATATAAATAACTTAAATACCCCAACTCATGTCTATGTCTCTGTAGTAACTGGTCCTCAGCCCATAAATCTATCAATAGTCTCTAATCATAATCAGACTAATCAAAATACCACTCGCTCCGAAAGAAGATCAAATAAAAATTCAAGATCTGCTTCTGTTTCTTCATTCAATACAAATACAAATTCCATCTCAAATTCTAATAATAATGACACTTCAAATATAAAACCTTCAAAGAAAATCGTTTGTCAATTGTTGCACAATCCAAATATCCCATCCAATCACATAGCATTATCCGAATTGCTATCAATATCATTAGGCATTTCAAACTCAGTGGGTCATTTGATACTAATCGAATCAATATCTTCAACAAATCAACTATTAGCGCCATTGAGCAAGAAACCAAAAGATTTAATAATTCATTCTTTCATTATCACAACTTCACCTTCTAATGCTTCCACTTCCACCTCTACTAACAATAATGATTTAGTTTTATCAAATAAACTCCAGAATAATGACCAGAGAAAAAATGAACTAAATCTCATTCTTTCCCATCTAAATAAAATCAAGTTTTTTGACTCAAACTGTTTAACTAATTACTCTAGAATTCCGGCCATTAGTCAATCAATACTCCCAAATGGTGGAATCATTGAATTTTCTTTAAATCAAAACTCCCTTAGTTACAATAGCTGGTTCATTTCTGAAAGTTTTAAAGATCTAAACATCAAACTATCCAATGACATCTTGATCCCAGTTTCTTCCATCCCAAAATTTAATCCAAATAATTTTGACCATAAATTCGTCTTTTCAACTAATTCAAACACTGTGGATTTTAACTCAAACTCAAATACTGATAACGAAAACGTGGATGATAAACTAATCGGAATGAAAGATTTATCCGAAAAATTAATAGACTTCTTGTACCATGATTTGAATATTCTTTTATTATCTGGTGCATCTGGTTCTGGAAAGACTCTACTAATCAACCACTTGAAAAAACAAATCTTTAATGAATCATTGTATAAAATCTTTTCGCTAAATTGCGAAGAATTATCAAATGATAACTTTGACACGATGAAAAAGAAATTTTCTCAAATATTCAAATACATCACTTGGTATTCACCTTCTGTGCTAATTCTTGAAAACATAAATTCAATTTTTACTAAAGAAATGGACAACATGGACAATTCACTATCAAGACAACTAACTGAATATTTCACTAACAATGTCTTGTTAATTCTTGAAAACCAATTAAAGGATTTAAACATTAACAACAAAATTAAAATTATTTTAACAAATAATTCAAAGGATAATCTTAATGGTTTATTAAATAATGTTATCGATGATATTGTTTCAATTTCGCCTCCAAATAAAGAACAACGAACTTTAATAATAGATTATTATCTAGAAAAGTTCAAGATTACCAAAAATGAAAAAGAATTCAATTTGAATGATTTAGTTAATGAAACTGAAGGTTACTTGCCTACAGATTTGAAAGTCTTGATCGATAGAGCATATCATGAAATTATTTACGAATCTTTGGAAAATGATTTAGGAATTGACTTGACTGATACTGATTCTGATGATGAATCAGATATTGACTCCGATTACAAAAGTGATTACAGTAATAACTATAACGATAAAGATGCTTTTGTCAACACTAAATCTAACAGCCTCACTAATAGTTTTACTAATGGGTTTACTAACGGCTATAGTAATAAACCAAATGAATATTCAGAAGGTTTTTCGTATAAAAATATTAATGGAAATCCAAGTGGGACTTTAAATGGCGATTTAAAAACTAATTCAAATAACAATCTAAAGAACAAATATACAATTACAGATAATCATTTTAAGAAAGCCTTGGAGGGGTTTACTCCCTCGGGATTAAGAGGAATCCAATTGCAAAAATCTTCAACAAGTTGGAATGATATTGGGGGGTTAAAGACAGTGAAATCAGTGTTGCTAGAAACCCTAGAATGGCCTACAAGATACGCGCCAATTTTTAAATCTTGCCCATTAAGATTGAGATCGGGTATTTTATTATATGGGTATCCTGGATGTGGGAAGACCTTGTTGGCGTCTGCTGTCGCAAGTCAATGTGGATTGAATTTTATTTCTATAAAAGGTCCAGAGATATTAAACAAGTACATCGGTGCATCAGAACAAACTGTTCGAGAGTTGTTTGAAAGAGCGTCAGCCGCAAAGCCCTGTATCTTGTTTTTTGATGAGTTTGATTCCATTGCTCCCAAGAGAGGACATGATTCTACTGGTGTAACGGATAGAGTGGTTAATCAGTTGCTAACTCAAATGGATGGTGCAGAGGGATTGGATGGTGTCTATGTTCTAGCAGCCACCAGCAGACCTGATTTAATTGATTCTGCGTTGCTAAGGCCTGGAAGATTGGACAAGAGTGTTCTTTGTAACATGCCAGACTTTGAAGATAGGTTGGATATTTTGAGATCCATCACAAACAAAATGGATCTTGAGGGTGGTGTTGAATTGGACCGTATATCTGAGAAAACAGAAGGATTTTCTGGTGCCGATTTGCAAGCTTTAGGTTATAATGCATATTTGAAAGCTGTGCACAGAAAATTGGAAAATGATGAAAAGGAGAAAGAAGAGGCGAGCAGCAGTGAGAATAAACGTTCTGATAGTAGAAGTACTGCATTTGATTTTTTTCAAATTAGTTTGAACAAGTTGAACAATAATGAAAATCCTCTCCAGACAAAAGAGAGAATTGAAATTTTAAGAAGCATTGAACCGCTATTTAATAATTTGAACAGAACCCAGGGAAAGCGACCAGCTTCTGATGATAATAAACACAAAAAAGGCAAATTATCAATTACAATTAAGATCAAAGATTTTGAATCAGCCTTGGAAGAAACCAAGCCCAGTGTTTTGCTGAGCGAAAGACAGAAACTTGAAGCTATTTACAAAGAATTCTTATCGGAAAGAGATGGGAACATGCCAGATGGATCAGCTAGTAATAGCATAGGAGGGAGAACAACGTTGATGTAAAAGTGCGATTGTTAGATTTATGATTTATTAATTATATTCTTAATTCATTTTATTCATTTTTTATTATATTTGGTCATTGTTTTTATATTATATAATATGTTATATATAAATTACATTGGGTATTAAATAAAGACATAAAAGATTATTTACATTATTTTGCTATTAACAATAAAAAAAGAAGGATATTTTTGTGCAATTTAAGTGATATCTTGGAAATATTAATGGAAGACAACGTTTATTGAAATCTTTTGGCATGCTTCAATTTGGCTTGAATTGGATTGAGGTTCTTATCATTTTTCAACACGACTATTAGCAATACTGAGGAAATCAAACTTAGACTGTACCAAGTTATGAGATATTGCAAATGGTTGTTTCTGACATTAACAGCTAGAGTTCTACCAATTGGAACACCAGCATCAATGAATTCTCGAGGAGCGAACTCATAGTCTGGTTCGAGCTGATGTTGTTGTTCGATTTTGCTTGGAGTGTTTTCTGGGGTATTCTTCTTTCCCCATAGAGCCCACGATGACTTGGATTCTTTGGCTTCAGGTTCTGGTTGCTTTGGGGGAAGTGGTTTATCTTTCATGTCAATAGCAGCTTGCAAGTAAACTGGTTTGCAGCCTGTTCTTCTGGCCATATCTTCGATCTCAGGATGATAGTATAGTCTGGAGCTGGGATCATGGTCGTAAACTAGAGAGCTCTTTTTCTCAATTTCTCTCACCAAAACAACGACAGTCACTTCACCCTCTGGCAATGATAGGTGTCGTAGTGATCTTGATCTTGGGTCGACTCTGTCTTTTGCAATCCAACCTCTTTCAATGAGCAATGGCTCGCCACCATCAGATCTTTCAAAGGGAGTGAAAACCATGAAACCACTCTCACCATTTCTGGTTCTGGGTCCAACAAAAAATTCGTTTTCATTCTTGAAATGGCCTTTAACGTAGAACTTTCTGAACTCGTTGTCCTTGGTGATGCTTTGGTCAATGTCCTTTGGCAAGGGTACTGGAGGATAGGTGAGTCTGTCTTCTCCCTTAGAAATCAAGTCTGTTTTCCAGGAGAGTCTCTTCAATTGCCATGTCCCCAAGTAAAAGGAAATGATTGGCATCAAAATCAATAGCGATAGCACCACTCTCTGGCCAAATTGGCCCTTTTGTTTCTGCTCGTGAGTGTCACCCTTCATTGCATCAATGTTTTTGGTCTTGATGGGCTTCCAATCGAAGTTGGAGGTGACATATGTTCGAACAAGCCTGTGGTTAAGGTTGTTGTGAAGACGAGCTGCTTCAGCAGAGTGAAGGGCTGTGAAACCTGAGCAGATGCCCCTGGAGACGAGGTTTGGAGAAACAGAAGAGTGTCTCAAGAGTAAAGTGCCTGCTGTGAGTGTGTTGCTGGGTCTGAACATCTTCTTGTTCTTTCTGAGTTGGTTCTTTGAAGAGTGCAAAGTTGAGAAGAAATCAGAGCTTTGAGTTTCAATCGCCGAAATCCGGTTTTGTTTGGGGATTCAGAAGATAAACAATTCTGTTGTATTAGCTATTGGTGTCTTTGAAGAGAGCTTCCCCCTACAAGAGCTAAACAACTAAAGCTGAACAACTATAGTTGGAGATGACAAAGAAGTTGACAACACCTCACACTCCTCACAGACTATCGCGAGGCTCATCGTTGAGTCCTCGATTGAGCAAGATCTACAACAAGATTGATCTTGATGCGATCAATGGAGGTGGCTACGAGAGCAATTACAATCTCAACAGAAACAGCAATGACATTGGCTTGAATGTGCCCAACAGCTCGAGTGCTGTGGACAAGACTGGCAGCAATGGCAACAGAGCATATTCCACTGAAGCAACTGAATTGGAGAAAGAATCGTTGCCCTTGATAACTGAATTGTCTGATTCATTAACCGATTTAGACTTGAACATGCAAAATTTGCAAAGAATTCATGAAAACATTGCGAATTTTAATGAGTCGTTTTCGAGTTTTCTCTATGGGCTCAAGTTGAATGCTTGGTGTGTGAATTTTCCTGAATCACCCATCTTGGATAACTTCAATCAGTTGAATAAAAGCATAGAGCTTGATTATAAAATCAATGATTTAAGATACAAAGTCGAGCTCTTGGAGAAAGAACTAGGCAAAGATTCAGGATTGTTTTTCAATGATAAGATAATGAGTAATTTGGAGATGAATAAGTTCAATATTGAACACGATAACGACAATGATTCAATAAATGAAAGCATTTTAAGTGGAAGCACTGAATCGTTCATTGAAAATCCATTGAATTATGCTGAGAATTTGGGAAACAAAAAAACAAATAATAATAATAATAACAGTAACAGTAACAGTAATAATAAAAGAAACAGTATTTTTAATACTGCTACTAAAAATGTTAATAATTTCAATGATAATAATAACAGGAGGAATATGTACAACAAAAATAATAAAAAAAACGATGACGATTTATTTAAAAAACCTATCAGACCAGCAAGACCAATTCCAATAAAAAACAATAAAACGACTGCTTTAGGTACCAATGCTAATGCTAATCCGATACCCAACACAAATTCTACCAATAAAATCAAAAACAGTAGATTATCAAGAATTCCAAGATTACAGAGAATTCATAAAACCATGCCAAATACTTTTAAAAATAAAAAAAGCTAGTTTAAAATATGTTGATAAAAGTAAAAAAAAATAAATAAAAAAAATAAGAAAAAATGAATTACGAATGTCACAAATGATAATATCTTCTGATTAATTGTGAAAAACAAAACAGGAAATAAAAAAATAACAAAAAAAACAGGTAAAAAAGATAATATAAAGTAAGGAAAGATAAAAGAATAAAAGAAATAATTTAAATGTATTGTAATATATTATAATAATTCAAACACAATTAATTAAACATAAGCCTTTTAAAAATAATAGACTAAAAATCATAAATAATAAATTTCAGTTATATATCATAGTTGTCAACTAAAATCATGAAATAAAATTATGAATTAATCTAATTTTTGTCCTCTTTATCCCGAGCCAAAAATGACTTCATCACCAACTAATAATATTTAAAACAGGTTGGGTAACATAATATTTATGGCAAATCCAATCACTACAGTTTAATAGAAGAATAATTTCTATAACATAATATAAGAAAACTACAAAACTGTGTTAACTTCTAATTTGGGATGGATTCTATGGATAATGATCATTATAGACTCAAAAACAAGATTTAAAAGTACATATTAATGGATTGGAAATCAACGTTAATTAAGCATTTTAGCAAAACTATCATGATGTGTACTGAGAGCTTTGAAAGAGCTCTGAAAGAAAATAATCATGCAATTTTGCTACCATTAATTAAATATTATTAAGTCTTTGGCCTTTCAGCTCTAATTTATTTGTGGTTTGTCTCTGAAAGTTTGTTTGAAAAAGAGCACAAACACACCAAACAGAATTTTTGGAAATTTTAATTACGGGGTTCGGTTTAAGTCACATGCACATGTTCGGATCTGAACCAGCTTTTTGGATGGAGGATAAAAGTGGAAAATTTGATAGTATTGATGAGATAACAGTGGTGTTGCTGAGGCAGTCGACATGGCAAAGGGGAAAAAAAAAAGCAAAGATGATTCAAGATCGGGCAGCAAGAATAAAGGAAACAACTTCAAGCTGAAGGGACACCACAACAACAGCTCACACAAGAGCCATACTCACAAAGCAGTCAATAGTGACATTCCTGTCAATATTGCAATGTGGGATTTCAACCAGTGTGATCCCAAAAGATGCTCTGGTAAGAAATTGGAAAGATTAGGGTTGATCAGAAGTCTCAAAATTGGACAAAGATTCTCTGGGTTGGCCATTTCCTCGAATGGAAAAAAATTGATTTCAAAAGAGGACACATTCATCATGCTTGAAAAGGGCATTGCAGTTATTGAGTGCTCATGGGCAAAGATTGATGAGATCCCCTTTAGCAGATTCACAAGTAATAAAAACGAAAGATTGCTACCATACCTAGTAGCTGCTAATACAGTTAATTATGGAAAACCGTGGAAACTAAATTGTGTGGAAGCATTGGCTGCAGCTTTTGCAATTTGCGATCAATTGCAGTATGCAGAAAAATTGTTGGAGAATTTCTCGTATGGTTTAAATTTCTTGAAAATAAATGAAGAGCTATTCGATATATACAAAAAGTGCAACAATAGCGAAGAAGTTGAGGCTGCTCAAAACGAGTGGCTATTGAAATTGCAGATCGAGTACGATGAAAGAAGAAACCTAGAAAAGGGCATGGACATTTGGGAACTAGGCAACACCAACCACCAAAATGACGCTCTCTTGCTGAACAGCAGCAGTGAAGAAGACTCAGAAGAAGACTCAGAAGAAGCAGCAAAAGACGATAAAGATGAATTGAAACCTTCTATAATAATTAATGGAACTTTATGACACTAGATACCTGTAGTAAACGGGATATCGGGATATTTTTCCAGAAACCGCGCACGGATCACCTGCTGGAATCGGGAGGTTCTCCTGTTTCTATATCGAATTTTTTTTCAGCCTGAATTTAAACTAAAACCATTCTTCAACCTCAATAAAGAAAGCAAAGATGTCAAAAGCCTTATCAAAGAATCTCAAACCTGTTTTCAACTACATATCTTCCAAATATTGCTTGCCAGGGGTGCTTCGAAGTTGTCCCAGGAGAATTTTCAACAATGTTCACTTATATCCATCACTGGCACTTGGCTACAAATTCTTTTCATCTTCCACTTTCAAATTAAATGATAACAATAATGCAAATAGCTCCAAGAAAGCTATTAGGAAATTTAAAGTGCCAAACCAAGAGTTAATGATTGCATTCACTTGCAAAAAATGCAACACAAGATCCTCGCATGTAATGTCGAAACAGGCTTATACTAAAGGAACAGTTTTAATTGAGTGCCCCGGTTGCAATAATAGACATCTTATCGCAGACCATTTAAAGATCTTTGGTGATGATCATATAACGATTGAAGATATTTTAAAGGCGAAAGGTGAATCAGTTGCATCAACGACAAATGATTTGGCATTTGAAGATATCCCAGAAAGATTAAAGGGTATTTTAGGCAAATATGCCAAAAACACTCCTGAAGACTTTCAAAATCAAAATCAAAATAATGACGATGATATAATTGGAGAAGACAAAAAATTACTTCCTAAGAAATAAAAATAAGATAACATTGGAATTTGCTTGTAAATAGGTATAATCTTTTATTCATTCGCCCCCCATATATATATTCATATATATTAATAATAATTAACATTATTTAGTATTTGCTAATTAATTATAGATTAATTCATGCCGCTAAATAACTATCGTCATCAGCGTTGAAAATTCTACCTTCATCACTTAATTTAGAGCATATCATTGAAATTTTTTCAAAGGGTTCGCCCAATTGTTGACTAATATATTGTACTGGAACACCTTCTTGCATTCTAGAAACATTTTGTAGAACTATATTATAAACTCTATCATCGAGAGACAGACTGTTATCGTTGATATTTTGGGAGTCTGATATGAATAAATTATCATTATTAAGATTTTTATTGTGATTATAGTCGTTTTCATTATGAACATTATTTTGAGCTGATAAATGAACTTTGCAACATTCTAAATAATGGTATAGGACTTGATTATAATCATCAATTTTTTTAATTATTGGGTGTTGTAAAGTTTTTTTTGAATTGAAATCTCTTAGTGTGCCATTTATATGAATGTATTCTCCAACTTGAAAATCGTCAGGTTTGTTTAAATCAGAATTTGGATTTGAGTCTGAATTATCGTTTTGCCATTTTTTGAATTCAAAGGAGCCTGTGCCATCTTCGATTTTAATGATTAGGTTTGAGGTGTTATCAGTTATGTTTCTGATTATACCAATGATTGAGATTACGGATAGTTCAATGTTATTTATGAGATATTCGCCATCAGGGACTTTTTGTTCTGATTCGTTTAGTTGTTTTAAAGTTATTGGAGTGATGGTTAGTTTTCCATAAGATTTTGACTGTGAGTTTGAGTGAGCTGATTGAGAGGCATTGAAACCACCACTACCGCCATCATGGTTAGAATAGTCGTTTTTGTTATTGCTAAAATTTGTTTGATAGGATGTATAAGCTTGAATTGATTGTGTTAGTAAGATGGAAGAGCTGGAAAATGGATACAAAAGAGAACGAGAAAGAGAACAAGATTGAAAAGAAAATTAGGAAAGAGAAGAAAACACATACAAGCCATGGTTGAATATGATTATAATTATGATTATAATTATGGTTATGATTATGGTTATGATTGTTTGCAAATACCAATTACCAAGTATCAAATGGCAAATATAAAAGTATTAATTTTTGTCATTGCGATAATTTCAAGAAGGATAAGATTCGAGACGCCAAAAATTTGGATCAAAAGAAAGAAGATAAAATAAAATAAACGATAAAACGCGTAAATAAATATACTTAATCTGGATATAAACGTAATTGGCAATACTACAATGAGTAGTGCTATATTGAGTAATGTAATTATTAGCCCTATTTTTTCTAAACGTGATTTAAAACAGGGCTCTAATTAAATGTAATGCAGTCACAAACTTAAAAAACACGCAAAACAATGGAGGAAATTCAGCCGGTGGATTGAATTTTGAGAAGCGGTGACGGGGATTGCAAAGGAAATTTTGGCTCGGTTGAAGATAATCAATATTGCAATAAGATTATATCAACATCAAGTGAATAATTATCATAGCAATCCTAAGAGTACTTATAAACTGGTATACTACTATTAATAAATAATATAATAGACATAACTGTAGGTATTTTGATTTTAAGAACCGAATTCATTCAAAAAGAGATAGGATAAGAGTGAGATTGCAAGATATATTGAATATTGAATAGTTATTGAGTAATGAATATCAAAGAACTATTAAAGAATTGAAGAGCAAATAAATTAATAAAAATAAAATAACACAGTAGGGATCATTGGAATAATAAAAGAATAGTTAAAAAAAGATTTTTGAGATTCAAAAATGAAAGATTTTATGAAAGATAAAGAATTGATTTAATGAAGACGCAGTTTCAGAAAAACAAACTAAAATGGAATAAATAGAGAGAAAATTGGAAAATATACAAGTAATTGAGAATCAATAAAGAATAGGGTGAAACCAGTAATTTTTTTTTAGTTAAAATTATTTATCCTTTATCTTATAAGAGATTACGATAAGACATAATCAAAAGATTTTGAAAATAGATAAATTTAAATGATATAATAGGAGAGAGAAGAAAAGCATAATATCAGTCTAATTGTCACTATTTTGAATCGATTTATTATAATATTACGTATTTGAGCCAATACTAACTGAATTATAATTGTTTGAATATTTTTTTTTTTTAAATAGGAAAATGGCTCATGAAAACGTTTGGTATTCTCACCCAAGAAACTATGGTAAGGGATCACGTCAATGTCGTGTCTGTGCTTCTCGTGGAGGTATAATCAGAAAATATGCTTTAAATATCTGTCGTCAATGTTTCCGTGAAAAAGCTAATGATATTGGATTCTACAAGTACCGTTAATTCATTCATCCAGATTATTAGGGTCGTTATGCTGAAGATAATGCAATTGACTGATATAATGTTAGTTAGATAATAAATATAACGCTGATTAACATGATTGAATGGTATATATACATATATTATTTGTATTTTAATTTCTGTTTTCGAATTCACGAATAACCGACCGGAGTCGAGAAATGTCGTAGCTACACTGTGTCGAGATGTCAATTTACAGGCGCTACAAGCATGAGTACGAACTAAATCAACCCGCTTTAATCAAATAGATGGATGGGCTTAATGTTTCCTTTCATCGACATTTGAATTCATCGCTCTAATCTAATAGAACACAACGAAGCACAAACTTCCTATCCAGGACTGTATTGATCTGGGAAGTGAGAAATAGTATCTTTTAGATATGGCAATGAAATAACTTGGAGATTACGTTATATCATCGTGGCAAATACTTCCATAATAAACTTTTTGATTAAGGAAGAAAAGAGGAAAACAACAAAACTAGTAGAAGGAGAAGCTCGCTGTGTTATTTATGCCGCCCCCCAGAAAAACTCAGCCCGGGTAACGCCTCTCCCGCTGGAAACAAGACGCGGGCTCTTTCCGTGCTGTTCTTCTCTTCCGCTTCGCCTGGCGACCAGCAAAAGGGGAGAGCTGCACGCGTGCGCGAACGGAGCGAGAGCGAGCTGAGTGTGAGGATGAGAGCGCGTGTTTTCCGAGCCGGCGGCGTGGAAGCACGCGCGGGCCTTTCCAACTCCTCCGCTGCCTCTGCTCCAGCTGCGGCCGCGTCTGCTGCTGCTGTTGCTGCTTCGTGGGCTGGTGCTGGAGCGCTCTTTGGGCGCGGCGCCTGTTCCCGCGGCCGAAGCCCCTTTCCGCAGTGTCGGGAGAGAAGGGAAAACAGAATAGAGGGGTACGATAGTGGGATGTGCACCCAGACCCGCAGCGCTGGCTCTTTGTTTCTTTATGTCTCACTGATCTCGCTTTTCGACCTCTTTCCTCTCTCTTCATCGCTCTGCGCCAGTTCCCTTGGGAAGAACGTAATTATACTGTTACTCTACTCTCCTCATTTTCCATATCTTCCAATCTACTGCATCTCCATCGTCTCGTATTTCACACTTCCACCTCTCTGCTTCTTTTCTCTTCTCTTCCAAATGCTTTCCATTCCAGAACTGGGAAATTTCACCTCACTTTCTTTTCCCTCATCCAACTTTCATCGCTTCAATTATGTTCTTACTCTCTACTTTCTTTTTCTGCACCACTTTATCGCTCCAGCTCTCTACAGCCCTCTAAAATTCGCTACTTCTCGCTCTGCAATTTC
Source organism: Ascoidea rubescens DSM 1968 (assembly GCF_001661345.1). Classification (NCBI taxonomy): domain Eukaryota; kingdom Fungi; phylum Ascomycota; class Saccharomycetes; order Ascoideales; family Ascoideaceae; genus Ascoidea; species Ascoidea rubescens. Next base: position 99,743 of record NW_017962921.1, on the reverse strand, counting down.
GCTATAGTGTCCAAACCTTATATTTCTGCTTTAAACTTTCTTTTGAATGACTTACCATTTTGTGGAGTAAACAGTAATTGACAGTTTGGAATTTTATTCAATTATCGTCTCAGTACTTGTGTCCAATTTGTCGATTAGACCCTTGATAACTATTTCACTCGATTTTCAATATATCAGCTTTCACTTATTCATTTCATTTCAATCTCCCATCTTTAATATAAATATACTCGACATTCTCTCTCTTTTCTTTCCATTTAATCTCATCACAAATATTTCTTTTTTATCACTCAATAAAAAGAACAATACTTAGCTTATTCAACATTATTTGTTAATTTATTTAATCACTTTCTCAATTCAATCTTCTTTTCTCTTTTCTTTTTTAAATCCTCAATTTCTATTCCTCCCTCAATCCTCAATTGCAACAAAATGTCCCACCACGACGAACACCTCTCTGAAAATGTCAGCATTGTTCAACCTCCTGTTAACTTCTTCAAAAAGCGTCCAGATGGTCTAGAACCCTACATCAAATCCTTCGAAGAATACCAAACTCTATACCAACAATCAATCAGAGAACCAAACAAATTCTACTCTGAACAAGCAAGAGAACACTTGACTTGGTTCAAAGACTTTGACATTGCTAAATGGCCTGAGCATGGTTTTGAAAACTCCTGGTTTGTTAATGGTGAACTCAATGCTTCCTACAACTGTGTTGATCGTCATGCCTTTAAGAACCCTGACAAACCTGCCATTATCTACGAAGGTGATGAACCAGGCACTGGCAGAACTGTCACCTACGGTGAACTATTGGAACTAACTTGTCGTGCTGCCCAAATCCTTATCAACATCGGTATCAAAAAGGGCGACACTGTCGCTGTCTACTTGCCAATGGTCCCTGAAACTATCGCTACTATCATGGCCATCAACAGAATCGGTGCAATCCACTCTGTCGTTTTTGCTGGTTTCTCTGCTACTGCCTTAAGAGACCGTATCAATGATGCCAAATCCACTGTTGTTTTCACTGCTGATCAATCTGTTAGAGGTGGAAGAGCCGTTGAAACAAAAAGAATTGTTGACCAAGCTATCAAAGAATGTCCCCAAGTCAAAAACGTTGTTGTCTTCAAAAGAACTGGCGACAAATCTGTTCCTTTCGATCCAAAAATCGATTTATGGTGGCACGAAGAAATCATCAAGTACAAGCCTTATGTCCCTCCAGTAGCTGTCAACTCTGAAGATCCTCTCTACTTGTTATACACTTCTGGTTCTACTGGTAAACCAAAGGGTCTTGTCCACACCACTGCTGGTTACTTGGTCAATGCTGTCATCAGTGCTAAATACGTTTTTGATATCCACCCAGAAGACACTGTCTTTACTGCTGCTGATATCGGTTGGGTTTTGGGTCACACATATGTCGCCTATGCTCCTCTAGCTATTGGTGCCACTACTGTTATGTACGAAGGTACTCCTGTTTACCCAACTCCAACAAGATTCTGGGATATTATCGATGACTACAAATGTACCCAATTCTATGTTGCTCCAACTGCTTTACGTTTGCTAAAAAGAGCCGGCGACCACCACATTGCTCCTTATGATTTATCTACATTGCGTGCCTTGGGTACTGTTGGTGAACCAATTGCTCCTGATGTCTGGGAATGGTACTACGAAACCATCTCAAGAAAGAAAGCCTCAATCTTAGATACCTTCTGGCAAACCGAAACCGGTGGTCCAGTTCTTGGTCCTCTTGCTGGTGTTACTCCTTTGAAACCTGGTTCTTGTTCCTTCCCATTCTTTGGTGTTGAATGTGCCATTTTAGATCCTCAAAGTGGTGAGGAATTAACAGGCAATGAAGTTGAAGGTATTCTCGCCTTCAAAACATCCTGGCCATCAATTGCTAGAACTGTCTGGAAAGATTATAACAGATACTTGGAAACTTACTTCAAACCTTTCCCAGGCTACTTCTTTACAGGTGATGGTGCCGCTAGAGACAAAGATGGCTTCTTCTGGATCTTGGGTAGAGTTGATGATGTCGTTAACGTCTCAGGCCATCGTCTTTCAACTGCTGAAATCGAAGCTGCTATCTTAGAAAACCCAGCTGTAGCTGAAAGTGCAGCTGTTGGTATTCCAAACGATTTAACTGGTCAAGCTGTTATCAGTTTTGTTTCATTAAAAGCCGGTGTCACTCCAGAACAAATTGAAAAGACTAAATTGGAAATGAGAATGACTGTTAGAAAAGAAATTGGTCCATTTGCTGCTCCAAAGGAAATCTTCATTGTTGATGATTTGCCAAAGACCAGATCTGGTAAAATCATGAGAAGAATCTTAAGAAAAATCTTGGTTGGCGAAGAAGATCAATTAGGTGATGTCAGTACTTTAAGCAACCCACAATGTGTTGATGATTTGATCAACCTTGTCAAAACCACTTACAGAAACAAATAAATTGATTTAAATGATAATAACGACCATTAAATTTAATGACTTTGTTTTCTTTTTTGTCCTTTTTCTTTTTTGTCCTTTTTCTTTTTGTTTCCACTTACAGTATAAAATGTTGAAATGTTGAAGTTTTTCTTTTTCTTTTTACTTTTATTTTTTTATCATCTCCTTTTTATATATATACATATTTTGTTATGATCAATAAACCAGTTTGAAAATATAATCCGATACCACTGGTCCCGCAAATGTTGATAACCACGAGTCGAATCTAAACATCAGCCAAGAACGTTTACTGTCAAACTTTATTCCATCTCCCAGTATAAAGTTACAGCCATATCAACACAAGTAGGGGAAATCTAATAAACAACAAACAAAAAATAAACCCAACCTTTAATTTGTAACTAAAACTAAATGTTCTGCACTTGAGCTAGGAAAATCCTTTAAAAGTAGCTGCAATCAATTATTGTATTCCACATTTCCAGATAATGTGCCCACAAACTTAAATTAAATGCCAAACGATCTACAATAAAAGACATTGAGAAGAACCAAATGTGACAGGTTTTCCTTATGAGAACAGAATACCCATTTCTCTATATTTTTCGGCATCAATTAATTGCAAAATACAAAACTCTGCAAATCAACATCAAAGAACCCTCCACGAACAGTCTAAAGTGCTCCTTTTGACTCTCAAGAAAGTTCAGATTTTGCAATTGGTAAAATGACAACCCATAGGGCTGGTAGCTACCATTTTTATGGTGCAATAGGGCTTGTTCGCAGTAGGGCTCTATTCATGCATCAGATCCACAGATTTGGTGCTATTTTCCAACCTTTTTTGTTCTCTTTCACATCTCAATATGGAAGTCGGTGAAATGAATCAAACGTTTTCTTTTTAATTTACCCTTTTGATCTTGTCTTATGTTGGAAACTGTTTGGACAAGGTTGGCCTCGATATACAATGTCTATCCCAGCAAAACAGGAGATTAAGCTTGAGGATGGCAGCTCTGTAATGCCCAAAGAAGAAAACAACTTAGATACTGATCATTCAACCATCCTACACAATCATGGCCCCTCTCCTAAATTTCAAATATTGGTCACTTTATTTGAGGCCTTATCGTCCATTAGGAGATCAAAAAATTCAACAAACAGCAGAAGCTTCACTGCTTACTCTACCAATTCTCACCGGTTGAATTTAACTGATCAAAAAAAAGCAATTATCTCGAAGTTTTACGAAAATTGGAGAAAGAATGTTGGCAATGATATTTATCCAGTCATAAGACTTGCTGTTCCCAAAAAAGAAACTGATCGTCTGTACAATATTCGCGAAACTGTTCTAATCAATTTGGTTTTGAAAGTCTTTAACTTGAATAAAAATTCTGATGAAAACAGGCTATTGAAAAACTGGAAAAACCAAAATGCCAATTTTAAATTTAATAAATACGAATCTCTAATCACTTTAATTACTACTGTTATTACTCAAAGACAGTCAACTGTAAATGGCAGCGAAATAACAATTGATCAATTGAATGACTATCTTGATAAACTCGCCTTTGCAAATTTATCCCAAGATGATAAAATCAAAATCTTTTCTGATTTATTCAACAAATTGAACTCTCTTGAGATCAAGTATTTTCTAAAAATTATTTTAAAGACCTCTGTTGTTCAAAATACTGATACACTATTCTTGTCCTGCTGGCATCCTGACGCTTTAGATTATTATTCTGTTGCATGTAACTTGGAAAAACTTTGCCATAAATTGCTCAGCCCATCAAAAAGATTGAATCAAAAGGAATTGCTAATTTCCATAAACCAACCTTTTTTCCCTGAATTGGCTTCAAAACCTATCAAATTTAATGAAATTACTAAAAAATTTGATAATCAATTTATAATTGAAACAAAATTAGATGGTGAAAGATCCGTAGTTCATATATCTCAGGACTCAAATGGAAATTTTAAATTCAAATTTTTCACTAGACATGCAAAAGACTATACTTATTTATTTGGCGATGACATTCAGTTTGGCACTTTCTCCAAATACTTTAAAGAAATTTTCAAAAAAGATATTAACAAAATCAAAAACCTAATATTAGACGGCGAAATGCTATCATATGACATTAATAGAAATGTTATTCTACCCTTGGGTTACCTCAAATCGAGTCTTCTTGAAGAAACCTTTAAACTTGAAAAACTTCAGACAAATCAAAGAGATCAAAATAATCCAAACAATTTAGTTTACACAAACTCAAGGCCGCTATACGTTATATTTGATATCTTACTACTTAATGATCAACCGATATACAAATATCGTCTCAAAGAAAGAAAAAAACTTTTAAATGAGCTAATCAACCCCAAACCTGGATATATTGAAATAATTGAGACTGAAAATGGTGCCACCGTTAAAGATATTGAAAATTCCTTGAAAAATGCAATCGAAAATAACTTAGAAGGCATTGTTGTTAAAGATATCAATTCCAGATATAAAGCCAATGAAAGAAGCCCGGATTGGATAAAAGTCAAACCAGAGTATTTAGAAGAATTTGGCGATAATGTGGATGTGTTAATAATTGGCAAAATCAACTCAAAGAAACCTTCTTTTATTTGCGGATTGAGAGTTGATGATTCTGAATCAAAAAAATTCATAAGCTTTTGCTCTGTATCAAATGGTATATCAGAGTCTGATTTGAAAGAGATTGAATCATTAACTTATGACAAATGGTATAATTACCGAGAAGACCTTCCTCCCACTGATATCATCGAATTTTCTAAAAAGATTCCAGATTTTTGGATTAAACCTGAAGATTCCATTGTTTTTGAAATTAAAGCTAGATCAATAGAAAATGGAATGGTTGCAAAAGATTATGTGACTGATTCAACGTTATATAACCTTTACATGAAGTCAATAAGAAGGGATAAAAGTTGCAAAGATTGCCTTAGTTATGAAGAATATCTTGAAATTAAACTGATTAAAGATAGTATTGCTGATAAAAGAAAAAATCGTCAAACCTTAGATAATAACAATGAGAATTTCAGTAACAATATTTTTTCACAGTTAATAGGTAAGAAAAAGGAAAGAAAAAGAAAAAGAAATGAATCAGATGATGAGGAAGATGAATTTTTCTATTTGTCTCTGGAATCAGATATATTTGCTGGTTATTGTTTTAACATTTTAAGTGATTATAAATTTAACAACCACAGTAGGAGAGTTTACAAATGTGATATCGAAAAAATTGTCCGAAGAAATGGTGGTGAGATAACAAAGAGCGAGAATGTAGGCTTTACAGAAAATAAAAACTTGGTGTCAATATCAAATATCAGTATGTCTTCATATTTGTTAATTTTTGGTCTTATAAATAAGATTTTATTAACTTTTGTGTTTTGATTTTTTTTCTTTTTATCAATTTGTTCAAACAGGCACAAGAAACACCAATTTGTTATTTGAAAAGGGCTATGATATTCTTTCTCCAAAATGGATTATGGATTGTGTGAAACATAAAAAAATATTGAGTCTCGAGCCTCAATATTGCTATAAAGTTCATGAAAATGTTTTGAAAGAAATCAATTCAAGGGTTGATGAATTTGGTGATAGTTATTTCCTTCAAACAGAGGTTGCTCAATTTCATAATATTTTAAAGAAGATGAAAGAAACATTTAAAATTGACGGCGTTTTAAATCAATTCACTGAAGCAGAGATTCATGGAACAGTTTTTGAATATTTTAAAGAAACCCCAAATATTAAAGTTCCATCAGTGATTTTGTTTCAAAACATAAAATTTTTCATATTTAACATCCGAGACCATTACAGGGAGTTGCTTGAGAAACAAAAAACATCTCTGTCTTTTGAGTTATCAATATTGAATCCATGGAAGTATGAGGAATTGGTCAGATTAGTGTCTTTTTATAATGGAGAAATCACAGGTGATTTCAAAGATGCAGCTTTTATTGTTGTACCAAGCTATTTAAAAGAACAATATCAGAAGAAAGAAGAGAAAAACCTGCGAGTCTTTCACTATTCGAACATGATGAATTCTGTTGTTGGAAATTTTAGAAAAGAGATTGCAAAAAACTTTGGAATAAAACAAGATGGAAACCTTTCCAAAATTCCCAGAATAATTAATGAATTTTTCATATATAAATGCATTGAGGAGGAATGTTTGGTTGCAGCAGAACGTATGTATATTTCATTTTGCAAAAGCTGTTTGATAATGGGTGATTAATAATTACTAACATTCGGTAACACATTTGAAATAGAATACCCATTTCCTGGGCTAGATTGAAAAGATGTGTTTCCTTTTGGTTAAAGAGTTTCTCATTTTATAACTTGTGATATTATGATGTAAAATAAAGGCGAAACAAAACAACTACATTTGCCTTAATAAACTGTGTATTGTAATTAAAACACAATATTTGTTATTTTTTTCCAACACCAAGAGATAGTATTTGATTTATTATAAAATAAAGCAATAATAGCTTCAGATAGACTAGACTTAACATTGCAGGTTGGTGCTTTATCTCCATCTGTTTATATGCTCTTGTTCTGTAGTTAAAATTGGGATATTTCACAGATTTTCGACAGAAAATGAGGTATCCATTGATTATTAAGATTAAGTGAATTGGTTAAATTTTTAGAAAATTAGAAATGATAAGAAGTTAAACAGTAAGGAAGGAGATGTCTAAGAGATGTTGATTGCTTTATTGTTTAATTTCGATAATAATACAGTTGAGAAAAATCGATTCGTAATAATATTAACTAGGCTAATCAAAATCATTTGGATAATTTTAGTTTGATTTGAAAATACAGTGTATCTGCGAAACCGGATTATCAAACAAAACTCAAAGACTATTTTTTTATTCGCAACTAATATTTATCAAGGAAGAGTAAATAATGTTAAATTATACAATTGATAATAAAGAACAAATAAATTATTGTTAATAGTTATTAATAATTATTACTCACTGAAACTAATGAATTTTAAAAGTTTTATAATTTGAAACCATTTTTTGCAAAAGAAACCATTTTTTGCAAAAGAAACCATTTTTTGCAAAAGAAACCATTTTTTGCAAGAGCAGTTAATTGCCTCTACATTTTTGAAACTAAAGATAAAATGGCCTAAATTCTAAATATTAACCGATCTTTGAACTCACCTCGAAAGGAAGTGATTCCTAAACTGATAAAACTGAATTTATCCATAAAAAAGAGTTGGAATAATAAGGGATTAGAATTGGAGAATTATAAAATAGAATTTCAAAGTTTTTAGGCAAAGAGAGAATTACAAAACCCTGGACAGAGGAAGTAAAATGATCTTGATGATTTGAAGTGGTTTTTAGACTTTGCAACAACAGGCTAAATATTAATTAAGTCACTTGTTTTTTTGTTATTTTTCTTTGAACTATTATTTTAGAATCATAAGACAAAGTGAAAATTTTAATTTAAACTCACTGGCTGTATATTCGGATAGAGTTCGTATGCGATACGAATCGAATTAAGCCGCTATTGTTTCAACACGAACAACTTTTCAGCCCTCCGTACGGTGCGGGTTTGCTTGTAATTACGAGTTTTGGAAGATGTTATTCCATTTTAAAGCACAGTTATGATATCCTTTTATTTGCTTTAGTTCTAAATTTAATGACTCTTTCCAATATTAAATGCAGAATATGAAATGATCATCAAGGTTGTAGAATACATATCATATAATTTTATTTCTTAGTAAACGATTAATTAGCATATGATTGGCGGAATTATAAAATTGAATAGTTTAGTCAAACTCATTGCGAGTTGTTTTTTTTTTGTTTTAGAAATATGAGAAGTTGTATTCATAACCGAGGACAGTGAGAAATAATATGTGAGGTCAGTAAACAAGTTAAAACCAAACTAGAACTCACATTTCTTGTCCAATGCTGTTCATCCAAAATAACACTAGATTTTGTTAGTCCTGGGATACAACCTTAAGATTTTCTGCTCTAATAGCGCACGTAGAATCGAACTTGAACAGCATTTTCAAAGAGGTGCTAGAATGAGTGAGCAGTTGGATTTTAATTGATTCGGCAGGAATAAAAAAAACCGGCAAGTCTGATAACCAAGGGAAATTTAGCAAAGATCAGATACCAGACTTAAATTAATGTTTGAAATTCATGTTTAGACTGTTTTGAAGAGTGAGGAAATTGGATCTTTATTAAAAGACCTTGCAGTTCGATAACCATGGCTAAGCTTGGTTTTAAAGCAGCACATTTCAAAATCCTTCTCCGAAAAATCATTTGATGTTTTATCGGGTTCTAAAAAAAAGGGACATTTGGAGGGAGAGTATAAGATATTATTATAATGGAGCACAGATTGGACGATTTCAAAACAATAGAGTTTTTGCTTGCTGCAAGTGTGTTTGGATCCTGCAATAAACTACTTACATCCACGTTAATATTGATGCATGCATTGTGGACGCATCATGCATGCATTCGTGCGTTTCTTGAGTGTTTTTGAGTTTTTTTCACTCAAAACAATCAAATCAAAACAGTCAAAATGATCAAAAGAATCAGAAATGGTGGATGTCGTGCAATTTTGCTATTTTATCTGGCTATTATCTAATTGGTGCTATAATCTCTGCGTGTGTTGTTTTGTGCACCAAAAGGAGCAAAATTGCCGGTTTTAGATTGCCAACTTTTATTATTTCGTCAGCACTTTGACTGATTTGTTTCTCGGTATTTAAGTGCAAGGAAGGAACTGCGGTTCTGGATGGATAATGGTCGATTAATAATCAAAGTTACAGCTAGATATTTGCAGTAAAATAGGCTAGATTAGTGATGTTGGAAAACATGTATTTGCAAAAAATGTGATCGGTTGATCATCCATTGGAACCATTTAGTTTGTATAATTTGTATTAAATTAAGAATATTCGCCCTACAAACAGACCAAAATAAATGAATTCTGAATAATCGTTAGGATTGTAAATAAATTTTAATGAAATTTTGCAGTGAACAGTTTTTCTTAAAAGCAAACAGAGTACAAGTTTTGAGTTGCCAGCAAAATCAGTAATTAAATTTAATTTGTAACTTTCGGGTCAATCTAATTTTTGTAGGCTTTTTTTAATTGTGTATACCATTTCAAATCATGTTTTAAACAAAAGCCTATTAGTACGAACTAAAAATTATAACATTTAGATTAGCAGCTATTTTTCTCTTTCCACTGGAACCTTTTAATAATAACAAATTCATATTCACGATTGTTTGACTGGTTTGCTTTTTTCTTTCAGGTATCAAAATTGATTTTTTTATTGTTGATTTTGTTGCCAAAGCACAGATTTGTTATTGTTGTTTATTGTTGAGTTTTCTTTTGCTCGGTACTGTTTTCACCACTACACAGTGCATATCTCCAACAATCTCGAATAGCAAAATACGAGGTTTTGATTTACCAGATAGATAGAAAGTCATCTCGCCTTCAGAGCTTTTTGTCCGCATAATCTTGAATTTCTTGTAACACAAACTGGATATTTAGAGCATCAATATTACTGCATTGTGTAGCAGGAAATATATTTTAGGAAAAAGCAGGATAAATCAAGCGAAAAGCTCTATTCGGCGACAATAAGCAGCTTATAACTGGAATATTCTGATATTTTGTACAGATTTCCATTGATTGTTGTTTTGCTTTCCAGATGGTTATTGCTTTTTGTTTATTTAATAAAAGCGCAATTTCGGAGTGTGGGTGGATTTAAGCTTTGTCTTTTGCATACTGTTATTTCAAAAACGATGTAGAATCAGAGGATTATTTATAAATTTATCTGAATTCATGTTCAGAGTCCTAAGCGAATCGGTAACCTCTGGTTTTTTTTACTCTCGAGAACTAGATAAAAATTTGCTGATATTAGTCAAGAGTGTTGTGTAAAGCTTAAAGTGCATGTTTTTAGAATAACATTTAAAATTATAATAATTATAATAATTATAATACTTGTAATAATTATCAATAGAATTAGTTGATTCCATTGGAGTTTAAGAGAACACCCACCGGAAACAACGTAATATCTGGTATTAATAAATTAAATGATAATCTGAAGCTGAATCTATTTTAGTTAGCTTTTAGAAAAGAAAAGCAAAAGAAAAAAAATTTTAATTTTTTAATTAATTTGACTATCATATGTTTTTTTTTCTTTTAAAAAAAATAAACCCCTTAGAGAGTTTGTTCTTGGTTTTTATTTGGTTTTTATTTGATTTTCAATTAACCATATCGATAAGATGCTTTTTATTATTCTCATTTAAGAACAAAAAAAAGATATAAAAAGATATAATTTCTGCTCCAAAATCAAATCATGAAGAAGATTTTACTAGAAAAGCTGCAGATCTTAAAAAAACAAGTTGCAGAATACTAAATAGCATATCCAAGACAGTATTTGTTTATTAAAAACCCCCCAAGTTGAAATAGTAAAACAAAAACAAAAGGATAATGGAAGCTTATTCATCATCAACGACAGTGTTAGAATCAATTGATGAAACAGTTGGTGTTGCTTTAAATGAGATCAAAATCACATCAAATAAAGCAGCTCAGCCTATCCAACCAATCAAAAAGAAACGTTCTCCATTGAAAGATCAAAAGCTCAGTGCAGTTGATACACTAGGAAATGTTTATACAACTCCTGAGTTCACTCTTAAGGACATTATATCTGCTGTTCCCAAACATTGTTTCAGAAAAAACAACTGGATTTCGTTTTCATATATTTTGCAGGATGCGAGTGCACTGATAGTGTTGGGGATTTTGACACATTACTATATTATGCCTATGGTAGACAATGTGTTTCTAAGATTTGTTTGCTGGTGTCTCTATTCATTTGGTCTTGGTGCTTTTATGACTGGGTTGTGGGTTGTGGGCCATGATTGCAGTCACAATGCCTTCAGCGAGACAATGATACTTAACGACATTGTTGGGTGGTTCTTGCACTCGTACACCTTGGAGCCCTTTTTTGCTTGGAAAGATGGGCACAATGCCCACCACAAGTCCAATGCCAACATCCAGAAGGACAATGCCTGGGTTCCAATCGAAAGAGAGAGGTATTTGAGACAGCATGGAGTGAAAACATTGAAGGAAATTGGAGAAGAGGCACCAGTTGTTACATTGCTTAACATCATAATCCGCCATTTAATCGGCTTTTTCTTACACATTGTGGTGAATGCTTCAGGGCAGTACTACAGCAGATTCTATCCTGGGGAACCAGACACTTTTGCCAACAGACTCAAGACCAGTCATTTCAATCCAAAATCTCCCATCTTCAGCGAGAGATTCAGAAACAATTTGTCGTTGCACATTGTGAGTGACATTGGGGTTTTGATCACCATAATATCACAGTACTACATCTACTCGGTGTTGGGATACGGCTGGTTTAATTTCATGGTCAACTATTTCATTCCCTATCTCTGGTTCAACCACTGGGTGGTTTTGATTACATTTTTGCAGCATTTCGATCCAATATTACCCAAGTACGATGATTCAGCATGGACCTATGTCAGAGGAGGATGCTGTACCATCGATAGAAGTCTTGGATTCCTTGGAAAGTACATCACCCATTTGGTGTCGGAGGCTCATGTTATCCACCATTTCTGTCCAACAATTCCCCACTACCATGCAATGGAAGCGACAGAAGCAATAAAGCCTGTGATGGGAGAACATTACAAGTCAACAGACGAGAGCTTGTTTGTCAGTGTGTACAAAGTCTCGCGCCTCTGCCAGTTTGTCGAGGGCAGCAATGGAATGCTCATGTTCAGAAACACCAACAATCTAGGTGTCCCACCCCAGGCAGACGACAAGCAGTGATGGTTTGCATCGAAAATTACTGAAAGAAGACGCTTTCAGTAATTCGAACACTGCTGGACAGGCGCATTTGGGTTTTTTTCAGGTTTTAGGAAACTTACTGTGTTATTTATATTTATGTTTTACTTTCTTTCTCTTTTTCTTTCTTTCTTTCTCTACATTCACTATTCTTTATTCTAGACTATATTCTGCTCACGAAATACAGCAAATGCATCGTATGCGCTATAATGCAAAAGAAACAGTAGACGCAGAAGACGCAGAAACACAGCACGTCTTGCATGTGCCAGCGCGGCGGGTCTCTAGATCAAAGCTTCCCAAAAGAGTAACCCCTCGAAAAGCGATTGAGGACTGAAATCACTCAGCTTCCAAACCTCCTCTGTTTTGTTCTTCTCGTCCTGCTTTTGCTGCTCAAAGTCGGCTTGATGGTCTTTACGCTGGCGACTCTACTCTAGCTGCTTCTACTGCTTTGATCTGTGTGCTCCCTGTGCTCTTGTCTCTGTATCAATTTGCGATTTTCCCTCTTGCTCCATCACAATGTCTAGCTTCGATCAGTCGAACAGAAACGTTATCCAGCACAACAAAACTGGAAACAACAATCTCAATAACACTGGATCCATGACGCTTAACAACAACCTAGAAGGCTTTACCTCGACTTTGGACTTTGAGAGAAACCAGGCCAATTTGATGGAAGGTCAGGTCAATCCGCTACTCTCAGGCTTTGAATCATTCCACCAGCAAAATGCTCTCCAAAACCATCCTCAGCTTCCTGTTTCTACTTCTGCTCAATCTTGCTTGCACTCTCAATTGAATTCTCAATTGAACTCTCAATTCCAACCATCACACCCACTTCAGCACAATCAACAATCTTCTCACAACCACATCTATACAAAACACACAAATCCAACCCCTGGTATGCATCCAAGTCCTATGTTAAACTCCAACCCATGTTCAAATGAAAATTTGAATCCAAATATATCAGAAAGTATAAATGAATCCATAAGTGAAGGCCTAAACGATAACATCAACGAAAACACAAACTGCAAACTTAATAACTTCTACAGCACCACCAATAAAAAACATAAAGACGAAATATTTACCAATATTTTTCAAACTCTAAACAATACGAATTTATCGATAACAGATTTATTAAATTGGTTGATACAAAATAATAAGCCCCAATTTTACCAACAAAAGAGAATCATTAGAAATTACATGTACAGTCATAATACTCCACTACAATTCTTTCTATTATCCAAAAAATTTAAGAAAAACGATGAAGAATTTAATTTCAATCCATTGATCGACATCTTATCCATCAAATTAGCAATAGAATTGGATAACTTGACTAATTTACAATATTTCAATAATTTTAATTTCAATGACTCCATAAAGGATAATTTTCAAATCAATATTTCTCAGGTTTTATCTACTTTGGAGACAAATTCCCCCTTACTTCTACGATTTTTAAACAACCTATTCAATTCAACAATTAGCTCAAAGATAAAAGATATTAATGCAATTGACTCATTTCACAACTCACCTTTTAACAAAAATAATAAAAACACTACAAATATTAATACCAATGAAAATGAAAATGAAAATGAAAACGAAAATGAAAATGAAAATGAAAATGAAAATGGAAATGGAAATGAAAATGAAAATGAAAATGAAAATGAAAATGAAAATGAAAATGAAAATGAAAATGAAAATGAAATTGAAATTGAAATTGAAAATGACAACGACAACGACAATGACAACGACAATGATAATGGCAATAACAATGATGAAGAAGATGGCAACGAAATTGCCAATAACCAAAGCTTAAGCGACTCTAATGATGAAACAAATTCATCAACTATATCCAACAACCTAAACTCAACCTCACTTAATACTCTCACTAAAAATTACAAACTTTACGGAATAATAAACATTTTGAATCACCATAGACATCCAAAACAATCAAACTATTTACAAAGATTCATGGGCTTGAAACTATATTCTTTAGGCGTCGACAAAAAATCTCTTCGCATAGTTTCTGACTTTGGTTTATGTGGTAAAAAGACTACCATTTACTATACAATAAATGAATACATCGACAAGCAATCTTTACCCTTGATAAATCACACCAACAAAAATAACCCAAGTAGAAATCCTAACAATAATAACAAAATCAAAACCAAAAGTTCTCAAGATGATAAACTTATCGAAGATATAAAATTAAATTTACTTTTCAAAATTAATAATAGACCAGTTTTCACAAATTCAAAATCTAATACTAAAGACGACGAAATGCCCAACAATTTTAGATACTTTTACTTTAATAATATTCTAAAAAATAGCATGTTATACAATAAACCGACAAAGATTAAAAGAATCAAAAAAATTCAAAATGATCCAAACTTGGGATTGAATTCTAATATAATTCCAAATACAGAAATCACTTCAACTTCTGATCCCAAGAGAAGAAAAATTTCAAATAACATCAATGATAAAGTAATTGCTGATTCAAGACATATAAAAATAAATTCATCAAACTCATTACAACATCAGAATCAAAATCAGAATCAAAATCAGAACTCAAATCCCAATTTTAATCTAAATTCTCATCAAAACACCAATTTCAATTTAAACATAAATCTTGACAACCAAAATCAAAACCAAAATCAAAATAAAGGTCTGAATCAAAATCAAAATCAGATACAAACCGAAAGTTATAATCAAAATTATTCTCAAAATATTAACCAAGATCGCTCATCAATGCAGCAAACAAATAACTTGAATTTTCAACCAATGGGTGGATATTTCAATAAATTAAATTATTTGAGCCAGATAAACAAAATTAAAAATATCAGTTCATTTGAGCAGACCTCAAATCAACAAAATAGTAATCATATTCATTTAAACCACTATCAGCCGACAATATTAAATCAGATGAGAGATGATAATCATAATATGAATGTTTCTTCTAGAAGCAGTTCCAATGACTTAAATAACGAGAATGGAAGAGAAGATAACAATGGAAACAATACTAATGGTTTCAATTTATCCCCAGAAACGAATAGCAATAATATAAATTGAAGATTTTTTTATTTGATATTTTTCCTTTTACCTTCTGCATTTATGATTCTGTATGACTAAACTAAATTATCTGTAATTATTTTATTTTTATTCATTGTTAGGTTGTTTTTTCGAATAATTTTTTCTTAAATGTCTTGTATTTTTTATATAAAATGAATATATAATTAAACTTAGTTAAATGATAAATAAAATGAAAGATTAATCATAGTCCGAAAAATCTGAATCTGAATTGTATTTCGATGATCTGATATTTCGATTAGATGAAATATTTGTTCTTCCCAGTCTTGTATTTCCATTATGGTTTCTATTATAAGCATCATTATCATCATCGTCGTTGTCATCGTCAATATCACTATTATTATTTATTGATAGTCTCTTATCGTTTTCTTTAACTAGCTTCAAGTTGACCAATACTTTTTCTAGATCTTGTAAATTTGTTGAATTCCCACCTAATTCGAATAAAGTTATGTATTGTTTCAAGACGTCGCCATTATAATATATTAGTAAAGTAGGACAATTTGAATCTGGATAATTTTCAATGGCTCTTTTACCTAGGATTTCAACAAATTTCAATTCAGCAAAAATTGGAGCAATTTTTTCAAATAAATTTGATAATATTCTTGACTGCAAATTTGATGAAAGAGACAAATGGACTAAAACACAGACGTTTTTCAATTCAGTTATTTCAGATTTGTATTCAGGTCTTGAGATGTGGTAGACTTGACCGAAATTTGATGAGACTAGTAGGGAGTTTAATTCATTGATTCTTTTTATTTTGTAGGAGTTTAAGAAGGCGTCATCTTCAATATCTTCCAATTCGTCTAGTTCGTCTAGAGTTTTATTTTCCAATCTGTTTTGATGTTGTTGTTTTATTGCTTGGTCGATTGCATCTTCGATGTCTTCAGTGGGAGACTTTGGTCTTTGGGGAATTATGCCCTTTTCTCTCAAGATATCATTCCATTCAGTGTCTTCATTTGGATCGACTTGAACTTGCATTTTTTAGTGTTTCTCAGTGAGTTACTTTGTTAGAGTATGAGATGGGAGATAAATGGGAGATAAATGGGAGATAAATGGGAGATAACAAATATGTCATAAATTTTCCATCCCTATTTTCTGAACCGAGATAGACAGATGCGAGATCTGGAGTTCGGGACGTGAGGTAAATTCAGGACACATACATTCGAGTGGAAAATGGAAAGAAAAACCACAAAAGTGATTAAAAGACAAATGATTTTTGAATAAATAACAAAATGACTTACAGAAATAATATATGTATATATATAGACACAAAAAACAAAAACAAAACAGAAACAGAAAGAGAAAGAGAAACAAAAACTATAAATTAATCAATGCTTATGGAAAACCAGAGTTTCCGTTGTTATTACCATTATTATTACCATTATTGTTACCGTTATCACGATTATTTAGAAAGCTGTTGGCAAGATTTTGTAACATTGGATTATTCATGAGATCAGCAAAGTTTGGAGTAGCAGAGCCTGCTCCAGTAGCATTGGAATCCGAATTTGAATTTGAGCTTGAATTTGGAGCAGGGCCTGAAGAAGGGTTTGCACCACCAAGACCACCAAGACCCATGTTTTGAGCCATTTGTTGAATGCTTGGGTTTGAGAGAAGGCCCTGTAAAGCATCGGGGTTTTGCATCATTTGTTGAGCAGCTTGCATTATTTGAGGGTTTTGCATCATACTAGCTAAGGATGGCATACCACCAGCACCAGCACCAGCACCAGCACCAGCACCAGCACCACCAGCACCGGCACCACCAAACATACCAGCGAGGTTTGCTAGATCCGGGAATCCTCTATTAGTAGAAGTGGTGTCATTTTCAGATTGAGGCTGAACTTGAGCTTGATCACTATCATTTGAACTAATTGAATTTTTCAATTGTTCCTCGTATCTTAATTTAGCAGTGTTATAACCTTTGATAGAAGAGGGTGATTGTTTGTCGCCTTCAACATCTAAACATTTTTTATAGGCGTCCATTGAGGCCTTTGGATCACCCAAGGCATATTTAGCTAAACCTAACCTTGAGTATGCTTTGGCGTATGTTGGATCCAAAGATATAGCCCTTTCAGCATCAGCAACAGCCAACTCATGTTTTGAAGCCGACGAGTAGGCAGCGGCTCTGTTAGATAAATACACAGCGTTAGTTGGCACCAATTGGATAGCCTGGGTATATTTATCAATGGCCTGTTGGAAATCTCTGCGAGACATTGCACGGTTTCCTTCTAATTTAAGGGCATCAGCTTGTTTTCTCAACTCAGTATCTTCGACTGGAGGGGCGATAGGAGCCTCTGTGGTAGGAGAATTGGAGGAGTTTGTGGAAATAGCCTGGGTCAACAACTCAACAAGAGGCTTGCCTTTGAATTTGGAAGCAACAGCAGCAGGAGTATCGTCGACACTGACCTCGTAGGCATCAGCAATACAGTCAATCACCACATCTTGCAATGACTCAGCATAGTCCTCACTGATTTGGTTTTTCTTGATGGAGTCCTGAAGGAAACTTATGATCAAGTGGGCGACGTCCTTGTTGGTAACAGACATTTTGAAGTAGTAGTATTGGAATTGTTGGAGTTGGAGAAGAAGAAGCAGTTGATTCAGCAGTTTTCTGTTGGAGGCAACGCGCTGCTTTCTAGAATGTTCTGGCCCGATCGGGAATGTGGTTTCCACCTGCTTATACAGGAAATACCTGTTTAAGGAATACACGTGAGCGTTATGTGCACACACGCACACACACATTCATATACCGCATCCAGCGCGGTGGATTCCAGCTCACGACCAGGGCTGTGGGAGAAGAGGTTGAGGAAGATCGACACTGAGAAGCATCAGAGGGCTAATTCAGTGCTTTGCTCTTTGCCTGCTCTTTAATTGCCATCAACCTCGTCTGCTGCTGCCTCTGCTGCTCTAACACTCTGCTATTCTGCTACTCTGTTGCTTTTTCTACTGCTCTGCTACAATGCTGCCAACACAGCTGTTCCACTTGCCCACTTTGCTTAATCCATTGCTCAATGCTCTCTTCAACAACCCTTCACCCTCCAGCTCTGCCTTGAATGAAATCTACCAGACCATCAACAAGTACCCTTCGAACTTCATTCTATTGGTGCCCTCAACCCATTTCTTGCTCAACTATCTTAACAAGGATTCCAATGTGTCCTACAGAGACCTCTCATACAACTTGGACTTCATAAAGTCCCATATCATCAGAATCTTTCATGACAACGTCAACGACAGGCTGACCAACAAATATGCCCCAAACAATACCAATGCTTTGGCAAACGACTTTTCTAACAGAAAATTGACCTCCAAAGTATACATCAATTTGAATAATAAACAAATTTACATAAAAAAGGATTGCATTAGTACTTTGGATCCCAAAAATTACGAGTCCATAAAGAAATTCAAAATTATTAAAATTGACTTGTTTCCAAATTTTAATAATTTCCTAAATTGTAAAAATGTTAAAATCATATATATAGAAAAATCCATAATCGGTACTCCAATTAAAATAATAGATCCCAAATTTGATAATATTTCTCCAAATTCTCTTGATTCTAATACAGATATAAATACAAATACAAATACGAACAATACCAATAATAATATGAAGAATACTAATAATAATGATAATAATGATAATAATAATAATAATAATAATAATAATAATAATAACAATAATGATAATGATAACAATAATACCAATAATAATGAAAGTGATGATGATAATTGCTCTGTCAACACGCTGAATGACTCCAATAATGATCCCAATGGCAATAATAACTCCAATACTAATAACAACTGCGACAATGACGATGACATTGATTCAGAATCAAAACTATTTGATAACTCTTCAAACACAATATTATCAATCAAAAACTATAACTCAAATACATCCTTTGAGCAAATAATGAGAAGATTTCCTCTAATTTCAGAAATCTTGGGCAACAGATTCAACAACATATTCAATTCTTTCGACCTAAAAAAACTAAACTCAATTGATGATCTAATATCAAAATTTAATCAATTGATATCAAATTTAAAATTGCTATTCAATACTTTACCACCCTACTTAGTAAACGATATCCTAAAATTCTCTCCTTCAATTGATCTAAATCAATGCATCTACGATTACGCTGAACTAAACCTATACCATAAAATTTACAATAAACTAATCCTACTATCAAATAATAACTCAGTTTCATTCAATTCACTCTTCTATAACGATTTGCAATATCTCTCAAGCAATCAACTAAACTTGTCCGAAAAATTCCTCCTATTTGAAAACAATCACCAATTGCTATTTCTTGAAAGGAAACTAATCAAAGCAATCCAAACCTTTAAAACATTATCTCTATCAAATAACTACAACTCAAAACTAAAAATTCTTTTAAATACCATTAAAATTTTAACAAACCAAGAGCAAATCCTACACTACAATTACGCTCAAAATAAATTTCAAAAAGTCAAAAGTTTCATTATTGATGCTGACAATCTTATCGGTCTACTAATCCTAGTAGTAATCAATTCAAAGATTATTAATCTAAATACCCATTTCAATTATATCAAAAATTTCTCCTATATCGATATCGAAAAGGGTAATTTAGGCTATATTTTTTCCACATTTGAAGCTGTAATATACTATCTACAGAATCAAGAAAACAAAATCAATCTATCTAGGAATTCTTTTAAAAATAAAAAATTTTGGAACTTGATCAAAAATAATGATCTAACTCAATTAAACAATCTATTAAACAATGAACTTGAATCATCTGATTCAAAAATATCCCCTGATTCCTTTCTTAAAAGCAGAACAATTAATGGTGAATCCTGTTTAATGTTAGCAGTTCAAAGTTCCAATTATCAAATTTTTAAAACTTTGCTTAATTATGAAAACATTTTCACTCTAGAAGATATTTTATACGATAAAACAATCTTTAATACAACTCTATTGAACCAAGCTTTAAAATTAGAAAATATCCCAATCATTAACGAAATCGTTGATATAATTTCTTCATCTTGTACTATTCCCGAACAAATTTTTTACTATAATATTCCCGATAACTTTAATAGAACTATAGGCCACTATTTAATTCATTATGATGAATTAATCGATAAAATCGGCTTATTTATAAACTGGATTTTTAAAGATATAAACCATCAAACTCCTTTATTTACCATATGCAGAAAATATGACGATACAAACTACGATAACTTGATTGAAAGAACCTTTAAACTAGTTAAATACTGGTATAAACTCAAAGGCCAGGCTTTTGATTATAAAAACCATATTGATAATAAAGGAAATACTTTACTCCATATCTTGAAATCAAATTTAAATGTATTATTATCAGATAAAGATTTATTAATTAATTTAAATGAAGAAAATCATAAAAGAGTCACACCATTATTAAACTCAATCAAATTGAATAGAATAAATAATGTGAAAGATTTAATTCATGACAAAAGAATAAATCCAATAAAAGTTGACAAGGTAACTTTTTTTACTCCTTTAGATTACATCAAAATGTCTTCCAACTCAAAATCAACAACAAAACTAAATACAAGTTTAAACAGTAACAATAATAATGAAAATGATAATATCAATGACAATAATAAAAAATATATTGATAGTGATAACGGGAATATAGATAATAATAATAGTTTTGTAAGTGAAAATTCTAGTCAAGAATCCAATAATCCATTGATAATACAAACCGATAACTATCAAACTACCGAAAACAATGAGAATAATGATAAGAAAAACAGAACAGTTTTTGAGACTATATTTGATTCATTTTTTCTTGATAATTATGTTTCCTTTTTCAATGACAAAAAAATTGGAATCATCCGACCAAGGTATGATGGCCATTATAAATTTGTAATAAAAGGACAGATGAAGTACCCAGTTTCAAAAGATTCCTACAGGCTATTTACATATTCAATTATGCATGATTTGAATGATTTTAAAATACTATTAAAATATATTAAAATTGAGTTTCCAAACATTTTTTTGCCGGTTGATAAATTAATTGAAAATATTACAAATTTTGAAAATATATCTGAAAAAAATTTATTGCATTTCAACAAGCTATTATTGAATGAGTTGATATTTGAGCTAAATATAAATTTATTTAATTATTTATTAAGCGCTAAATCTCTAAACAATTATGAATTAATTTGGGAGTTTTTAGTTTTACCAGTATTCAATAATGAGAAAAATAATCTAGAAGAGCGATGTTTAAATCGGGTAAATAATTTAAAAGAAAAAATATTGATGTCGAATGATATGAATAATAAAGTGAGAAAAAAGGCACCATTATCAGTATCATCCTCATCTTCAATGTCATTACCATCATCAATAAAAGAGTTTCCGAAAAATATAAATGAGATATCAATTTTTTTGAAATATTCATATAACGATATAAAGGAATATAGTTTTTTGATAAGCAAATTGAATAAATTGGGATTGTTTATCGATTTGAAGACCAAGGATTATCAATATGTGACTAAGAATGTGATGTTTGAAAAAGTTTTAAATTATAAAGACAAGTTGATATATGAAGAAGAAAAAAATAAAAAAAGAAACAGAAATATGAAAAATATGAAAAATATGAATATGAATATGAATAATAGAATTGAAACAGATAAATTTGTCGAATTGCCTAAAATTATAAGCTTTTTAAAAGATTTTAGTAGCAATTATAAGATATTTGATGAGAGTGAACCCAGTGCATATTCAAAATTGTGTATGATGATTAAAACCTTTGAGATGATAAGTAAAAACTTGGTCAAGAATATTGAAGTGATAATTAATGAATTAGTACCTGAATGGTGGAGAATGTATAATGAAATGGATGATATTAAGAAGTTGTTAAGCAAAATGAATAATAAAAATCGTGATAGTAACAAGAATGAAAGTGATGCAAATCGTAAGAGTTTAATAAATAAAAAAAATAAAATAAAAAAAAAGGCATCAAATAATAGTTTGTCAAAGGTATTTGGTTCTGTGAATGTTATTAATGAACCTATCAGGTTATTCAAAAAAATATCCAAGAAAAATTTAAATGAGCCGAGTAAAAACATTAACAATATTGAAAATGGAAGTACTCTTGGTGATATAAGCGAAAGTGAGCGTCTATTTGGAAATTATAATGAAAACAATGACTTTGAAAATATAGAAGACAACAGATTAAATAATGATGATATTAATAATGGTATTAATAATGATCTTGATAATGATTTTGATAATGATTTTGATAATGATCTAAATAATAATCTAAATAATGATATTAATATTAATAGTGAAAATGGGGGAAGCAATGAGTTAATTATAGAAAGTATAGATGAATCTGGGAAGATTATAATACTTGAGAAAGAAAAAGATGATGAAATGAAATACAATGAGATAATTAAATCATCATCGGGCAAAAAAATTTCATTTTTCACAAATATAATTGAAAGTAAAAGAATCAATTTCAAAAAACAATTGATTGAGCGATTCAAGAAATTGGAAGTGGAAATCATTGATTTAGAGCAAAAAATTAAATTCAATCACGAATCTTTAGCAGTTGAAATTGGAAACTTTAATGATGTTAAAAAGGTTTTTTGGGAAAATACAATAAGAATTTTCATTGAGGAGCATTTGAAAGATATAAGATTTTGCAAATTAGCTCATGAAAAAGCGCTTTCTGACATCAAAAGAATGAAAATTTGAGACAAGTAAGTAATTATCTCTTAAATAGAAGCAAATAAAACAAAGCTACAGACAGTTTTGTAACAAGAAATCATGTTAAGTGGTTTTCTGATTTGATGTAGAAAATAAATCTGAATAACTTGTTAGTTAAATACATTCAGAAAACTACAGATTATAGTAATAAGAAAAGAAGCACTCCCTATCAGGGGCTCGAACCCTGGACATTTCGGTCTCTTGCGAGACAAGAAAAATCCCTAAAAGCCGAACGCTCTACCGACTGAGCTAATAAGGATGAGTGCTTAAACTTGAGAATCATAAAAATAATAATACCCAAACAAAATTATTAATAATAATATTAATAGTAATATTCTGTGACAAATGGAATAAAATATTTCACAAATATTTCACAAATAAAACCATAGTTCTCACTACAAAAAGGTAATCGCCAATTCCAACATCCCTCTATCAATCAAAGGACTACCCACATTTAAAATCCTATCACACAGGACCAAGGAGGAGGTGAGCGCGGTGATTCAACTTCGCACAGGACACCTCTTTGGTGAAGATACCCCGTGGAGAGCTGGGTATATGAGCAGCAACCAATGCAAATGTTCCCTCTCAGAACCGACGATAATTCATTATATCTTCCAACGTCCAATCAACTCACAGGCTAGAATCCGATCAGAGATTCAAACAATTTTCTCTGACGAAGTGGACCCAAATATTATTCACACATACCTAGGCACTAAATGGGGCATATGCAAACTCATTATATTCATCTCCCATGCATGGCAATTCATAAGGTAATTTGACACCAGCATACATCTTCTTAGATTTCACACTCCTGTCTTTGATATGAGTTTTCTTCCTATTTATTAGGTTTCCTCACATCTACAGTAGAATTACAAAGATAGCATTCACTCTTTTATATATAGATATAATAAATAACACCGCGCAAGAACCCCGATAAAGTGGGCTCTTAGCAACTATTTTTTAAAAAAAATAGTGACTATAAATTAAACTACCCAAAAACAAACAAATACGGTAACTGCCGCATTACTTCAAGCTTAAATATTTTTAAGAAAAGTTAAGCTTAGTTAGTTTCCGATATAGTGTAACGGCTATCATGGCACGCTTTCACCGTGCAGACCCGGGTTCGACTCCCGGTATCGGAATAAATTTGTTGTTTTTACATGTAATGTTTTTATCTTTTTTTTGATTTTTTAGGGTATATCTTTGAGCATTTTTTTTTATCGCTGAATTCAATCACAAATTGCCTTTTGATTCTACATTTATTTGTATACATTTACTGCAATTCATTATTATTAGCACCATTAGATATGATTAATAGCTATCATTAAAAAGAAATTATAAATTTGTAAAAACATAAAAACACAAGATTAGAAAAATCAAAAAATCACAAAAAAAGACGTCAGACAAAACCTTATTGTTTAGCTAGATGTTCCTTTATTTCTTTTTTTCATTGCTGCCTATTTCTGAACCTTTATCTGAAGTTCCCACTTCTGCTTCAGGTTCTTGCTTTTCTTCTTTAGGTTTGTTATGGATAACACCTTTCACTTCTTTGGCATAACTATCGTCGATGTTAGAAATTGGTCCAACGTACCAATTTTTGGCTCCAAGTAGCCACCAACCTCCTGCACCAAGAAATACTGCACCTAAAATAACAATTGTGTAGTTCATGTTTTCTTTATCAACTGGCATAAAATTGGGGAAAACAAAGACAATTGAAAGGAAAACTGTCCAAATACATGAATATGCCATAACTGGTTTGTAGAATTTCCCCAAACTAAATGGCCCAAATTTAATTCCCATTTTTTCGGCATTGAGTAAAAATGCTCCAATAACAACAACATACGACCAATCCGTTGCAATTGCACATGCTGAAAATATTGCATTCATTGCAACTGTTGAGCCTAAATTGATCAATGATAATAAACACATAATCAAGACCAATATCCATAGTGAGTTTAATGGGACACCGGTTCTTTTATTAACTTTTCCCAAGAATTTATGGTATGGCAATCCTCTGTCTCTAGCAAATGACCAAATACCCCTTGAGGTTGAGCAACATGCAACTGCACCAGTAAACCAAATAATGATAAAAGCAAGAGTCAAATATGCTGTCGCTGCTTGCTTTCCCATGGCATGAGTATAAACTGCAACAATTGGTTGTCCAGTTTGAGAGTTTAAAATTGCATCGATATCTGTTCCCATTGATAAGGTGAAAACAATGACTAAAACCCATCCCAATATAGCTGTGACAGTCAATGCTAATGCAATGGCCAATGGTGTATAGTATGCTGCATTGTGAACTTCTTCTGAGATTCTTGATGCTGAATCGTAACATGTCATAACCCACGACACATTCAAGAATCCAAATAAAAAGGCCCAACCATCTGAACTCCACCCTGTGTTATTGACAACATGGTTAAATGTGAAATCTGCTGTGTTAATCTTAGGACATTTAACCAATAAATGAATTATTAATGCAATCGTGGATCCGATATTAATGATACAGTAATATTGAGTAATTGAAGCCAATATATCGTTGGGTAAGGAATTAATCAATCCATGACTTATCATAATCAAAATTGAAACTGCAGTAACATGGCCTTTTTCAGGAACATATTCATAGTCACTATACATGGAAATAATAGCCAACAATAAAGTTGCTGCACCAAAATCAGTACTTGTTACACCAGTTATGACACCAGTTAAATACAACCACCCATCGATCCAACACGACAATGCAACCCATTCTTTAGGAACAACTTGACTTAATGTATAATACATTCCACCTGATGTTGGGAAACAGGAAGTGATATGTGCCACTGACCATGCAATACATAAACAACCAAGAGCACCAACAAACCAGCACCAAACAGCACAAGCTGGGCCTCCAGACCATAATGGGTACAAATAAGTGATGGAAATGGTACCCATAAGACCTGAGATTGAAAACGCAAAAGAAAATGTAGAAAGGAAATTATATCCTCTGTTGAATTCTTGTTTGTATCCTAAATTTGCTAATTCTGCAGCATCAGAATCTAACTGGACCCCAGTAGAAGATAGGACTGGCGTGATCTTTTCAATATCTGCCATCTTGGATAATTATTGTTGTTGTATTTGTTGAAAAAAAAATAAAAACAAAAATAGTCTAGAACACAAAAAGAAAAAAAAGTGAATTATTTTAAGAGATTTTGATTCTTTTTATAATGTTTTTAAATCACTTTTATTTAGCCATTTTTGAGTATTTTTTTTCCAATAACCAAAGTCATAATAAGAAGTTTAAAAAGTAAAGTTACAAAAGAAAAGGATATTCAATGAAAATATTGTGTTACTTCAAAGGAAAAGTGCCACTGGAAAAAAAATTCAAATGCATAAAATAACTATAAATTATTGTCAAGCAAAGGAAATAAGTCAGGTTTTTGGGGTTTCTTACGATTTCGTGGATCGTAACAGAAAGCATCTATCCATTCTGTTTTGTTGATTTGCAACATTTCTTTCAAAAAAAATAGGAGCAGTTTGAACAACAAGTAGATGTATGTTTTATGTCAGATTCAAGAGCTAAAATAGTATTGTAATTTAGTTAATTACCATTTTCTTCAACCGAATTAAAATATATTTTCGTCTTCAAGATCATTTTCAAATCAAATCCGCTGCAGTTTTCGCTCGTCTGAATTTTTGGAATTCTAAAACAATACATCTCTGTTGGGCCTCTTGAAAGAAGCTTTAATAAAATATAAATGCGATTGTCAAATAATATCAATTTCAGATTGCAATGTTATTGGCCAGTTTGGGATAAACTTCAAGTTTATTCTCTTATATTCAAAAAAAACTTTATAGATCGGATAGAAAAAGACCAAAATTATATTCTGAAAGAATTTCATATGATTGATAATTAACAAATCAGACATGACCGTTGCAATTTTCAAACCTAAAATAATTCTAATTAAAATCTCTCAAACATTAAAATCTATTTACAAATTTCAAACAATTGATTTCTTTCTTAGTACGTTTATCGTACAGCTACTCGTTTGTTGCTTTTGGGATGAAATGCAGTAAAATACTTTTACAAGAGCTGAATTCTTGTCATTTCAACTATTGAACTATTAAGGGAGCGGAACCAAGAAAAACGAAATGCCTAAGACCAAAAAATAGCACTAACTCTCACTGCTTTGGGTCAGATCTAAGCTTTATTTTCCGGCTTTTGAGACAACAATAAAGCAACTCAAAATCACTAAAGTGTGTTTGTTTTTTATTTAGGTTCCTAGATCCAAGACCATTAAGACTATTTTATCTGAACAAAACAATCACAGATTTCGTTTCCAATCTTGTTTGTGGTTCTTCCAAACAACAAAAAACACAATTTTTATGTCCAGCTTTATGGAATAGGGTTTTGTCCTCCAAAGTGAATTCTCTTGGCTTGCGTCTTAGTTTCCACCAATTTGGTGCAGTTTCTCAGAAAGGAAATCTCTGATCTGTCCCAATTGGGAAGAATCTGGAAAGTAACTGTTTGGATCTTTGAGAAGACGTTTTATCAAGACAAATTGGTTGGTTGAGAGCTATTTTGCATTGCTCAAAGACATCAATAATGGTCTGCAACCAACACAATATCCATCACTGCAGACTAAAATTTTGACATATTATTAAAAAGCCAGTCGAAAAGACCCGAAACTTAGAAAATTCTGTTCTGTGTGTGTATTTTAACTTCCTAACACGGAAGGAAATTACACACCTCACTATTTTAGTTTATACTCTACATGAGATGACTAGTAATTGATTGTTGAATATACATTCATATGGTCTTCACATTGAACATGAGAGCAGAAGGCTGAATTTTAAATTAGTCAAGGGTGCAATTAGAGTGAAAAGAAAATTTTATTTTATTGTGTGGTATTCACAATTCAAAAATTTATACAGAAAGTGGCAAATATAGAAATATAAAAAAAACTAAAATGGCTGATGTGCTAACAAAAATACTCTATAGGCAAATGCGATTTCGTAGTGAAATTAATCTGGTTTTGCTATCTAATTGGAGAGACCGTAGACACCACTCCATCTTGGAGCATTGATAATGATACCCATAATGATACCAGCGACTAATCCAGCAGAAGGTAATGTAATAATCCATCCCAAATAAATCCACAAGACCATTCTCCAATTAACAGATTTCAAACTTTTGTTACACAACCCAACACTTACTGTGGCACCTACTGCTGACTGAGTTGTAGAGACTGGAATGGCTAATTGAGAAGCTAAGACAACTGTAATAGCAGTGCCCAATTCTAGCGAAAAACCCCTGGATGGTGATTGTAAGATTAATTTATTACCTAAATTACCCATAATATGATAACCGTAAATCCATAAACCAATAACTAATGCTGAAGCAGTAAAACATAAAACCCAAATTGGAACATCGGATTTGGATGCAACAGCATTGGATTTCCAGACTAAATAAACAGTTGACAATGGACCAGCAGCATTAGAGATATCATTTGAACCATGAGCAAAGGACATTGCAGTAGCAGTGACAGCTTGTAAAATTGAAAAAAGATATTCGACTTTATTATCATAAATCTTAGAGGCAACATGAACATTTTTCAAATTACCAGCTAATACACCTTTATCATGAACTTGATTAGAGATAATATCCTGAGTGATACCATGAATGAAAACTAACCAAATCA
Source organism: Ascoidea rubescens DSM 1968 (assembly GCF_001661345.1). Classification (NCBI taxonomy): domain Eukaryota; kingdom Fungi; phylum Ascomycota; class Saccharomycetes; order Ascoideales; family Ascoideaceae; genus Ascoidea; species Ascoidea rubescens. Next base: position 71,041 of record NW_017962921.1, on the reverse strand, counting down.
ACTTGGGCCATTTTAATGGGTTCTTTAATAACTTAAACCAAAGCTGTTTAGTAGTTAAGGTTTCTTCCAATTTAGATTCATGGTTGACGTCATGATCAGTAACCTCAATATCATCAAAATTCTTATTCAAAGCATTTTCTTCTTTATTATATAATGAGGATTGTTTAAATTCAGTGGATGAATTATGAGCAACTACTTCGGGATCATTATTATTTTCAGGAACTGCACCATCATCATAACGTCTACCCTTGTAGTAATCAATGGTCAAATGATGACCAGCAGGCATTGGTGGGATATCATCAGTTGACTTGAAATAATAATATGGCCCTTTGATTATTTCCCATTTTCTTAATCTCCAATCCTCATAAACTAATTTTCTTTTGAAAAATGGAAAAAGAATTATCATGTAAATAGCAGCAGCAACAGCACCAACACCAAAGATGGCAGCAATAATCGTTCCTGTGGATAATTTATCTAGTTTTAATTGTGGAGCACCTTTCCAAACAATCAACATGGTCAAAATTGAAAAAGTAAAATAAACTAAACATGGAACATAAAACAAAGCATTTCTCAATGCATGTTTTCTTTCAAGAACAGCATATTTAGAAATCAAGAAAATGATTGCAGCAAAACCACCTGCAATTAATGGTGCAATAAACCAAGAAGCGACAATTTGTGAAAAACCTTCCCATCCCCAATGGATATCAGAACCAGCAGCAATACCGGCACCGATGATACCACCAACAATAGAATGAGTGGTTGAGACTGGCATACCAATTTTGGTTGCAATTGTTAACCAGGTAGATGAACCAATTAATGCACAAGTCATTGTCAAAAGCAACACAGCAGGTGTTTTATCATAATAAGAAACGTCTAAAATTTTGGTTCTGATGGTATCGGCAACTCTTGAACCAGCTAAAACTGCACCCAAAAACTCTGCTATTGCTGCTAGAATCATTGCCTGGGGATATGTTAACGATCTGGAGGAAACAGAAGAAGCAAAAGAGTTTGCAACATCATTTGCACCAATGTTCCATGCATCCAAGAATGCAAAAACTATGGTAAGTCCAAATAGATAATCAAAATCATGAAGTGCATAAACCATTTTGAAATAGCTATTGAATTAATTACTAAATAGAATAATGGATTGTAATTAAATTGTTGAATTACTAGATTGATCTCAATGAAATATAACCATATAAAAATAAAACAGTAATAATTCTTTCAAATAGACAACAGAAAACATCGAGCTTATATACAAAACCGATCGATATAGAATATTAATTATAAAGACCTATAGAAATCATAAAATGTGAGCGAAATAAAAACAACATCATTACCAATTCAATTGTTAGTAGCGAGAATAAATTCGAATAAGTTGAATAAAGTGGTGATAAAGAAAAAAAGCTAGAAGAAAAAAAAAATAATAGTTAATTTGGCCAAAATCAAAAACCTAATTTCGGATTAAGAGTTTTAACGGAGCCAGAACGGTGAGAATATGTACCTAGATGTTTCTGGTATGTTTTTAGTGGGAAATTTTTCAATAAAAAAAAAAAATGCTTTTTAAAGCTTAGATACATGCAATAAACTTCAAGCACGTTTATAATAAGAACTCCACTAATTGGTATAATGAAGTTCACCAGGCTCTTATGATCCTCATGATATAACAAGCCCAGCCAACTTAGAATAACGGATTCGTTTTGCAAGGAAAAGTAGTATGAAAGTGAGTCAAAATGAATTTGCCAGTTGAAAACGTGCTACAAGAGCAGTTGCCTGATTTGGTAAGTGGGATTCACCTGCTGAAAGTAGAAAATAATTATTATTATCTTCAGTTCTTGCTTTTTTGGTCGATTTCTTGTTTTTTCTGTGGAAGAAGGATATTTACTGGAAATATATATCAAAGAGGAAGGTGTTCTTGTGTTGGTTTCTGATGGAAGCTATTTTTGATACTCATTTGAAGTCACTTTTTTTCTATGAAAACTGTTTGATGGATTGTTATTCATTGACCCAGGCATATATTCAATACAGCCGTTATTTAGCAGACAAGCTACCCAAGTCAGAGAGAAAAATGGCAAATCGGAATTATGATCATTCCTAATGTTTAGTTGAAATTAGCAAAACTACAATTAGGGGAGCATCGGTTGTTAGACAATTGGCAGCAAGTCTTCCTTTTTTGGATCTCAAAATGGAAGAATAAACATGTTTTTGTTGACACTTGGAAATGAAATTTGTGCCATCTTCGTTTTGAGAGGGGTTTTAGAAGCGTTTTGGTAGGGCTCTAAAGCGCACCTTTGAAATACTAATTGAGAAAACAGGAAGTGAATAAAAGGGACTTTTTTATCGAGCCGTGCCTAAATTTACCGCGTGCTCATTTTTGGGGTTTGCAGGCCATCAACTTTTGTGGGTATCTTAAAAGTACCATTTACACCTTGAGTTGGAATATGTGGATGACAATTGCTTCAAAATAATTAATGTCTTTCTGAAGGCTTGAATGAAAACTTTTAGTGGAAGAAGGAAGTTGAAAGGTAGAACGGGTTTCAAGAGTCATAAAAATTATATCGATTATACTTTATTCAAAAACAAACAAAAAACAATTTAAAAGTTCAGCTGTAAAATTTTGACCAATAAGAAATCGCTTTTAAGATCTCCTTAAACTGCCTAATTCATTGACAAGTTTATCTCGGAAAGTACCCAAATAAGACAAGTGATTTCTTATCTACTGATTATTACTAATGATGATACTGATATGATTAGCTAACATAAGCTGCAGTAGATATATATATATGAATTCGCAACTTGTATATGCTAGAAGATAATTTTTTTTCTTTCCCCTGTTATTTTGCCAATTGCAAACCAAAATGACTGTTACAGATAATATATTAGACTATGATAAAATTTTATTGTTTGGTGATTCCTTAATGGAGTTTTGCTTTAGACAGTTGCCCATATCTCATGAATACGCAATTTTAGATAACGAAAATGATGTTACAAAAAAAAATAATCAATTTACCTTGGGCTCTGGTTTAGTTGATGTTTACTCAAGAAAATTGGACATCATTCATCGAGCATTTGCAGGATACAATTCGTTACACTTGAAAATAATACTAAAGAAATTGTTTGAGAAGAATAATCTCACCGAGAATTTGAAATTAATGATCTTAACAGTTGGCACTAATGATTCTTCCACCTGTAAAAATGTTCAATGTGCGTTGCCTGATTATATTAAAAACATCAAGGAAATTATCAGAATGGTCAAAGCAAGGGGAATCAAGCTAGTTGTGTTTGGATTGCCCAAATACTATCCCGAGATCTTCAAGAAATACTGTCTAGCTGATGTGGAAAATGGCTATTTTTTGGACAACAGCATAATCGAGAGTTATAACAGTAATTTAGGACGCATTTGCAAAATCCATGGAATTCCTTTCTTGGATTTGAATGCACTCATGTCAAGCTATGATGAAAACTTGACTAGCGATGGAATTCATTTGTCTGGTTATTGTCAATATCTCGTTTTCAAGGAATTATTGAGCATAATCAAGAACGAGCTTCCAGATTTGCATCCAGAAAATTTTGCCAAAAAGCTACCCGAATCGTACTTTGTAACTATCGATGAGCTTGAGGATATATAATTAAGAGATGTGATTTAGAGACATAAATCAAAGACATAAAGATAAGCGTTGAAACCACGCCCACGGGCCGCAAAACACAATCCGAACTCGGACGGTTGTGAGGTCATTGTGGTCCGTTGCCTCAAACGAAATATATAAGACTTAACCAATTCTGAAACGAGAACTGTGTTTAAGCAAAAACATTCAACACATAAATGTCTTGGTGAATATTAGAAATCAGATTATATAAATATGACCACTAACTAGCTATATAGAAAGCAAATAAAACAACGAAACAGTAGAAGAGAGAAGTCTAATAGTCATGAGCACTAGAAGAAATCTCTACCCATCATTCGACGACTGTCAAACTGACAGCATTCACGTCAAAAGCACAGGCAGTGATACCGAAGAGACACTTGATATTCCACCAAACGCATCTCACATCAATGATTTAAATCAAAGAATTGAGTTAATTGATTCGAACGTTGCATCCGGATTTGAACGGTTAGAACGAATTCTCGGAAACTTATTAACTCGTAACTAACCGCCGGAAATCGGTTATCAAAGGTCACAACGGATTATTACTAGGTCAATTTTCCGTCTTACGGAGACAGTGCGGATATGAAGATCCTGTTTTTAGAAATTTACTGCTGGATAACCTATTTTAGGAGTGCCTGTCCGTTTATGATAACAAAATACTAATGTAAAAACAGTCTGTACATGTCACTAGAATTTTGTCAATTTCAACTGACAGGCACTGTTAATGGAGAGCATTTAAAATCGCACTCAATGGCATTGTAATTAGTAAATTATTCAGCCACTCGAGTGGAATAAAAATAACTTCAATTTGAAATTACAAATTGGTACTTGTTCTTCCCACTTGTAGAAACCGCACCGTTTCCGTGAGATAGAAAAGTGGTCGTTTTATTGCCCTAGCAAATGTTGTATTCTGATGGATAGTCCAAGTTCATATAAACTAGTGATTATGGGCCATTTGTTGCCTCTGAATAGTAATGATGATGCTGCAAACGTAATCACATTGCTGTTGGATAAGCTGAATAGCCACAATATGTCCATTGGCAATTGATTGAATATTGCCTTGACCAACTCAAAAGGAAGCTTGTCAATGGGATATTTCTGGGATGGTATCACTTGAACTTTATTTGCATCATTGTTGTGATACTGTCTCCAAAACAGTTGATTGATATCCATTGTGTAAGTGAGTCAAAGCAGTTATTATTTTGTGAATGCAGATTCAGATGAATGGATAGGATAGAAGACAGTTGTTGATGTGTTTATATCACTGAAAACCAAACAAGAGCATACTGGAAGACATATCGATGGATGTAATTTGGTATTCAATTGAGCATTGTTTCGACTAAGGAACGAGTCAAAACCAACCAATAACTGGGGTATCTTGGGTGTTGTCAAGTTTGCAAGAAGCATCAAGTCCAATAGGTATATTATAACATCATTTTTTATTGTTTTCTGTTGCACGATGTGGCCGGCCTCGGCAACGCCCGGCAAATATCCGCGGCCGTCACAACCGGGAGGGCCGGAAAAACCGCATCGGGCGTGGAATCATGGACTTTGAGAAAGTCGAAAGGAAGAGCTGTGGAGACGCTTATCGGCGAGCAGCTGGAGCCTGTTGGAAAAGCACATGAAAAAACCGGCTTCTACAGCTGCTGTGTGCTTGCAATATTTAAACACAATGCGTTGGGCACTTTCCTCGAGTGGATCGCACAAATTAGTAATTAGCAAATCTCCAGTCCAACATGACACTCTCCAGCCCCAGCAAGGTCGATTTGATCAACTACGATAAGCTCCTACTACTCGGCGACTCATTGATGGAATTTTGCTACAACCAGTTGCCATATTCTCACGAATCTCCAACTGATAGCACCCCCAATGACAAAAATCACATCAACCAAAATGAAGCCGAGTATTTCAATCAACAGATCCATTTCACCTTTGGCTCAGCTTTGGCTCATGTTTACACAAGAAAATTAGATATTGTTCAAAGAGGTTTTGGTGGGTACAACACATCCCATATATCGTTGCTTTTGGAGAGCTTATTAAACAACGATGAGTTTGTTAAGAATTTGAAATTGATCATCATTAGTGGAGGAACTAACGATGCTTCAACACAAGACAATGCTTACTTATCCTTGAAAGACGTCAGGAGCAACTTTGTCAAAATGATTAAGCTCATAAAAGAAAAAAACATAAATTTAATCATCATTGGCTCTCCTGTTTATTTTCCTGAAATCTTTAGCAAGATGTGCTATGAAGACGTTCAAAAGGGTTACAATTTAGACAACGACTTGGTTCTTCAATATCATAACCAGGCAAGAGAACTTTGTGAACAAAATGACATTCCTTTCTTAGATTTGAGAAGTATCATGATAGACAACTACAATAGTACCTTGACAAGTGACGGTTTACATTTATCTGGTTATGGGCAGTATCTCTTGTATAAGGAAATGATGCGTTTGATTAAACAGCACTTTCCTCAATTATATCCCGATAATATCATAAAAAAACTACCAACATGTTATGAGGTTACTGATGATCATATCAAAAAGCTAATAAACTAAACGAAATTCTTGGTTTATTATACGGTATGAGATTGAGCTATATAATGTATACTATATACTATATAGGTTGGAAGACATAAACTATGCTAGTAATAATATTCATATTCATATTCATATTCATATTCATATCTATATCCATATTCATTTTATTTCATTTATTTCATTTTATTTCATTTTAGTTTTAATAAATATTCTTAATCTCAATGCTTATAAGAAAAAAGATCTGAAATATGATATAAGTAAAATAGTTAAAAGAAAAACACCAAAGAAAAATCTACCTTTAGTTGTTTCTATTGCATATAATGCATATCCAATAATCGAATCTGTAGTAAAGTTCAAAATAGAAGCAGTTTGAATATATCCGTTGTTGTATGGGGTTAATGGTCTTGAAAGCGATCTAGTTGTACCAGCTGTGCCAGTTGTAGCAATTGAAGCAATAGACCTAGTTGAACTAGTAGAAGCAATTGTGCTACTTAATGATAATGGTACAGTAATCAATGGAGGTGTGTTTGGAATGGTTATATCCAAATAAACTGGTTTATGGTCAGATAAATGAACATTTGGAACTGAATCATAGCTCGAAATTACTTCTCTATTATCGTTATTCTGATACGATAAATATAATATTCGATCACACCATGATGGGATTCTTTTTTTTGTATACTCATTGGAATTGATAATGAATTTGTATGTTGGTTTAAAATTTATCGGTGGCTCATCAAAATTTGATAATATTTTATTGTTATTCTTAGAAATAGTCAATTCATCCTTTCTATTGAAAAATGACTGGTCATAATTATCTAGCAAGTTATTATTATACTGATTTTTCAAATTTAAAATTGTATTCAAGGGTAGATTGGGGATATCCAAATCATTGAAATTAATATTAGCAATATCATTGATATTAAAAATATTAGCAGTGGCTCTGTAATTTAAATCCCCCATTATAAAACAGTGCGAATCGTCGATTAATGAGGTGAAACTATCGTCGAATTTAAGATAATTGAAGATGTACTGAAGATCTTTATTTCTTTTTTCCCAATTAAGTGACCCCTCATTTGCAGTTAAATGACAGGCTAAAAATGTTAAAATCGTCTTTTCATTTTTGGTGGTATTAAGATTGAATGATAGCCTAATGCCACAAGATCCTTTTAAACTTGAAAATAAATAACCGGTTGAAAATTTCCCATAATTTAATGTTAGATTCTTAAAATTGTCTTTAAATGGAGATAAAACAATCAAGCCGATTGCACCAATGAAATTTGAAGCAATTTTATCAAAACTCAAGTTGTAATGTTCACTTAAAAATTCAATCAAGATATCAGTGACATTTTTCAAATAGGAATTAACTTGTTCGTAATCCACCAAACTTTCTAAAACTGAACAAATTTCTTGAAAGCTGAAAACGAAAAAAGACGAGGGAGAAGCTGGTAATTTTTTGGCCAACTCATTTAATAGAGTGTTGTTCTTCTGAAATAAATTTGGATTTTTCCCGCAATTAAATGTTAATAAAAACAAATGAATACTGCTTGAGGAAATTGTTGATTTTAAAGTAGAAGATAAATTTGAGGACTCGTTGTGAGAAAGATTTATTGAAGTTGTGGCAGAGCTTGAAGATGGGTTTGAGGAAATCAAAGGAACCGACTCGTAGCTTTTTTCTTGATCCATTTTGAAATCTGTAAATATGGAATACGATCAAATTGTTTGAGTTCTAGGAAAATAAAATGAAAAAGCTGAAACACAGGAAGCTCCCCCTTTTAAATACAAACTCTGTGAGGCTGCTGTTGCTGATTATTGCTGATTATATGTTCATGAAGATATAATGCTGTGAACAACACCAGCAACATGGGACCCTGAAATGGCTGAGATGCGCCTGGTCAAAAAACCTCCCACTACGTGCTCAGAGTCACGAGGTATTAGAGTGTGATCACGCACACACATACCAAAAATGTCCCGCTGACAAAATTGTTCAGCAGCTTGGTGCCATTTGTTGGGTAAAAAAATGAGGTCAAAAAGCAACAAAGTAAACCACAGATGCGGGTCGTGCACGATGACGCAACATTTGTGATTTCAAAGCTTGATAATGATTTATTAGAGAATCACAATCTTGCGATAGGTATATAAAGCATATAAGATATAAGGAGTAAAGAAACATAAATGTAGCTGTTGGTGATGCAATGTCATTCACTCGGGCAGCAATATACAAACTATTATCAAACTAATAAAATATCATCTAACAAAAACATATCATTGCAATAAATATTGAATTCGTAATTGCACAATTTGTAGTGCATGAATAATAATTTAGGATTTCATCAATTAGTGGTATATATCAAAGACCACTATTTGCATCAGTTGGTGTTGACAGTTTCAATTTACGTTTTGCAGCAGCAATGTCGTTTAATAAATCCTTTTTTATTATTGGGATATTAAAATGATGTCGAATTAGATTGTACAAAGTAGCAGTGTCATACTTGCCAGCATTAACCATTTGCTGAATCATTCTCTTCACTTCTGGTGAACGTTTTCGTAGCATAGTCTGGTCTTCTTTGTACAATAGATACAGATGTCCATTGTGTGTGTTGTGGCCTTCTACCACTTGCCACAGTTGAAGCAGCTTGACAAATTTCACTTTGATTTCAAACTTGCATCCAAGTTTTTTAGAATTTCTTTGGCGTTTTGAACTCTCTGGTGTAATTACTTTTGTGCCATGGAATTGGCATTTGAATACCATTCTGTATTTGTCGTTGTATTTAATACACAACCCGACTCCATTTTTTTGCGACCATTCATTTTTAATCTTTTGCATCACATCTGCTTTGGAAATAAAGGTATCACCAGGGTTTGGAATGTTTGGTTGTTTGTATTCAGCAAATTGGCACAGTTGCAGATTCAAATTTGTCATTTGAGTTGGTTTGAAAATTCGATTCAATCTGACAGCAGTTATTCAGCACCAAAAACTGGACCTATTGGTTGTTAATAAATAACACCCGTCCTACTTATATTCGAAGATAGCTTTTCTCAAAAAAAAAATCAAATTGTTTATTTATTTAAAACTCCCCTAAATAGGGGTTGACTTCTACTGAAGATAATTGGTTTAAAATCGATGCAATGAGCACTGAACTGTATTGTCATTTTAAAACAATAACAGAACCTATCAATTTATCAATATTGAAACTTAAATGTTTTTTGAATAGCTCATTTATCAAATAAACTAGAGCTATATTTATTATTGTAACAAATCAAGCGGCCACTTGTTTCATTGCTTAAAATTCCCATAAATTCAATTAGGAATCAAATCACTTCACTATTCGTAATATCTTGTATCCCATTATTCTTATTGATTTGCCAAAACCGTCTATGAAGGGTTTTAGAAAGAATTAAGATAATGGGCATTTTCCAAGAGCTATAAATAAAATTTGTATTTATTCCAGAAACCGAGCATTGGCGCAACCGGATTTCTAGCTCGGAACTCAGTGAGACATTTGATGTATTATAACGCGATTCACTACAACTACCAGCACGTATGCGCATATAGCTGCAAAAAGTCATTGGTGCCGCTTAGACTTTGTTGTTCCACAAACATGGTTCTTGTTATGTTCATTCATATCTATTTACCGGTTTAATGTCTTGAGTGCTGTGGAATACAAAACCATTCACTGGTGATCATTCACAGCTTATTTGAGTGGTTGCTGTTGTTTCTTCTTCTTCTTTTCTTCAATCTGCTCCACTTGGATGTCTGTTAGCCCCTTTTCCTTCAATAGCTTCAAGATATACTCTTCACACTCATCTCCCAAGTCTCCTTGAATAACAATATCGTCTTTTTTCTCTGCATTTTTAACGACGCTGCATCCGGTTGCGAACTTACTTGAAAACGTTTTGGACAACTTCTTGATATCGATTTCAAACACTTCCAACCCTGAAATTGAGACAACTTTCTTTCTCTTAGTTCGTTCAATTTTTTTAATTATGATTTTCGAGGATAGTTTTTTCTCCAAGATTCTTTGAGCCTTCTTCGCCTCTTTGATCTCTAATTTTTGTAAATCTTTCTCCAAAGCTTGTTGTTTTTCAACCGATAGAGACGATTGGTTATTCACATAGTATTTTTCATATAAATCTGAATGGTTATTGTTCACCATCCAGTTCTTGCACTGCGGAAATGATCCACCAAACTCACAGTAGTCGCAAGGCAATGAACAAATACCACAATACACGACTTTCTTAGGTTGTATCTATCCACTATTAGTTAGCAAAGGGCCCACTCCTTTTCTTCTATTTCTCTATATCACAATAAATATGTACATACAACTTCAGTCATCTCAATTGCCAGCTAATTCTTCTAGATTTCTAGATATTCTGAATCTGTCTGAATTGTTCCCACTGTTGATAAACCCTCGTCCGGTTTCTTTTTGCAGCGAAAATTTGACTCGACACCACTCCGATGGGTCAACGTTTTATTTTTCAACCCCCCCTACAAACCACAGAAGATGCATAGTACAGTTGATTAGACAATCTTTAAATAATTTATTGATCCATATTTTCTACTCAACTATATATCAGCGAAATAACAAACATTTCCTGATGACATGGTACACCACAGCAGTTTTGTCCTAATTAAAGAGACCTCCGAAGAAAAAACAACCAGATTTTCTAAAGTTTTTAACCATTGTAGAAAAGTTTGTAGTAATAATCACATCCATATAAATCTACCATATTAAATCCTGTTTTGCATCACATTTATTGAAAACGTTCTAATGAATAAAACCAAAAACAATCAACCAACGCTAATAGTCGCTTGATTGTTTCATTCACTTGTAGAGTTTTTGAATTTTAATTAACTAAATAAGCCCCTGTTTTTTCAAATCATTGTACACCTTCTCTGTCATAACGTTGCCTTCTTCATCTTCAACTTCAACAGTATTTTCTTTAAGTGAGTCCTTAATACGATTTTCGTATTTTATTTTACTCCATAACTTACTCACTTCATCGATGCTTGTAATACCCTTAAACACCGACGATGGTTTTTGGATACCAAGACACTTCAACCCATGGGTATGTCTGGCTTCCATAAAATGTTTTTCAAATGCTTTTCTGCCTTTGTATTTCAAATTCCCACAAATCTCGCAGTTGAATTCTCTGTCAAGTCCCTGCAATTTCCATAACCAATATGGTATTGGTTTCCCGTCAAATCCCAACGGCAAGTTAAGTGGATTGGGCACATTCTCTTCATCAGATTCACTATCCTCATTTGTTTTGTCCAACAGCTCTTCGTTTAAATAATCAGAATCAAACAATTTTAGTTCATTATCACCGACAGTATCTTCTTTTAGTAAATCTTCTATTTCTTCAAACCTTTCTTTATTGGTTAATGCCTGTTTTCTTTCAACATTCAATTTTGTGTCTTGACGCTGTCTTTCTAACAATTGAGTGATTTCGTTTATCAAAAACTCTTCAAGACACAATTCTTTTTCAATTTCGTTCAACTGAGCATTGTTTGAGCCTTTGAGCTTTTGAACATTTTTCTTATGTTTTTTCCCATTCAAATGCCCATTGAAAACTGTTTCCTTGCTAAATAGTTTATTACAAGGTTTACAAAATAATTTGTTATCGCTTTCGTTATTATTATTATTATTATTATCACCATTATCATTACTACTGGAATTGTACGAATTCTGGTTTATTTGCTTTACCCATTTTTCTTCAAATTGACTTTTTAAATTTTTAATTATCCTGTCTGGATTTGACAATGGTTTTATTTTGAATATAAACTTGACCAAATAATCTGATAACTGGTTAATATAATCAATATACTCATGGGAATGTCTATTAATGGCTTTGTAATAGTCGTTATAGGTATTTTTATCAACTTTATAGTAGAATTCCAAATATTTTAGATATGTTATACTAAATCTTTCGTCGTCATTGAAATGATTTGATAGGCCCGGTAGATTTAAAAAAATTTCATGAAATTGAATTAAATCAAGATATTTGCCATAGTTTTCTTCCAAAGAAAAAATGGAATCAAGAGATAAATCTGAACTAAAAGCACTTAATATACTTTTTTTTTTAATTTCTGATTTTGCAATATTTTTTTTGAAAATGTCTTTTGTTATGTTTGTATTTTGAAGATCTTTTTTGGATAAATTTGATGAACCCATTGAAAATAGCAATGACAAGTTGTGATTGCCATCTTGAGAATGAGTGTTGAATAGATAATTTTTCTGAATGTTTCTGTAAAGGAGATCAAAATTTTCAAAGCTGTAATTTGGATCAGATATAAAGGAAATTTGATGATTTAATTTATCAATTTCATATTCTGAATCAATGTGATGGGGAAAATCATTTGAGTTTTTGAGATAAAAATTGCTTAAATATAATGAATTTTTTTTGTATCTTTTAATGAATGAATTAATTTCGTGTTGTTGGAGTAGGACTTCTTTTACAGGCCTTTTATTATTTTGATTTAAAACACCATGATCTATATTTTGAGTTGAGCCAACGTAAACAGCTGGATTTCTTTGGATTCTGTTAGATATTTCTAGTTGGATTCTATCCAATTCTTCGAGAGCATTTCTTTGTTCTTCAAGATAGTTTTTATTTATAAGATTAATTTCCATTTTATATATTAATTATTAGTTATCAACTGTTAATTATAGATAGTTTGATTAAAAATCTGTTCAGTATTTATTAGGATTCAATGAGAGGCCGTTTTAACTTTTTTTTTTTCCGTTATTTTTTTTCAAGCACCAATTGTTTTCTTTTATTATGTGTTGGGTAGAATCGATTATTTATCTATATATTTAGCTAGACGTCTATTTAATTGAATATTTATTTGGTAGATTGGCTACTGGGTAAATGAACAGGATTTCATTAGCATTCAAAAGAATGGTTTCAAAAGCTGGAGAGAAATTGAGCAAAGATAGAGTTGTTATAATTGAAGATGAGAAGTTGGGTATTAATACGAGCTATAGGATTGGGAAAGAACTAAGAAAAGTCGACCCATACTATTATACGTATAATACGTATTGCAAGTTACGATGGAGAGGGAAGAATGTTGTTGACGTATTTCAAAGAGAATTTCGAGACAAGAGTGGAGAGCATTATCGGAGGAAGATCGAAGAGGGAAAGGTTACAATCAATAAGCAAGTAGCGAAATTGGATACGATTTTGAAAGATGGAGATTTGATTACACATAAGATCCATCGACATGAGCCAGCGGTTTCAGCAAAGGAAATTCAGATTATATATGAGAATAAGGATATGGTTGTTATTAATAAACCCGCGGGCATACCAGTTCATCCAGTTGGTAGGTATCGATACAATTCAATATCTGAGATATTTCAGTTTGAAAAGAAAATGAATATATTGGTTTCGCATAGATTGGACCGATTGACATCGGGGATAATGCTCTTGAGCAAGAATGGGGAATATTCAGAGCAGTTGAGAAATAAGTTTATTAACCGAGATTTGGTGAAGGAATACATTGCTAAAGTGAAGGGGAATTTCAAAAAGATGGACGAAAATGGGAAGGAGATTAACGAGGTGTTGATTGACAAACCGTTGTATAAATACGATGCAAGGTTGACATTGAACAAAGTGGATGAAGAAAAGGGAAAGACAGCAAAGACATATATTCGAAAGGTTTCGTACGATAAAGAGAGCGATACTAGTATTGTGATTTGCAGGCCATTGACAGGAAGAACCCACCAAATTCGGGTTCATTTACAGTATTTGGGGTTTCCAATTGCCAATGATCCTATTTACTCAAATGTTAAAGTCTGGGGAGAGGCGTTGGGAAAGGAAAACAAGATTGACTACAGATTGGTGCAAAAGAGATTGGACAAGTTTGGGAAAAGCGAGCCAGAGAACAGTTGGTATTACCAAAGAGAGATTGAAGATGGGAAATGCAACAAAAATGGAGAGGTGTTGAATGGAAAGCACTGCAAAGAGTGTGAAGACGAGTTATATTCTGATCCAGATGTGAGAAACTTGGAGATTTGGTTGCATTCGTTCAGATACAAAACGAAGGACTCCACGGAGGGCGAACAGTGGGAGTTCCAGACGGAAATACCGGAGTGGGCGATGGAAAAGCACCGGAAGCATATGGAGACGGCAATGGAGGAGGCCCGGAAGTGCGAATACACGGACCGGGCCTTTTCGGTGGGAGCGGTGCTTGTGTTGGACGACGAGGTTCTTGCGACGGGATACTCACGAGAGTTACCAGGAAACACACACGCCGAGGAGTGCGCCATCAAAAAGTACTTTGCGCAGGTGAGCTCTGAGCAGGACGAGCAAAAGCTTCCCGTCGGGACTGTGCTCTACACCACGATGGAGCCCTGTTCGCACCGACTCAGCGGGAAAACGCCTTGTGTCGAGCGAATTCTCCGCTACGGCATCCGCACGTGCTTTGTCGGTGTTCTCGAGCCGGACACTTTCGTCGCAAACAACACTGGCCGGAAAACGCTTGCGGCCAACGGCGTGCTCTACGCACAAGTTCCGGACGTCGAGGCCCGGTGTTTGGCGTTGGCCACGGGCCGTAACCCGGATGCGGATGCGGATGCGGACCAACAGAGAAAGAAGCCCAAATTGGCACTATAAGAGGATCAAAAGATGCTGTCAAAATAGCTGGTATGAGTATTTCAACAATCGATGGTTCTTCACTACGCAGTACCACCGCTGTGGATGTAAAGCAGCCCCAGGCACATGCATGTGCAGGCTGTTGCCTGGCGCACACTCAGACGTTCTGCCATGCACAATGCCTGATTGGGGAATTTGTTTGTGTAGTGTTTGCTTCTTTGTGTACTTCTTTCCCCATTGGGCGCTGCTGCAGGTGCTCTTCCCGATTCGGCAAAATGTAAACACACATTTCATTTTCTGTGCAGTTCGCTTTTTGGCTGGGCCTTTTGAATATAAATAAATAAACTTCTTTGCTTTTGTTTTTATATTTAATATCCCTTTTTCATCTCTTCTTCTTGCAACCATCTCTGTTCCTCTTCTTTTCCTGATATATCTTCTTGTTTCTTCCCATCCCTAGCCCTTAATTCTCCATCTGTTCCTTCGACTCAACTCACCTCGCTTGGTTCCGGTTTTTTTTATTTCTTTTTGTCATCTGTTTTCTTCTCTGGTTCTCTCTCTTATATCCAATCTTTCGATATCCACTTTGCAATATACTACTTTGATATTTGCCCTCTAATACCTGATTTATACTTGATATATACCTCACTTATACCCTTTTGTGGTTTTCAGTATTTTTCCATATCCTTATCCCCATCACTACCAATACTACTCCTCTATATTACTTATCCCTCTTTATAACACTTATCTTATCTCATACCTCACTTCTTAAAAGTATTCTTAAAAGTATTCTCAAACGTCTTCTTACAAAGTGATATCGACAACAATCCTTAAATTGTCTCCAATATTAACATTAATACCTCCAACATTATTAGTCTCAACCTCAATAACAACAACAATAGCCCCCCTAAAATATCCTTCTTTAATTCCCTTATAAATCTATTCAATCACAGAAATCCTTACTATCTCAATCATTTCCAATTTTTTAACAACTTTACTCACAACGATTTTAAAACCAAACAATCCATTTCAATCAGGAATTCATCTGAATACCCACCTCTCATTTTCAACATCCCCCGTAATCTATTTTCATTCCTATTCAACTCTCTAAACTTAAATCTAAATCTAATT
Source organism: Ascoidea rubescens DSM 1968 (assembly GCF_001661345.1). Taxonomy (NCBI): domain Eukaryota; kingdom Fungi; phylum Ascomycota; class Saccharomycetes; order Ascoideales; family Ascoideaceae; genus Ascoidea; species Ascoidea rubescens. The sequence goes on along the minus strand of NW_017962921.1, from coordinate 55,131 downwards.
CTAAATCTAAATTCCTCCTACTTCTCCAAAATGCGTGGCCAACCTCTACAAGTCATTGCTTCTCAAGACCTCAACTCAAGAAACGTTAGAAATAGTTTAAATGCTAACCTCAACACTAACCATTACCAAACTCAACTCCCTTCTCAGCAACAAGCAAAACAAATCCTACAAAAGGAACAACAACAACAGCAACAACAACAACAACAAAAGAAAAAAAGGGAAAAATTATCCTCTCTTTGCAAAACTCCTCCCTCAGTCATTAGAACAAGAACAGGTAAAGATTACCAAAGAGGTTTATTCTTAGGTGAAGGTGGTTTTGCTAGATGCTTCCAAATCAAAGATGATGGTGGAAAACTATACGCTGCTAAAACTGTTGCAAAGGCCTCAATTAAAAATGAAAAAACTAAAACAAAACTACTATCTGAAATCAAAATCCACAAATCAATGTCTCATCCAAACATCGTCCAGTTTATCGACTGTTTCGAAGACGATGTCAACGTTTACATTCTTCTAGAAATCTGTTCCCATGGCTCCCTTATGGACTTGTTGAAGAAAAGAAAAAACTTATCTGAACCTGAAGTCAGATTCATGATTGTGCAAATCATAGCTGCTATCAAGTATATGCACAATAGAAGAGTCATCCACAGAGACATTAAACTTGGTAATATCTTCTTTGATGCTGATATGAACCTCAAAATTGGTGATTTCGGTCTTGCTGCTGTCTTGCCTGTTGGAAAAGATAGAAAATACACAATCTGTGGTACTCCCAACTACATTGCTCCTGAAGTTCTTACTGGCAAAATTAAAGGTCACTCCTTCGAAGTAGATACTTGGTCAATCGGTATAATGATGTACGCTTTATTATTCGGTAAACCCCCTTTTCAATCAAAGGACGTCAAACTAATTTACGAAAGAATTAAATCAACTGATTATCAATTTCCCCAAGACAAAAACGTCTCAGATGAAGCAAAAATTCTTATAAAGGATATCCTCTCTCTTGACCCTTTAAAAAGACCTTCTCTCTCTGATATTCTTCACTATAAATGGTTTAAAGGCTCCTTTCCAAGACAACTTAGCACCGATATACTACTAAATGAACCTTCCTATTACTATAACATCGACAAAAGAGAAGCAGAAGCAAACTTTTACAATGCTCAAATGAATGGCGGTTTAATGAGCGGTGGCCCTAAAAACCCAATAGAAATCTTAAAATCAGATCTTGAATCAGAACAACCAAAAGCACTTTTGCCCCAATCCCTATCTCCAGGTGGCACTTCAAATAAATATAAAGAAATGGTCATGGTCGGTACTGCTTCAAAGAGAATAACCGAAGAAGCTCTTATAAACAAAATGTTAAAACCTTCAAAAAAATTCAACTTTTCCTCTAAATTCGAAAAAAAATCAGACCAACTATTAGCAAATGAATGCATGGAAACTTTAAGCAACATTAACATAGCTGAAAGGCAAGTCAGATTAAGATCTTCAATCGACGACAACTACGTGATCAACAAGAGACCAATACTAATAAGCAAATGGGTTGACTACTCAAATAAACATGGTTTCTCCTATCAATTATCCTCAAACGATATCGGTGTATTGTTTAATAATGGCAACTCAATCTTAAAATTAACCAACTCTGAAGACTTTTGGTATATAGTCGAGGACAAACTTAAAGGTTGGCTGGCAAAAAGTTTTCAGTTAAGTTCAATGCCCTTTGAATTGAGAAAAGAAATGGGAATAGTTGAGTTTTTTGCTAAATATATGAAGACCAACTTGTGCAACGTCTCAAATGAACACAGTGCTAGAGAAGAAGACATATGGTTAAGAAGATATAGCAGATATGATCCCTATGTGATGTTTGAATTAAGTAACGGTTCATTCCAATTTAATTTCAGAGATCATCACAAAATATGCATTTCAGAAAAGGGTAGAGCTTTAACGTATATTTCTCCTGATAGAACTGCTAATTCATACTCATTAGTCGAAGTATTAAGATATGGTGGTATACCAGGTAATAAAGAAATTAACTTTGAAGAAAAATATCTTTTAATGAAACAAGCATTAAAACAAAAAGCTGACATATAAAAACAATGTATCAAAATAAGTTGAATTAAAAATTATATTACAAAACATTTTTTTTCATTTTTTTATTTTGTTGATTTTATAAAAGAAATTCGTTATTATTTTTTAATCAAGGTTTTGGTTATTAGTTTAGGGATTTTTTTATTAGAAAATCCTTTTATTTTCAATTCATAATCAGCTTTTGGTCTATTAATTTCTTCAAGTGAAGTTTTATATTGAGATTTTTTTATTATTTTTTTACTTTGTTTTACTTTACCTTATTTTATTTTATTTTATTTTTTTTTTTTTTTTTTCAAACTCACTCATCATAATATTCTAAAACAGAAGTTTCTTAATGACATTTAATGTGGATGCCTTTGTTTATAAATATGTCTGCTATCCACAGATAAAACATGTTTTTGTGATCCAATTCATCTTCCAAATCATTTTTAATACCAACTTTCTTTCAATCATTGATGCAATAAATTTTTTTTTACAAAAAAAGATCTTTTTAGAAAGACACACCAAATTTATAGAATTTTTGTTTCTTTATATATATATATTTAATGCATTTTTAATAAAAATATTACAAATTTTAGCTACTAGTGCATTCTAGCAAAACTCCAAATAATTTTCACTTTACAAACACGGTTTTTTTGAAGATATTTGTGGAAATAATCGATTCAACTCACAATTTATTATCTGGAATGAGCACCAAAAAAGTCTATCAGCACCAAAGGGTTGCTTAAGCATAGCAGCTTATAGAGAATTTGAATGATGGTATTTGCAGCTAATGTGTAAGTTGTGGAGTTAGTTAGCCACCATATTAGACTGCCTAGTTCATATACAATAATAACGTAGATAACACACTATCAAGACCTGTAGGAATATATTGAAAAGAAAGGTTTTAATATGGAGTTTCAGGAATAAGTTCATTTAGTAATAGAATTGATAGTTTGAATAGTGAACTAATAAGGATAGTTAGCGACTAATAATAGTAAATTGTAATAGATAGATTAAAATAAGTGATAATAGTATGTATAATTAATTGATTAGTAGCTTGATGATTTCTTTTTAATTTATTGAAAAGAAATCTTTAGACTTTGTATATGAGAATTAGTATATAGAGAAGTTATATAATTTGAAATATGAAGTAAATTAAAATAAAATTGAAATAAAAGGAAACAAATTGTAAACAAAATAAAAAAAATTCAGAGACATAGATGATTCAAACAAAAGTAGCCTTTTTAAAGTTGATAATATGAAAATTAAGTTTGAAATATATTGTAGTTTTATTTATTAATTCTCTGTTTCGCATGAAACAGATCCTATACCAGAAGTGGCGTCCTTATTTGTGACCGCTTTCATGCGGTCTGACGCAGTGATCGTGTGCATTTAGCGTCTGTAATTTTCCCCTGTTTAAGCTTCTTTGAAGAGCTTCTATTGTGGAGAGGATTCGGGAGTATTTAAAAGGGTCTTCACGATTGCAGGTTATATGCATTGGTAGCTTTATGATTAAAATAGTCATTGAGCACAAATCACTATTTACTACTATTAGTTCAAGTTTCTTTACGTATATTAATCCATATTTATTAAAAACTATTTACCATCATATACCATCATATACCATCAACTGAGCTAGTAATTATCAACTGCTTTAATGGTTATTGATAAAAAATAAATACCATATAAATATTTTATACATTATACTCGATTTAAAAATTTTTTAATTCCATTCAATCCAGTCTCATCAAAATATACGGAGTGTTGATACGATTTAGCTAGATGCATAACTTTTTTATATTCTTTGGTGTTAATCCTTCTATTTTTGTTATGAAATTTACTTTGAAAACTTTTTATGGTTTTATATTTTTGTCTATCTGTATTGCAGTCTGTAACTTTAAACATAATTATTTTGCCTCTAACAATAGAAACATGATTAAAATAAAAATTGAGATGGCTAGTTTTTTTGCACCTGGGATAACTCTGAGAAAAACTTTTTAATAATTCTTTCAAACATAATGATCAGATAAATTCCCTTTTGAATTAGTGAAGCTTTGAATTTTTTTAATATTAAAATGGTGATTTGCGTCTCTAACATCCTCATCATTGGAATCGGCTTCATCAAATATATTAGCACCACCATAGATAACAACATTGTCATTGCATTTAGCGCTTTGCAAATGATTTTTGAACAGTTTCATTTTCTTCAACAAATTTAATTCTGCACCTTTTTTGACTTTTATATAGTGAGAAAACTCTTTATCACTTGAACTGGAATGTTCAGCTTGATGAAGAATATAAATCGACTTATAAAAAATGTCTTGCATGCTATTTTTGTAGAGGGCCATTTTACAGAAAAATTAATTTTAGAATAATAAATCAAAATTAATAAATAGTTGTCAACCACAATAAAGTTTTATCCAATTAATCCAAATTCTGTTGCATTTAGCTGATTGAAAGTAGTTATATTTAATTAACCAAATGCTCATAAATAATATTATATAATTTATATAGAAAAAGTGAAATTCATAATAAAAACAGACAATTTATTTGCTATAATTAATGTAATTTAATATATATTTGATTGTAAGAGAAAATACATAAACATTTCATAACAGATTCTCAATTTAAAAGAACAAACAATTTATAGTAGATCTTTAATTTAAATAAATAAAATTTTTACAGGAAAATATAAAATCGTTACATCAGTTGATGTTTGCTCAAGGTTTGATCATCAATAATTCTTTTTTAAAAGTTGGCGATATATTGGGATTTCCTTTTTCATATTTTTGAAAAGTTTCGTATTTTTAACGATATTAATAACTTTTAATTCACGATTATCCACAATAACCAGTAACAATTCATAATCACATATTATTTATTGCAATGGATATAATCAAAATAAATTTTCAAGCAATAAAATTATTTAGAGAAAATTTGAAATCATATTCTGGTAAATTTTTGGAAGTTGCAGCTGATAATTCTCTTTGTCAAATTTGTCCAATATAAAAATAACTAAAGATTTGAAAATTAACCGATAATCTCACTATTGATATTCTAAGTATTTTGAGTAGAGCAAATAAAAAATATACAGAAAATTTCAAACTAGTAACAAATTCAATATTTTCTTATAAAACCAACCTATCCAATATGAACATTCTTCATCACAATATCATTAAAAAAATCAGTTTTATTGAATTATTTATCATGATGCTTTTACTACTAAATTTTAACATTAAAGTGATGGAAGTTAATAACACCACAAGAAACTTCTGTGTAACATCCAGTTGCTGTTCCATTATTATCAAAACTAATCTGAATATAATTGCCTTATTTCAAAATAAGGATGGTACAAAAAATAATTATATCTGTATTTCCTATAACAATAATCAGTCAATGCTATGTAATTTATTTAAATTATCCCAATATTTTGAAGATATAAGCTTGAAGTATATAATAACAAAATTAAACATAGAGTTGACATCAACAAAACAGAACCAATTCTTTTTGTCTTTTTGGCAATAAATTCTATTTTACTATATGAATCTGCTGTCATCGATGCAATTTCAAAAATTCAAGGAGAAAATAATAATTGTTTTTATGAAAAGGTCAGTAAAGATTTTAATGAATTATCATTTTCCAAATACTTGATCTCACCGTGGGTAGAAGTTTTGGATCGAAAACATCTCTGTAACATATTTAATATTTTGCGAAGAATAAAAGATAGAGATGGTTAAAAAATCTACAATTATATAAGAAACCAAAAAATGGAACTTTAATAACTTTATAAATGATGTTTTGAATATAAAAAATTTAATAAATTATGAACTATTTTTCTTGTTAATATTTTAGACATATTACTTAATGCGATCTAATAAAACTGGATTTCTTTTAACTCTGGAGGACAAAATGTAATTGTTTAATTTCAATAATATTTGTTAATGGAAGTTCAATTTGTAATAGCATTTTAGTATCTGGAACTGTTAGCAAGTCATTGACATGTACTTGTTCTCGTTACTTCAAACAAAAAAGCTCTAAAAAAAACTAGTGATAAACTCGGAATTTTTCTCAAATCTGCAAGTTTCTCTCAAAAGTCTGATAGTTGCATGAAAAGAAATCAAGACGAAATGTTCGGGATTCACCTTTAAACCCTTCACATCGGGAATCACGGTTTATTTGTGGCAGTGCTCTGAAAGCAAAAAACATGTACAGTACGTGATAACCCTCTACTTTTACAATATTGAAAATTTGAGTTTATTGCAAAGATTTATTCATCACGTGTTTTACAGTTTTTGTTGAAAAATCAAATAATTTTTCTTCTTTCAATCTATGATCGTTGTATTTATAATATAAGTATATTTCCAAAGAAAATGTCATCAAATTACACCTGCAATAATTGTGGTATAGCTTTCAACAATTCAAACGACCAGAGATCTCATATGAAATCAGAATGGCACCGTTATAATTTGAAAAGAAGAATTGCCCAATTGCCCCCAATAACTGAATCAGCTTTTAATGAAAAATCGATTAATAATGAACTAAATTCAAATAATAACTCTGATGAGCAGAAAACTAAAGAAAATAAAAACAAGAACAGAACAGTAACTAAAAAGGAACTAAAAATACAGAAGAAGAAACTTGAGTTAGCTGAAAAGAAGAAAAAATTGTTGGAATTAGCTAGATTACAAATCAATAATGCTACTAGTAATAACGATAAAAAAAATAGTAATAATAATGATAGTGAGTCTCGAAGTGGTGATTTAGAGGTCACAAATAGAAAGATTGAAGAAAAAGGATCTCAACTAAAGGAGATATCTACTTTACAAACAAAACAAAAAGATATTGAAGATGAATTAAATAAATTATCAATAGAAGATCAAGAAGAGTATTTGATCAATAAGAAATTGGAGCAAAATTTGAAATATAAGATTTCTCCAAATACGTGTTTATTTTGTACAAAAAACAAAAAACAAGATTTTGCGTCTTTAGATGATAATATTAACCATATGTTTAAAAATCATGGTCTATATGTACCTGAGCAGAAATTTTTAATCGATAAATTTGGGTTGATTAAATATTTATCAGAAAAAATTTCAATCGGTAATGTTTGTATTGTATGCAACTATCAATCAAAAGATTTGAACTCTATCAGATCACATATGATAGATAAACAGCATTGTTACATCCCATACGAAACATTAGATCAAAAATTAGAACTTGGTTCATTTTATGATTTCACTTCAACTTACAATGAAGTTGATGCTAGAAGTAAGTTTGAATCCAAAATTGAGGAAAGTAGTAATGACATGGATCAAAATGAAGATGATTGGGAAGATGTTTCAGATGAAGACTTCAGTGATGACGAAAATAATGTCACTCCTCAATCCGAGAAAGAAAATGATGAAGACGAAGATGAAGCTCCAATTGATTATTTGTATACTGATGGTGTAGAACTTCATTTACCATCCGGTTTGAAAGTTGGCCATAGAAGCTTGGTGAGATATTATAAACAGGATATTAAACCCGAGAAGACATATAGTGAGGGCCAAAAAACTGTCATGACTGTTGAATCAAGAAGTAAATACATGTTGGCACCCACCACTATCGACAAAAAAACTTATATCCAAAACAAACAAATATGGAAAACAAAACAGAAGTTTGATGATCTTAACTTTAAAAGATCTCAAAAATTCATCAATAATCAACCACATTATAGAGATCAATTATTACAATAAACGATTGTATTTATTTTTTTCACTTATTCATTTGGTTTCCTTTGGTCTGATTTTATTTGATTATTGATTTTTTTAACTTCTTTTTTCTTGTTCTTGTTATTTTTGTGTTTGAAACTTTGTATTTCGTATAATCAAAAAGTTAACAGATAAAAAATGCTTTATATGACTGTATATTCAAGCTCTATATAAATAAAATGGAAAAACAAAAAAAAAGTTCTTAAAAATTATGAAATGGAAATTAAGACTAGATTGATAAGTTCTACTGCCCCATTCATTAGAAAATTCCAAACGAAAAAGTATAGCAATTTAGGACTAAAAACTGTCCAGATAAATAGATGAAACTTTAATAAATAACAACTTATTATCAAAAACATTCCAAAAATAGAATAAAATGTTAATTTGATGGAAAAATTTCTTAGAAATAATTCAAATTTGAATTTTCTAAAAATATTTTTATTTTCATCTTTATTTTTATTTAGTTGTTGATTTTGATATCTATCCATTAATTTAATATGCAACATTAGCGAATTTTCAAAAATTAACTTTAAATTTATGAAATTCCAATAAATTGGGCTTGCAAAATTGGAGGTAAAAGTTAAAACTCCAGTTATAAACAAGTTGTAATTTGTCAACCCATTATACGAATTTGTCAAATCAACTGTTGATAGAGAATTAGTTGAGCCACTTGAAAAAAATGACAAGTGTTGTAAAATTAAAGTGAAGATAGTAGTGAATGTGGTGATTTTTAATTGTAGATTTATCATTTTATAGAATATGAATTTACTATTTTTGATATCTTTGTTTATGTTATTGTTATTGTTATTTTCATTTCCGTTCAATTCATTTAGTTCATTTTCAAAAGATTTTAGTTTATTATCAATATATTCATCAAGAGTTGCGGCAATAAAATATTGAATTATCGAATAAAGTAGAAACATGGGAATATTTAACTTTAAAGACTGAAATAATAAAAAGGAGTTGAGAATTCCAGATATATCATTAAAAAATCTATAATCACTTTCAAAATGACCTTTGAAGATTCCGGTTTTAAATTCGATTGGGTCGAATATCAAGACTTGATTAAAGAATCTAAACAAAATTCTTATTACAAAAACTGAGATAAATATCATGTAAAATAAGTTAGCCAAGTCATGTAAAGTATCATTTGCATTTTCCACACGTAAAGTGATTATAATGTGGTCAACCAAAAATTTGAAAATTTGGGGTAAGGTATTGTTTGAATAATCTGAAGCTAATTTGAATGAAAAGGATACTGAATATAGTAGAAAAGTGAAAAGAAAATTTATGAAAAAGTTGATTAAATTGAAGCCACCAGTTAAAAGAATGAGCCAATTTGAGATAAAAGTTACAAGAATCAAGAACCAAGTTAAATAAGTATGGTCATTTAACCAAAATGAAAAATGATTAAAATAGATGAAATTAAATTTTTGGCCTGAATTATTCCAAGATCTAATGAATCTAATTAAGAAGGGAGTGAGAAAGCAGATGATTTTGAAATTTTTAGGAAGAATTGAGAAATCCTGAAAATTTTGAATGAATATTAAAGAGATAAAGGTAATGATTGAAAGCCACCAAATTTGGTATTCTTCTTCTATCATTGAGGAGCCAAAAGTTGTGAGACCTATTATTAGAGAGAAAACAAAGAAGGATACGGAGGAGAAGGAGAAGTTTGATGAAGATGAAGATGAAGATGAAGGTATAAGAGAAGGATTAAAAAATTTGAAGTAACAAAAGGATATTAAGATGGTTGAACAAATGACCAATGCAAGACCAATGATTAGTTCATTATAGTTGTAGTTTGTAGAAGAGTTTACTAAGATTGATTGCGATTGTTTTAAAAAAAGATATACATCATCGACTAAAGAGTTGTAGTCATTTTCAGATAAGTTGAATAGTTGATTTAAATTGAATAGATTATTTAGTTTTAAGATTGAGTTATTCCACAAGAAGTTTAAGTGATTAAAATCATCATTATCATCATTATCATTATCATCAATGCTATTAATGTTTTTAGTATTGTTATTGATAATTTCAGTGAAATTTTTATTATATTTTGATTGAATCAAGTTTTTAAATTGAAAAGAGTTTTGTAAAAGATGTAATAGGAAATTTTTTTTATTGAATAAAGGAGAAAAGTTTTGGATAAAGATACCTAGGTTATTCTTTGGAATTGGGATATTTAATAGAGTGGATAAAGTTGAGACTAAATCGATTTGGTTTATTTTAGTATGATAAGAGTAATCTGAGCTGTAGGGCAATGGAGATTTTGGAGAATTATTTGGGATTGAATTTAAATTAAAGGATTTAAATAATGGGGAAATAAAAACTAAACCGGGAGAGGTTTCAGATAACGAAGAACCGCCATGGTTACCCAAGTTGTTCATGCCATGGTCACCAAGGACTATGAATAGAGTATTGTTATCTAGATTATTGTATAATTTTTCGATTATTGAGTCCATTTCCAATTGTTTTTGAGCCATTCTAGGGTTAAAGGGACCGTAGTTATGACCTATATGATCCAAGCCTAGGTAGTGCAATATCAATAAGTCTGAGTGGGTGACTTTTTGATCAATGCCAATAAATTGATTAGTAGTAGGATGGTAATTGAATAAGTGTCTTGTTACGTTATTGTCGACTTGAGTGTAATCCTTGACAAAGAAAGAGGAAGTTCCATCAAAGTCGTTAAAAAATTTTGGAAATAATTTCAACCAAGTATCGTCGCCAAACATAGATAGATTTAAATTTTTTTTCTGGTCTCTTTTGGTGGATAGAAATTGGTATAGCCAGGTATCATGATTGATTAAAGAAGAAGAGTTTTCATTTTCATCGATGTTTAAAATTGCATCTAAAAAATTTGAAGAAGAACCAGTCGATAAGGATTTCAATCTTGGTAGAGTTACAGTGGGAGGTGACGAGAAAGCAGTAAATGGAATAGCCAAGTTATTTTTGATTAAATAATGAATAAAATTCATCGAAGAAGTATTTGAGAAGATGAAATCAGATCTTAAAGCGTCGATAACCATGAAAATCAATTTATCAAATTTCACATCATTTTTTGCATTATTTTCGTTTTTGGTAGATTCTTTGTCAATTGCATTGAAAGTGTCATCCTGATCATATATTTGCTTTTCAAAATTAAAAACTGAATTTGAATCAGTTAGCTGACCTATTATAGGTATCTTGTGTATTTCTTCAAACGACGAGTGACCTGATAAAGAGATCTTTGTGGGAAAGAAGCCTTTGGCAAAAAAAAGAAAGCCGGTAAATTGCCAAACAACCAACACGAACACCAATAGACACCGAGACGTGAGATTCATAGCTGTGAGATAACTGTGAGATGATTCTCGAGTGTTTGTTGGAGTAGAATCGATGTCTGCAATTGTCTCAGCTGCCTGTTTGGTGTTTGGTTATATGTTGACATATCTCAGCAGCACAGAGCCAGCGGTGCGGGCGCTCTCTCAAGCACGCGCGCTGAGCTAATCAGCAACAGGTACCCCATGACTGGGGTTGTTTTTGGAATGACAGCACGCATCTTGTTCTGGGCAAGCTTTTGTGTGCGTAGACGCGCGTTGTCAAGCGTGTCACTGCTGTGGAAATCTCTGGGACTCTTGTTGTCCATGTGAGGCGATCTTTGGAGCTGCATTCGAAACTGCGGAAGGTGAAAATGCGTTTCTGTGTGATGCGCGGCGTGTGATTAGCAATTCCAGAGGGAGGTCTGGTGCCATCAAGCATTATTTTTAGAAACACCCAGACGTCTTCTCGAACAGGCAATTCTGAACTGCCGTTTTCGGTGAGTACAGAGGGCCCACCGCGCTCAACCAACCTAGGCTGGGCTAGAACCAGGAAAAACACTCGCAGAACTAGGTCCGGCCGGTGTATTGTTCCTGGGCAGCGACTCGCGGACGACGTGAAAAGTGGAAGTGTAGTTCTTCCTCTGGTGCTCGTTCCTCCTCTGCTGCCTCTGCTGCCTCTGCTGCCTTTGCTGCCTCTGCGCTGTAGCTAAGCTTCTATTTGACCGCGTGCTGCCGCCGTGCTGCTCTCTGCTCTGCAGCTTATGCAGCAGTTCCGGCTTATCTGGCTGTCCCAGCGCCGTCGGTTCTTCCCACGCTCAGTTACTGCCCGCTGTTTTGGTGGTTTTGGAGCAAAACTCAAATTTCTCTCGCAACCTCACAATCTTCAGCTCTCATCGTCACTCTTTTATCTAACCTTGATATCTAATAACAATACCTATATTAATCATCTGTCTCTCGCTGAATCAGTTTAAATTCATTCTTAGCTATTGAACTCAACTTTCACACACTTTTATATTAAACCAACTTTTATTCATTCCTTTAATTTATCCACTATCTATAATTATCCTACTCATTTTAGTCATTTCGATCTTTCAAAAAGAAAAAAAAAAAATTAATCAATCTCTGCTTTTTATCTTTTATATTTCAATTAGTTTTCTATTATCTAGCCTATTCATCTATTTCACTCGCTTATTTCAATTCCCCCAATATCCAAATCTAGTTAATTGATTAATTATCTAATTCTTCTTTGATACTAGTGGCTATTTCAATTATCTATCAACTAGCTGCCAATTGTATCCTCTTGATATTTATATCTAGTTTTATTATAATCTTTTTTTTTCATTATCACTTTATATTTTCTAACTAGAGAATACCAAAAAACACTAAGATCTCAAAAAATAAAAGTTATTAAAATCATCAAATCATCAAATTATCAAATTGAAATAACTTGATGTTTATTGGATTGATTGTCCTGTTTTAATCTTTATATTATATTATAAATTATTAAAGGTATAATCATAATTATAATCACAATCATAATCACCAGAAAAAATTATTAAATTTATTACTTCTATTAAAAAAATGCTAAACAAAAATTCAATCAACTATGCGTTATACTTATTGTTATTAAATTTGTTTCTTTCAAGCTATTCAAATGCTTTAAATTTGGATTTCCTAAATCATCTCCAAGTTGATAACAATAACAACAATATTATTGATCACAACGATCAAAATGATCAAATCAATGGCTTACAAAATAACGAACAAGACTACTTGAACCAATTATTCAAAAGAGCTGCTTTTAAAAGTCATGATTTTGTATTCAAAAGAGATGATACCAACTACGCAAATGATTCCTCAATCAATATAATATCTTCAAATCAAAATGATGGCTCCATTGAATTATCCTCTGCAATAACTGTCCAACCATCTGATTTTTCCTCTCAATCTCAATTCCAAGATCAACCGGTTACCACTTCTCAAACATTGGTCGTAACCCCTTCTTCAATGGTTTTAGATGATTCTGAACAACCTCAATCCTTTACCATCATCGATCCAACTTCTGTCCTTTATGAAGTTACTTCTTCTGATGGCGATTATCCTTCTATCATTCTAACTTCTTTTTCAACTCCACAGCCCCAATCTATTGAATCCGACACCAACACTGCTGCATCAGATCTTGTCTCTGCAGACGTCATTTCTACAGACACTATTCCCAATAACACTCCAACTGACACTGCTCCAACTGACACTGCTCCAACTGACACTGCTCCAACTGACACTGACACTGATACTGAAACACTCGCCATTGGAACCTCCATTGATTCTGATACTGAATATATTGGAATCTTTACAAATGGTCAGACCTACAACCATCCTGACTCCGCTCAATCTGCTGATTCTACCATCTCTCAACCATTATCTGCTGAAACATCCACCGTAATTCAAGACCCAACTCCATCAACCGTTATATCTGATGTTGGTACAAATGCTGAAACACAAACAGTAGGCTCTCCCGTTTCCAACACTGCTAAGCCAGATACCGACACAACTGCTCCAAATACTGAAACTAACACTAACACTGTTATAAGCGCCGAAACAAGTGCTAACACTGACACCCAAATTAGCGCTGATACTGTTACTGATAGCGCTATTAACACTAACACTGATACTGCTGTTTCTGTCGATATTGCTAATACTGAAATAAGCGCTGACACCAACACCATTTCTAATTCTCAACTCCCAACAATATCCTCCAACTTTCTTATAATTCCAGCTATATCTTCAAATACTGACACTGCAACTGCCACTGCCACTGCCACTGAAATTACTCAAGATACCATTGAAACGATCCCAACCATTGAATCAACTCCAACTGAATCAGCTTTAACTGAACAAACTCCAACCAATACCGTTGATTCTCAAATATCTCACACAACTCTTTCACTTTCTGACACCAATACCATTGACACCAACACCAACACCATTGACACTGCTAATACTATCCCAACTTCTGATACCTCTGCAATCAGTACTGAAATTAATACCAATACCATTTCTATTACTGATTCAAACACAGAATTACCATCAACCGTAATCTTTTCTTCTCCAACAAACACTGCAGAAACTGAAATTGTTGATGAATCTTCAGTAGAAACTGCAACCTCTGACACTACTGCAACTGACACTAATATTGACACTGAATTACCAAAATCTATTGTTATTTCTTCACCAGTTGATCCAAGCACCATTATTCCAACAGATACCACTCAATCTGTTTCTGAATCCCAAATTGCAACAGAAAACACTGACACTTCTAGCTTATCCAATACTAATACAGAAACTTCAGTTCCATCTGATGCTTCTACTCCAATTGGCACTACTGACAGTTCAATTCCAACTGATACCATTAATACCGAAACGGCCACTTCTGTTGATAGTATCAATACTTCTGATTTAACTGATGCTTCAAGTGTTACTGATTCAATTGCTACTTCTGATCCAATTACTATTTCTGGTTCAACAGACACTATCGGCACTTTGACTACTATTGATACTATTGATAGTTCAGCTGATTCAACAGTCACTGATACTAATACTAATACTGATACCGCTTCTCTTGACACCTCCTCAGCTGATCAAACTGCTACAGATTTTACAGATTCTACAGATTCTACAGAATCACAAAGCGGTATTTTCTCTGGATCTGAATCTCTATCAACTGATACTTTAAGTCAAGTTGAAACTGCTTCATCTGTTGATGAAATTGCAACTGACTCTATATCAGGATCCTTGACTGATTCTTCAGTTCCAACTGAATCTGCAAGTGCATCTGTATCTGAATCGGTTAGTGATATTGATACTGATACCGAATTGGATAGTGAAATACCTGTAACTCCTTCAAGTATCGCTATTATTCCAACCGGTTCTTTGAGTTCTACTATCTCAGAATCGGTATCCAGCTTAGTATCTGAGTCTGCAACTCAATCCGTACCCACTATTTCGTCAGAATCGCCATATTATCCTACTGTTTCTTCTGATCTTTTATCATCTAGCGTGGTTGTTTCAGATTCGACTGAAATTTCAACAGTTATTCCTACATCTTCTGTTTCTGAATCTTCTACTGTCTCTGAATCGACTTCTGTTTCTGATCTTAGTTCTTCATTAGTTGCTTCTTTATCTTCTACTTCCGGGTCTTCGGATTTTAAATCAACTGTTTCGGAATCTCTGGTTTCTTCATCCCTAGTTTCTGAACCAGTTTCTTCTGATTCAGTTTGGATTACATCATCTGCTTCTAGTTCTTTTTTCCCATCTTCATTAGTTTCTTCTGTTCCTTCTTCATTAGTTTCTGAATCTTCTTCAATTGAAATCCCTACTTCTAGCGGATTATCTTCTCAAATATCTTCACCTGTTTCATCGCCATTCAGATACAGTTTGATTGGTTCATCCTCATCTCAATATGCATCTCATTCTATTGTTTCTGGTTCAACAAGCTCTAGATCAGCTATCTCTGGAGAGTCTTCATTATCAACCGCATCTTCTATTCCTCAACAAGAAATTTCATCACAAGTTGCTTCATCGTCCTTAGAAGGCTCCACCACAATAATTGAGCCAACTAGTTCATCATTAACCCCATCAAGTGATTATCTTATTGCAGTCACACAATCGGATGGCAGTTACACTCTCAGTTCAGTTAAAACCATTCCACCACAAACGACTGATGAAACTTCTGGAGCTATTACCTCTTCTTCATCATCATCGGAAAATTGGTTACCAACTACAATTGTTTTAGACCAGTCAGAGTCAGCGTCCTCTAAGATCGCCGTTGAAACATCATTATTACCAGAAGTTATTGTTCCAGAAGAAGATGTTGTCAAACCAGATAATTATTCATTGGTTTCAATTGGATTCCAAGAAGCATTGAATTATGCTTTTGTTGTTGAAAGCTCAATCACCTCTGCTCAAATTTTCCAATATTTACCAGGTGTTTTGGGATATTCATTTTCGGAATATACTAATTCGAATTTTGCTGTCAAAGAATTAGTTCCATTTACAGCTAAGGATGTTGATTACATTATCACAGTTGCATCATGTTATATTCCTGAAGAATTAGTTAGTATTTTGCAAGAATTAATAATTCAATCTAATTCTCAATTTTATTTCAATGATGACTCGACGGAAAACACACTTGCACATTTGATTGATCCAAGTGTTCCACTTACTGGAGTGTTATCAGATGGTATTGATAATAGCGGGTCATCAGGATCATCAGATTCTGGAAATGGATCAGGTTCAAATGTTAATTCTGGATCTATGGATGAAGATAGCACTGCAGAAGTTTCATCCGATAAGACCAAAATCCTTGGAATTGCAATTGGATCTGTGTTGGGATGTGCAGCATATATTTCGATTGTTGTTTTAGTATTCAGAGCATATAAAGCCAAAAACGAAGGAAAATTAAATGACTTGATTGTTAAAAAAGGTGGAATAACAGGATCGCATGGAGTTGGTGGTAATATAATTTTACCAATTACAAATGATGAACCATTACATTTAGCTGCATCATCATCAGAACAATCAAATGGAAGAAATGATGACAATATTTTGACAGCAACCCAATCATACCAATCATATAATTCTTATCAATCATTTATTCCAAATTCTCCCACATACAGTTATACTAATGTATCTCAACAAGGATCACAATATCTTGGATCTGTATCTAGTGATAATTCAAAATCAAATGGTAATATGAATACAGCTTACGACATTATGAACAATAACAATAATAACAATAATTACAACAACAATAATAATTCAAGAATAAACTCAAGATTGGAGTCAGTTCCTGAAATGGGACAAGTTAACGGGGCAATTATTCCCAAAATATCCAAACCTTTTAACACACAAAACTCATTAGGATGGTCATAATTTTAACACTTGAAAGGAATTCAAATTTGTAAATTAAATCTAAGAACAATTTTGTTATTTATGAATAAATAAATGTTTGCTTTTTGAATATTTTTAAATTTATTTTGAAACTAATTTTTTATGTTTTGATTTCAAAAACAATAAAGATTTAGTTACTGGGTGCTTTTTTTTTGTTTTGTTTACTTGTTTTATTTTTTTCATTTTTCATTTTTCATTTTTAATTTTTTAATTTTTTAATTTTTATTTTTATTGTTTTATTGTTTTACTGTTTATCATTATTAATTTACTTCAAAAAAAAATTAAAAAATATCAGAAAATATCAGAAAAATAAAAAAAATATGAAATATCTTTTTATGTGTATATTAGAATCAGTTGAGTTTTTTTGCCTTTTGGTAAAATTTATTTTAGTTTTTTTTAATTTTTTTGGTATTGCTGAATTGAGAAACTGAATATTTCTCTATTGTTATTTATTTTATTGTTATTTTTTTACTATGTTTTTGTTAATTTTTTAAATTTTAATTTCTATTTTGATTTTTTTTGTTTATGTTTTAAATTTCAATTTCTCAAAACTCTTATTTTGTTTTAGAATTCAGTTATTCTTTTTTATCTATTCGGAACAAAATTGTTTCTTATGGAAATTTCCATGCTAGTTAATTTTTAGCAGTTTTTTTTTTTCAGATCAAATTCAAATTTCAATGCGAGTTGAAATTTCAATGCAGTTTCAATTTCATTTTCAAATCCTATACTATTATAAATTTGATAATTATGAAAATCTATAAATATGTTTAAAAGTTTGAGGAAGTTAGTTAAATAGATCAATTCATTTCGTTAGTTATTCGGTGAATCGCAGCACAAAAAACATAAAGTAACGGAGCGCGTTTGCAAGCAAATTGAGGAGCAGAAGTAGTGCCCGAAAGTGAGAACGAAGTGTGCAGAAGTCAAGCTGATCACGAGGAGCTCAGGCGATCGATAAAAGAGGCGAAAGCGTCGCGAAAAAGCAGGCATCGGAATTTTGGTGCTGACGAGAGAAATGGGTTCTGGAGTGGTGTGTGTTTGGGCAGGAGGTCAGGGACGGCGAAGGCGGCGGGAGCCAGAATTGGGTCCAGGTCAGCTGAAATAGGCGAAAGCGGAAAAAAACGATGGAAGGAGCTGCGTGCCACGGGAATCGAGCCTGTGAGTGGAAGACACACATTTCTGAAAACCGAGAAATAGGAAAATCCAGACCGGGAAAACTGAAGGTATTGTTAAAAAGGATTAATTTAGCAATTTTTAGTTTTTCAAATATAGTCCTGCGAAACCAAAATAGCAGACCGGAAGGTTACCAGTTGGTAATGAAGTGCATCGCTTTTAGAAGAGGGAGCTTGCTCACCATTGTAGTATTGTCCATAGCAGTGTACTATTTGCATTACCTCTATTCTAGCGGCGACCACAAGACCTACCAGAGTGACAAGGACTATTGTTATGAGACCTACAATGCTCATCACTATGATTACAACGGCAAGTATAAAGAAATATCAGATGATTTGAAACAGTTTATAACTTCAAGAGATTTAAATCCAATCGACGATAACGATATGATTGAAAGCTGCAGTATCAGTAATATCAGTGTTATCAACGAATTTCGAAGCCAAACGATAAGTAAAATCAAAGAAAGCTATAGGGTGATAGAGGAGTTGATAGTTGATTACAATAATCGCACAATTACAAACATATCGATCTCTTTCAATGGGGGCAAGGATTGTTTAGTGCTACTAATACTATACTTGGCTGTTATTTATGACACGATCATCAGCGTCAATAAGAGGGGTTATAATAGCAATAATAATAATCACTTAGAGGCAATTGATTCTGTTTACATCAACTATGAAGAAACCTTTCCAGAATTAGAGAGCTTTATCAAGGAGACAGAGACTAAATACAATTTGCAAAGCGAGAAATTTGACAAAATACAGTTGAAAGAGGGATTTGAAAACTATTTGAAGTTGAAACCTAACAAAAACTACATATTAATTGGCATTCGACGGTCAGATTTCAGAGCAGAAACATCGCAAAATTTGGAGTTCATCCAAAGAACTGACAACAATTGGCCTGAATTCAACAAGGTGAGCCCGCTATTGAACTGGAATAATACAGACATCTGGATGTTTTTGTTGAGTCTCGACATCAAGTACTGCGAGCTATACAACAATGGGTTCACCTCGCTCGGCGGCACAAACTCAACAGTTCCAAATCCAGTGTTGGAGAAAAGCAGCTTCGAGAGCTGGCCCCCTGAACGGGACCTCGTCCGCTACTTCAACGGCCTCGCCCGCGGCAGCCGCGGCAGCCGTGGAACCGGCACCGGTCGCCACTTCGCAGCATACTACCTCCAGCACGACGAGCTTGAGCGAGCGGGCCGCAAAAAACCAACCTAAATCTAATTACAGCGGTCATGTGTCATAATATCTGACCGAGCGAGGGTATTACCTAAGTGTTCCATGTGACCGCGGAATGGCTGCTCCTTTAGGTGCTGGACACGGCTGTGGATAAAACAGTGCGGTTATCCAATAGAATCGCACCTGCTTCCAGGGATTAAGATTTGACAGCTGCTGCACAAGCAAACGCTATCTCCTCCATCCGCACCAGGACCAAGGGAGCGCTGTGTGGCCAATCAGCAAGCGGGATATAGATCAGCTGCCTGAGCACGTGATCTTTGCACGCTAGCAGAAGATGTAACGGTGAATACCCCGCTGCTCCTCGAGCGCTCGGTGAGTTTTGTGGTCGTGGTGTTTTCGCTGCAACAAAGCACTGGCCGTTGTTGAATCCAATAGGATCCAGCAAATATGCAATCTCCCTTTGGGTTTGCAATGCCGCACGCGTTCCTTCCTTTTCTTTTGCAGTGCAGAGCATCGCCAGATCCCTGCTTCTTTGCAACTGCCCATCTTTTCTCTGTTCTCTCGTTTAAATTCTAAATAATTTTCCATAATCTCGTCGTATTCATCTCTATTTTCATTGCTTTTCTCACTGATATACTATATCCTGTTTCTTTTCCGAGATTCTGCGGTGGGTGTATATATACCTGGTTCTTTTGCCAGTTGTTTGCCTCTTTTTTTGCCTCTTTTTTCTTTTTTCCTTTTTCCTCTTTCCTTTTTCCTTTTTCCTTTTTTCTCCCTCTCTATCTCATTGCAACTTTCTCAATTATAACTTGACTTATAATTTATCGATTCAAGAATATTTATATCCTTTAATCTGCTCAATTTACCTTCTTCTCATTCATACTTTTTCAATTATTCAAAATGACTTTAACTTCTCGTCCTCAAGACATCGGTATCCTTGGTTTGGAACTCTACTTTCCATCTGAATACGTTAACCAATCTGATTTGGAAAAATACGATGGTGTCTCCTCAGGAAAATACACAATTGGTTTAGGCCAAACTAACATGTCCTACGTTAACGATCGTGAAGATATTTACTCAATGTCATTGACTGTCTTATCAAATTTAATCAAAAACTACAACATCGACGTCAACTCAATTGGTAGATTAGAAGTTGGTACCGAAACTTTATTAGATAAATCAAAATCAATCAAATCCGTTTTGATGCAACTATTCGGTGATAATGGCGACATTGAAGGCATTGATACTATCAACGCTTGTTATGGTGGTACCAATGCTCTATTCAATTCCGTCAATTGGATAGAATCTTCCTCCTGGGATGGCAGATTAGCTATTGTAGTCTGTGGTGATATAGCAGTCTACTCAAAAGGCGCTGCAAGACCAACCGGTGGTGCAGGTACTGTTGCAATGTTGATCGGTCCAAATGCTCCAATTGTTTTAGATAGCGTCCACGGTTCATATATGGAAAACGTTTATGATTTCTACAAACCAGATTTCAACTCTGAATACCCTTATGTTCAAGGTCACTTTTCAATGTCTTGCTACATCAAATCTGTTGACAACTGCTACAAAAACTACTCTAGAAAATTAATCAAAACTTATGACCACAACAACAATTTATCAACGGATATCGTTGGTACTGATTACTTTGATTATAACATCTTTCATGCTCCAACTTGTAAATTGGTCCTAAAATCATATGCAAGATTACTATACAACGACTATAAAGCCAATCCCAAACTCTTCAAGGAAAAATACCCATCAGTCAATACTTATGATTTAGAATCTTTGGATACAATCAGCTATGAAGATTCTTTATTAAGCAAACCAATTGAGAAAATCTTCTTAACTTTATCAAAGGAATTAATTAACAAAAAAGTTAAACCCTCACTAAACATCCCAACCAACACCGGTAACATGTATACAGGATCTGTTTATTCTGCTTTATGTTCTGCTTTATTTTACATCGGCAATGATGCTTTGCAAAACAAGAGAATTGGTGTCTTCTCCTACGGTTCAGGCTTGGCCTCAACTTTATACTCAATTAAAATTAAAGGTGATTTGAAAAAAATTATAAAAACCTTAAATCTCCAAGAAAGATTGGACAATAGAGTGAAAAAATCTCCAGAACAATACACCAGCGCAATTGATTTAAGAGAAAAGGCCTATAAGCAAAAGAACTTTCAACCAAAGGGCTCAATTGATAACTTGGTTAAAGGGACTTATTATTTGACCAATATCGATGACATGTTCATTAGAACCTATGCTATCAAAGATTGAATCAATACGCCCAACTTACCAGTAACTAATTATCGCTAGCCAATTATTTATTTTGCTTTTTTATTTTTTATTTCTTTATCTTTTTTTCTTTCAAAATTCAAAAATTTTAGTCAACATTCTTCTCATTCATTACCTTGTTATATGTTATACTTTCTGTCTCCATTCTACTCAATTTTTTCAATAATATTCTAGCAACTACTTATCTATATAAGCTTGCACACTCACAACTCATATATATATTCATAATCCATAAATATATTCCTTTTTATAAATGTATTCAGCTTCTTTCCATTTCCTCCTCCGATTTTGTTCATTTAACCAGCTGTCTTGAAAAATGTTAGACATACATAACCACGAAACACCTGACACTATCAGATAAGCTCAGCCGGTCCCAGTGCCACGGGGCGCACGACGTAATCCTTCATCGAGTGTTCGGTCTCCACCATAACTGCCTTATCAGCCATCTCCCTGCTTGGCCTGGAAGATCAAATCGGTGACCACTACCACCAGCGTGGAAACAACTTGCTTTTCTCACGACCTTCCTCACAGAATCCATGGGCTACCCTGCCAAAACAAAACCACACCGACAGGTGTCTGCAAATGCTCTGCACTAGTGCGCACTCCATGTGCCGGCGCTGTGGATATTTCCACGGAGAAGCCTAGGGCCATCGGTCTGTTATCAGCTCTGTGCGCGCCGTAATTGGCCGGAATCACCGGACCCTCTTCGGCCGCTAAAAGCTTCTATATCTTGGCAGGCTTCGATCGAAGCCTGTCTATCTCGGCTTAGGCCCGGTACCGTGGATGAACTAAACGGTCGAGCAAGGCACAAAATGCATTGGCTTATCAAAATAGCACTTATCAAAGACACAACAAGAAATGGTGGTAGAGTTAGAAGTAAAATTTTCACTGCTGCACCCAAAAAGAAATGCTTCACTTTTTAATCTTCTGCTTTTCAAGTCGTTTTTTCTCCATCTGTTGTATGAAATAGTACACTACATTGATCTTGCTATCATCTTGTCTCTCACTATTCTCACTAGCTCTCTTTTAATCTTATATTGCTGCTTTTTTGTCTGTCTTTAACTTTTTCATTATGCTCAAATTTTATTATAAATTTATCCATTATTTCCCAATTTTTTTTTCAAACAATTCTTTTCATTAAACAATAAGACATCAAAGTATAATTTATCAAATTGTTGTTTCCCAAATAAAAAGTAAACTCTAATTGCCTATTTATCGTTTATATTCCTCAATTTTCAACAATTATAGTTTATCATGTCCCAAATCGACCTTGAAAAAAACCAAAAAGAAGTAGTCTCTTCTCACTCTGTTGACAATGGCTCAGTAACTTCTCCAAAGAAAAGCTCTTCAATCTTAGGCAAATTAGCCTCTCTTCTTTTAAAAGCTGAGGCCAGAGGCGTTGAAAGAATCCCCGAAGAAGAGAAAACTGATAATTCCTTATGGTCAGCTGCATCAATGTGGTTAGCAGCAAATTTAGTTATTGGTACCTTTGCTCTTGGTGCTTTAGGCATCACTGTCTTTGGCTTGGGTTTTTATCAATGTCTTTGTTGCATCATTTTCTTCAATTTTATGGGCACTACTGCTGTATCCTTTTTCTCAGTTTTTGGTGCTAAATTCGGTTTAAGACAAATGGTTTTGACAATTTTCTTGGTTGGTAATTATGGTATGAGAATCTTTTCTTTCATCAACTGCATTGCCTGTGTTGGTTGGGGTTCAGTCAATATTATGGCTTCCACTCAATTGTTACATATTGTCAATGATAGTGCCTTGCCTCCATGGGCTGGCTGTTTAATCTTAGTTATTTGCACTGTTGTTGTCTCATTTTTCGGTTATAAAGTTATTCATACTTATGAAAAATTCTCTTGGATTCCAAATTTATTTGTCTTTATTGTCATCATTGCAAGAATGTCCATGTCTGGTAATTTCACTCCTGGTGAATGGGCCACTGGTAGAACTGGTGCAGGTAATGTTCTTTCCTTTGGTGGTACTATCTTTGGTTATGCAGCTGGTTGGACAACTTTTGCTGCTGATTACACCACCTATATGCCTTCCAACACCAATCCTTACAAGATCTTCTTCTCTGTTCTTGCAGGTTTAACAACTCCTTTAATCTTCACCATGACCTTGGGTGCTGCTTGTGCTACAGGTACTTTATCAGATCCTGCTTGGGCTGATTTATACAACGAGTTCTCTGTTGGTGGTTTGGTCTATGCTATTCTAGTCAGAAAATCTTTGCATGGCTTTGGTGAGTTTTGCTGTGTTGTATTAGCTTTATCCACTGTTGCTAATAACTTACCAAACATGTACTCCATTGCAATGTCTGCTCAAGCCCTTTGGTCAAAATTCAAAGTCATTCCAAGAGCCTTTTGGACTTTGTTTGGTAATTTTATCACTCTAGCTATTTGTATCCCTGCTTATTATGAATTTTCAAGTGTTATGCACAATTTTATGAACATGATTGGCTATTACTTATCCATCTATATCGGCATGAGTATCTCTGAACATGTCATCTATAGAAGGGGTTTCAAAGGCTATAATGTCGATGATTATTTGGACAAATCAAAATTACCAATTGGTATTGCTGGTACTATTGGTTTCTTCTGTGGTCTTGCTGGTGTTATCTTAGGTATGAACCAAACCTGGTATCAAGGTGTTTTGGCTGGAAAAATTGGTGATTTTGGTGGTGATATCGGTTTTGAATTGGGTATGAGTTTTTCTTTTGTCGGTTTCAACATTGTTCGTCCTTTTGAACTTAAATATTTTGGTCGTTAGTATTTATCTTTCATCTGAACTGACTTTTTTTTCTTTTTCTTTCTTTCTTAGATTATCTCTTGTTTTCACTATTTTTTGTTTTTTTTCTTATATATATATATTCTCAACTCAAATATAACATTACTTTAAATCTTATAACCACTACAATACGTAATGAATAAATTCATATCAATGTAAAATTAATAAAAAAAATTAAAAAAAAATATTAAACAAAAACAACAATTATCCAAATAAACTATTAAACAAATTAAGCTTAGTTCATTTTATATGATAAATTTCTTCCAAAATATTACTACAAATTTCATCAACTCGTTTTTTCTTATAATCTCTAATCACCATTCTTGCTCTTTCATAGCAATATTTGAAATCAGAT
This sequence comes from Ascoidea rubescens DSM 1968, assembly GCF_001661345.1. Classification (NCBI taxonomy): domain Eukaryota; kingdom Fungi; phylum Ascomycota; class Saccharomycetes; order Ascoideales; family Ascoideaceae; genus Ascoidea; species Ascoidea rubescens. The sequence continues at coordinate 30,272 of NW_017962921.1, read as the reverse complement.
CCAGTCCAGTAACTCTTTGGGTGTAATGATGCTAAAGCATCCCAGTCAATTTGGTTATCAGATGTGAAACCTAATTCCTTTAATCGAGTTAATAACCAAACTTTATCATTATCTCCAATAAGTTTTGATCTTTCAACGCTTTCTCTTTTCAACAATTTATTATATTTATAACGGCATTGAATTCTCGACCTTCTACCACCCATTCTTTCAGATATGACAGTCCAATTTATACCAGAATTTACTTCATCAGCGTTAAAGATGTCATCGATGATTTGTTTTAGTTGATCTTCTTCTTCCTTTGACCATTTATTTTGAGCTCTATTTGCTCCACATTTAACATAATTTCTCCAACGATCTCTGCAATCTTCGGGCATTCTTTTCATGATTTGACCGATAACTTTCCATTGACCATCTTTTTCAGCAGCTAATGTGGCTAGCTGTTTATCTTGTTCTGGAGTCCATTTACCTCTTGCTTCGAAAATGTGGTATTGTCTTCTAACATGTTTATAGATAGAAGCTCTAGTTCTTTGAGGCAAAACTTTATGTAGGGAGTCCCAGAATTTATCCTTTTTCCTATCATTTGACCAGATTCTTTGGCAAATATCCTCTTTAGTTATGTTGTTATAAGAGCAGTAGGCAAAGATAAATCTATCAATGGCGAAACATTCTTCTGGTGTGAACATTCTTGAATGTCTTGTTGAAGAGTTATTTAAAACAGCTTGAGCAAAAAAAGTTTCTTGTTCGTGTGAAGTAACTGAGGATTCGGCAGCGGCAGCGGCAGCAGATAATAGAAGCTGATCAGTGATTTCTGGATCAAGAGTGTGGTCATTTGAGTTTTGAATTTGGTTTTGGATTTGGGATTGGATTTGATTTTGGATGTTTGACTTATCGACTGATTGATGATTATTGTAGTTATTATCATTGGGATTGAAGTTATTGTTATTATCGTTGTTATTATAATTATTGTCGTGATCATTGAATTGATGGTTTAATTGAGAGGCTAGTTCTCTTGCATCGTTAATTGCTTGAACTAATTCGGTTTGGTTAAGAACTGTTTGGTTGTTTGAAGTATGAACGAGTGATTTTGAATCTATGAGATTGGTATCCAGTTGTGTGTTGGCATTATCCAGTTGGGGGTTAGTATTATCCAGTTGATTATTGTTAGTAGTGTTGGTATTATTGTTATTATTAAGTTCATTACCGTTGTTACTATTAATATTTTTATTTTCATTGTTTGCTGGTTTTGTAACGGTGGCCAAACTAGTTAAATTTGCTAGTTCTGGGTCGAAATTTTGATTTGGATCATTATGAGATAATATTTTAGAGTCAATATTATTGTCAATATTATTGTCATTATTATTGTCATTATTATTGTCATTATTATTGTCATTATTATTATCATTATTATTATCATTATTAATGTTAATGTCAACGTTGTTAGAGTTATTAATGGTATCATTGGAGTTATTGTTGTTATTGTCAGTATTATCATTATTAAGATTATCAGTATTATTAGTATTACTATTATTATTAGTATTACTATTATTATTATCATTATTATTATTATTATTATTGATGTTGTTGTTGCTTTTATTAATCGTAGGATTATTCTGGATGTTTTTATTGTTTAACCTGACTCTCTTTGATGGATTATTCAAGTTTATTAAAGAGGAAGCCCAATCATTGAACTCTTCGAGTTTTCTTTTGTCATTGTATTGGTTATTACTTGTTGCAGTATTATTCAATTGATGATTTGGATCAATGGATTCGTTTTGATATGTTTGTTGGAAATTGATATTGTCATTGATGTTGTTATTAATACTTTCATTGACGGTGGTTGAGTGAGAAAAATTTACATTCAAGTTGTCAGCCCCAACATTCGTTTCGCCATCAAGATCAACATCGGGGTTGTGGTTAGAATCGAGATTACTACCATTGATAACTTTATTGTTGTTGAGATTACAGCTGTCATTTAGTGAATTGAAATGGTCGATAACTTTGGAGCCGTCAGTAGACTTTGACCCAAGCTGGGCGCTTAAGCTGAGGTTGTGCTTTTCGGAATCCTGAAGCTTGATCTTTATTGGGCTCTCCAAGTCGATTTTGGAGTGGTTGGAACTGGCAATGGGGTTGTTGGAGCTAGTGTCCAAAGTGCCACCAACAAGCCTGAAAACAGCATCCTCGAGGTCCTTCTCAGTCATGGAGGAAGAGGTATCAGTGGAAGAAACATTGGAAACAACGCCTTTGGCAGCTGGCGGAGAGGAGTGGACGTCTGAAACAGCAACAGCAGCAGCAGCCAGAGAAGAAGTGGCGGCAGAAGCAGCGTGCAAACGAGCAGCAGCAGCAGCAGAAGCGTCTTCAAGAGCGTTGGCACTGAGATGCGATTCTTTGTGGTGGGCCATGGCGAGTTACCCTTAACTGTTGTGACGACTAAAGCAGGGTATTCTTTGCTTGTTGTTCCTCAACAGCAGCAGGAGAGGTGGTGATGTTCTCTTGGTGGTGCTGCACACGGTCAGGTGAGAGTGGCGTGTGATTAGGTAAGACATAGAGCACGTGTGATTTTATAAATCAGAGCACCCGCAGGCGTGGAAAGCCCCGCTTTGTTGGTGAGTCCCTCTTTAGTGGTTCCATATGTTGTATTGCGTATATCGCGTCATCCTGCATAAACGCTGCCTGGTGTTTATTCTTTCTTTTTTGCTGAAAATGCTTCCTCACCTCAAAATCTGCTTCTTCAACCACTCCTATCGATGCGTCCACACTCTCTGAAAACAACTATGGTTAGAGCATGAGCAGTACCAACAACAACAGAGAAGATTACTTTGGAAATGTTGTTTCAGCCACAACCTCTCCCACTGGCTCCTCATCAACAGTGACTCCTTCCACTGCTGCTTCTTCAGTCACTTCTTCAGTCACTTCTTCAGTCGTCTCTTCGGTTCCTTCTTCAGTTGCTTCCTCCTCCTCCTCCTCTTCACATCCTCCAAATTTCACATCTTCGTCTGGTAAGCATCAACATGATGCTGTAACGAAACACCTAGAACCACTGCTCTCAGAAACGCTATCTCCGGTTCCTGCTGTTTTTTCAAAACCATTTTCCTCTTCTTTGACAAAAGCTGTTCCACTTTCTGCTTCGGGTTTAACTGCAGTTGCTTCTATTTCAAAACCAAAATCAAAATCAAAAAAACCAAGATCAAGATTGAACCTGATTCTGGATCTGAGCCAGAAACTGAATTCAATTCTGAAATCAAACTCAAGAACAAGACAACCACCAAATACATCTAATTTATCCAGGCTACTTACAACGTATCCAAGGAAGAGAGCACTAACTGCCTGCGAATCCTGCAGAATCAAAAAAATAAAATGCGATAACGTTAGACCAACTTGTGGCTCTTGCCAAAAATTACAATCAAAATATATCCTAAGTGGCGTGAAAGTCGACTGTATATATAGAGATGCTTCGATTAAAAAAATAAATAATTCCAATAATCCTAATAGCCGTATTAATTCTGATAACCCTGATAATCCTAATGATTTCGACCAAGAAAATAACTTGTTTAAAACTTTTGATCCTGCAAGTCAAACAATTTTGAATAAATTAAATGATCTATCAAATTTAATTATTTCCAACAATAATAAATTCAACTCAGCTTCGACATCAACATCAACATCAACTTTAACTTCAACTTTAACTTTAACTTCAACTTCAACTTCAACTTCAATTTCAACTTCAAACTCATATCCAGATTTAAATTTCAATCTAAATGGTCCAAATAATAAAATCTCGTCAAACCAGAAATCCTCAAATCCTCTTAGTATCCATAACTTCTTGAATCCCATTTCTCAAAACATCAACTCAAACAACCAAGACATGATTAAACAAAAATTCAACAACATTATAAACTCTTTAGAACTAATAAACTTTGATAAAATCCTCTTAAAATTACAACATTTCAATAAATATAACCTACAAAATTCAAAATTCTCAATTTCAAGTAACAATAATAATACCAACAACAACAACAACAACAATAACAACAACAACAACATTAACAGTAACAGTAACAATATTATTAACAACAATATCATTAAAAATACCTATAAAAGCTTATACAAAAATTCCAGTGACAACAACGATAACGACATTATTTATGACTCTGATATAGATATCGATACAGACATTGAATCTGATATTGACAACGATAATGAAACAAACGACGAATATGATGACGAATACGAAGACTACCAACTAAATCAACAGATTCAAAAACCTGGCTACTGGAACACTTCTGTTGAATCAATTCTCTCCACTTGGCCAATTTTTAACAATTATTTCCAAAACTTACCCAACATTAACCTAATATTAAATAGACTAAATAACATATCAATCAACTATACAATCAATAACAAAAATTCTTACATATATAACGAAAAAAAAAACAATTACGATATAATTTATCCTCACTATAAATACTTATCTAACAACCTCAACTACCAAAATAACCCAAATATCATTTCTTTAGAAAATGATCAAAGATACCATTTAATTCAAAATATAGTTTCACTACTTCACTTGGATGACTTTAATAAATCTATTTTCACTCCAAATACTTCGATTAATATCCCATACAAAAATCAGCTTATAAACAATTATAATTCTTCTCTTTTTAGTTCTTTTGAGAATTCAATTCAAAATCCTCCACTGATTAACTCATCATTACCTTTTTCTTCTTCTTTTTCTTCCTCTTCAGTTATTTTTAATTCAAATTTTCCTTCATCTTCATTTGAATCAAACAATATCACTCAAAACAATATAAATCCAAATTCAATTAAAATCGATTCAAAATTTAGTAATGAATTTAAAAAGGAAAAAATTTACTTATCTGATTTATCCTACTTAAATCAAGAAAATTTATCTAGTCTAATACACTTGGAACCAATTATTTTCAAATTTTTAGACTTGTGGATTAAAAAATTTTTAAACGACGTTTATCCTAAAAACCCTTTTTTAAATTCATCAAAATTGCTTAATACTGCCTTTTATTTAAAGCAAAAGTATATAAATTTTTTATCTGAAAATAAAATCGATTTTAATCACATAAAATTTTTTGATAAATTAATTAATACTAACTTTGATTCAATCAACTATAGTGAAGTCTTTTTAAACTCAGATTATTTAACTATTATAAATAAAACCTCAAAATTTAAAAAAAGTTTTTTACTAACAAACTGTAATTATAATTCAGAGCTAACACCCCTACCAGTAATTTTAATTTGTTGTTCTTTAACACTTTTAGCTGTTGATTACAATAATAGAAAACCAAATAATTATACCAGTTTCAATGGAAATTCCTTATTACAAAAAAATGATGGAATCAAATCGGATCTCAGTTTTAAAATATTCACTCTATCAAAACAGTTTCATTTTATTTTGAAAAACAATTTTATTACTTCGGTTGGAGATCATTGTTCAATTGATGATAGCAATAATGAAAACCAAATGAAATTGTTTTTCACAAATAACAGCAATCATTATGGAGATAATTCATTATGGAGTGTACAGTTTAATGTTCTAAGAGCAATGTACAACATGTATTTGATGAAACCACTAAAAGCTTGGAAATATTTCAAAAGAGCATCAAATTCATTAATCTTATTTCTTGAAATTGAGAAAAATTATAACAATAATAGCTACAAAAATATTTATGAATATAATCCAGAGAATGAAATAAATAGCAACAGCAAAAAGACAATTGAGGACAAAAGGTTGATTGAATGTTTATATTGGACTTGTCTTAAAAATGAGTGTGAAATAAAAGTTCAAATTTCTCCCTTTTACTCCTGCTCCTATATAATCAGCTATAAACCGCCTAAAAATTTTCCTACTCCTCCTTTAATAATAAATGACAATGGGAGCAATTTTGATATCGCTGAAGCGAGCTGGTTCTCGTATTTAGCGGATGTTTCCTTTAGAAGAATTGAGAATAGAATATTAAATTATTACTTTTTAAAAGATAAGTTGAAGTTATGGAAATCTTTCAATGTCGAAAATAGCTCTGATGGTTTAATTTTAATTGATAAAATACTGTTATTTTTAGAAGAAATCGATCTTGTTACTAAAAACTCCAAATATGAAGCCATGTATAAAACATCAGCAAGCAAAGAGTATAGTTCTCTCAATCTTCCCGAACCAGTCACTTTTATATTTGCAAGAATTATGTCAATAAAGTCGATTTTATATCAACCTCTACTATACTATGTTTCAAATCTAGACAAAGAAAAAATCAAGGAAACCATAGAGGAAAATTCCGTTATGATGGAGATGTTGAAAGATCTTTCAAATGAATTATTCAAGTATTCAGACCTAAGTTTAATGACCCATAGACATCATGGTTCTTGGTATAGAATTAGAGAAATATATTCAAGTTGCATCCAACTATTAATTTTATTTGTTAAGTTTAAGGAATTTTTTTTTACAGAAAAGGAGCTAAATGAACATATTTCCGTTGCATTGAAAGTTTTTGAATATTGGAAATATGAATGTTTAGAGGTCATATTGTATGATAAAATCGTTAGAAAAATAAACTGGGAAGTAGCTCAAAGAGTTCATAACAATAGTATATAAATAAAAAACAGATAAAAACCAGTTGTAGTGAATTCTATTAAAATTTATCAGTAATTTTTTTTAAAAAGTTATATGTTCTATATATATTTGAAAACCAAAATAATTAAAATTGGAAAAAAACAATCAACTAAAAAACAAAAAAAAATGAATAACCTTTTGGTTATTGTTTTTGTTTCTATTTATTTCCATTTATTTTCATGTACTTTGATAGAAATTAAAATAATCCTTCTTCAACATAGTAGGAGAGCAAATCAACTTTTGTGACTATGTGAACAGGTTTTAAAGACTCATCAGTTACGATAGCACAAGAATTGTGTTCGAAAAACTTGTCTAAATCAGTTAATTTGGTATTTTCACTGAATACTTGGAAACTTCTTTTCTTTTTCTTTAAAATGTCGTGTTCATTTGTAAAATAGCCAGTCAAATTTCTGAAATCAAACATAACTTTTTCAACTAAATCATTAAGTTGGATCTTTTTGGAAGATAATTTACTTAATATGTTACCTAAAGTAATTAAACCAACTAATTTATTATCTTGTAAAACCGGAATTTGATCAAAACTGTTTTCCTTCAAGATCTTGATAGCATCGACTATGTTAGCGCCACTTTTAATTGATATAACAGACTTTAAATTCAAATCTTTAATAGTCGCTTCACCTTTGCTTTTATGGCCATCGGATTTCTTTGAAGTGTGATTAAGTACATCGTATTCATCAAGGTTATTGAAACCATTGATTTTCAACCAGTCATCATCAACAAATTTGTTCAAATAGGATCTGATGCTATCAGGTAACACAACAACGATTATATCGTCTTCAGTCAAGGAAGGAGTGTCAACAATATATCTGATTGCAGCAGCTAGAGCGCTACCAGAGGAACCACCAACTAGCAAACCTTCTTCTTTGATCAATCTTCTGGCTAAGTAAAATGACTCAGTATCTTCAGTTTTATACCATGTATCAATCACAGATCTGTCTAAAACATCGGGGACAAAATCATAACCGATACCTTCAACTTGATAGACAGCAGAATCGTTGGTATTGTTTAGGGATTCAGGTAAGGCTAAAATTGAACCTTTTGGATCAGCGCCTACAACTTGGATATCTGGATTCTTTGATTTCAAGTATTTAGCGATACCAGTAATAGTACCACCAGTTCCAGCACCAGCCACTAACGCAGTCAATTTACCATCGGTTTGCTTGTAAATCTCATAACCTGTAGATTCATAATGAGCTAATGGGTTATTTGGGTTGGTGTATTGATTTAAAATAACGGAATTTTTGATTTCATTATTCAATTTTTTGGCAACACCAATATGCGATTCAGGTGAATCCCAGGCAGCTTCAGTTGGGGTTCTAACAATTTCAGCTCCCAAAGCTTTCAAAACCGAAACTTTTTCTTTCGACATTTTTTCAGGCAAGGTGATAATTGTTCTGTAACCTTTAATGGCGCCCAATAAGGCTAAACCAATACCAGTGTTACCGGAGGTTGGTTCGATAAGAGTGTAGCCTGGTTTGATTAAACCGCTGGCTTCAGCTTCTTCGACCATTTTTTTGGCAATTCTGTCCTTGACAGACCCACCGGCATTGAAATATTCGCATTTGGCATAGACTTGAGGTTTCAAACCTAAGCTCTGGGGAATTTTGTTTAATTTGACAATTGGAGTGTTTCCAATTAAATCGAGAGCATTTTCAGATAAATGAGGTAAAGCTTGAGACATGTTGAAAGCAGTTGAACAGTATAGCTCCAGAAAAAGGCCCTGTATTTCAGATTTCTCACAGACATGCAAGTTATATATGGAGCTCCCCACAGAACACAAAATTTGTCTTCACACTTTCTCGTTATCACGTGAAATGATGTTCCACATTGATGCAATAGCATGTGTTTGAAGCGTACTCATATGCAGTAGCCAGCTTCACGGATACAAACCATTGGAGTGGGCCTGGGTTCTGTTATTTTGCTGGGACCTGATTGGCTGCTCTGGTTTGGAAGAAAGAGCAGCATTTTTTTCTGTTGTCGAAGCTGTTTTTTCTGTTTTTTTGTTCTGACAAAGAACTTGACAACCTTGAAAAACCTGAAACTGACAGATCTCAGCTAGCTGACATTAGCAGCAGCTTCAGTTTATTTTTAGAATTCGGTATCCTTAAGAAAGTATCACAAATGTTGCCCAGTTGATTGATTATTCAAGTGGAGATGCAGATGTTTCTCACCAAATCGTTTTTGGATTAGTTTGGGCTCGTTGGTTTTAGCATCAAACAAATCGAGTGTTTAAAACATGTGGAAAAAGTTTAAAAAGCGTTTAAAAGCAGTCATGGACAGAGTTTCGAATTTTTGCAATCTCAAACTGAAAATTTGCTATGATGGGATCCTGTATTTGCCGTTTTCAGACAAAGTATGGTGTTTTCCTGATAATGTCAACACATTTGCTCTATTAAATTGACTCTCCTAATCAGATGAATAGGAAATTATCAAACACAATAGCATATTCAATCTAACACAATAGCATATCCAATTTAACACACTAGCACTTGATAATATTTATTTTTTGTTCAGATTGTTCGCCAATCAATTCGTATAAATAAAAGAAGATTAATTAATATTTGCAAGAAATTTGGATGCTTTTCTTTTCAATTTTGCTCAAAACTAACTTGCAAAAATCAAAAAGCAAAAAAAAAACAAAAAAGGAGTAAACGAATGGAATGAAAAGAAAAAATCTTCCAAAAGAAATAACTATAGGCGTGATAAAATGAATATATAACAGTAATTGAAAAAAGAAAATGAATAGCACGTTTGCTTAAAAAAAGTAAATTGCTTTTCAGTATATCCAGGAAAAAGACCAAAAAAACTGAAACTAATAAAAAAAAGAAAAGCACAAAAACAAATCAAATAGCTATTTAAATTCAAAACCTTATCACTTATTTAACCACTAATATCACTTACTTATTTTCAATGTACATGTCTTTAATCGAGAGCTATGAAGATTTGCCCAAGTTTCGATATTGATTTTTTCAATTTGAAAAATACAGCTGGATTACTCAGTATTCATTTTGGTTAAAATAGAATTCCCAATTTACTGGTTTGGTTGATGTATTCTTGTAATTTCTATAAATGTTGACTTTTGTTAATCAAGTTTCGAATTTTGTGATTTTAAAACAAATTTTTTGCTTCAGCTCACTTTTAGTATGTTTTCTTTACACTTTTGAAACTTACCAGTGCATGAATTTATGATTTTTCCTTTGGTTTTCTTTTTTGTTAATCTCATCTGTTAAACATTATAAAACCCTATTTTAACTCTACCCTCAAGTTCTTTCTTTTTAGTGAATGTGTTTTAATTTTCTGATACATTATTTCTTTTTTGCTATGAATTGATACAGCTTTCATGTTTCAACTTTGAAAGATTTTTCTTATCTTTTTAAATTTGTTTTTCCTTTATACTATGTAGATATTTTTATTTTCCTTATTCATAAGTAGTAGATTTTTTATATAAATTTATCATTTTCTTCACAGCTAAAAGAAAATATTATTTTATTTCAAAAATTTTGATATATATTTTATTTCAACACCTTTTACTTTTCTTGAACAAAAAACCCCAAGCTTATTATTTATAGTAACTAATAATTCATAATGAACATAATGAATGAAAATTTCCTAAATGATAATAAACTAGATAATAATTATCTGATTGAGGATTTGCTAATAAATGATGAAGCAGCATTATTACACTTGCAAAATTTTAACAATTCACAACAAAGCTTGGGTTTTAATGAAAATAATCTCGATATCACAAACTATCCCCAGCCAAACTATTTGAACCCAAATTTCTCAAATAACCTTATTCTGTCTTTCACATCAAACTGGATTTCACCAGCTTCATTCATAGACTCTCCTGCATCGTCTAGCAATGCATCCACTCCATTAAGTTATGGCATAAGCAGTAATATCTTTTCTCCTGTTTCTGGTCAAGAAGATCTAAGAAACAACACTTTCTCCCCAATAACTCCTTTAGATAATTTGAGAACAAATGCAATTTTGAATCCAAATCTATCTAATAATGTTTATCAGTATTTGTCTAAAAGTCAACCCAATTTCAATTCGTTTTCTGATAATATCTTTCATGATAATTTCATAATGAATAACTTAAACAGTAATATCAACATTGCACAGATGGATAACATGAAAACTCTTAACAATTACCAACTAAATTTCAATAATTCTATTCCTCAAATTCCTCAAACAAACAGTATCAACCCAATCAATGATCCTGAAGCAGCAGTCAATGATCCTGAAGCAGCAATTAATGATCCTGAATCAACAATTAATGATCCTGAATCAGCAATCAATGATCCTGAATCAGTAATCAATAATAACTCATTTCAAATGGCTTATTCTCCTACCCAAGTGATGAGAACATATCAAAACACCGAAGATATTATTGCAAACTCAAACGATCTTAATACGTCTCTGAACCCAACCCCAAACACTTTCAACAATACACCTTTCAACTCAACTCCAAACACTTTCAATAATGCATCTTTTAATTCAAACTCAAACACTTTCTATAATACACCTTTTGATTCAACTTCTCCTTCAATTTCCAATAACAATATGAATTATCGATCATCAAATCTGACTGGAAGCTTTACAATGTGTCAAGCACCAATACCATCGAATAGCATATACACAGCTGATCAATTCTATCCAATGTCATTTCAATATCGAAAAAATATTCTTCCAAATGCTTCTAAATTACACATCACTGACGAAAATCAAAAACCCCCAACAAAAAAGAAAACCATCGTCCAACTAATGAGAGAACATCCAAAAATCTGGGATTTAGCCAACAAGTTCAAAATCAAAAAAGGTGCTTATAAGTGTACTCATTGTGATCTTTCTTTTTTGACACAGGCTGATTTTGCTAAACACCTTGATGAGTTTGGCATTGAAAGACCACATAAATGTCCAGAGGCAACTTGTCCATATCGATTTATTGGATTACCAAGAAGAGCAGACCTCAGAAGACATGCAGAGAGCCATGGTTATAAACTTCCAAATGCAAACAATACCGAAAGCCTTCAAGAATTGGAGCAAAAGGATATACAAATTGCCTTGAGTCATGCTACTATCAAAAAGACAAAAGTAAATATTTGTCCAATTTGTAAAAACACATTAGGAAGAAAAGATTCATTAACTAGACACATCAATCTCTGTCACAAAAATCAAAATAGCAGATACAATAAGAAAATTAGAAAAGAGTTGGAAAAAAAAAAAGAGGAAGAAAAAAAAATTGAGCTCTTAAAAAAGTATTCAAAATGCAATGTTATGAGCATTCCCAGTTCTTTTACCAGAAGTTCAATCAGTGACCAATCAACAAGTACTGATTTTTCTGATAATAACGCCAAATAGTTCTTCTAATATTTTACCAAATCAGATTAATTCAAAAATATAAGATATTATCTCAATAGCTCAATATTTTTAATTACTAATTTTTTTTGTTTTCCAGTTATCTCATTGCATTTCATTCGCTTTTATTATAACCAAAATTCATTTGCTTCAAAACATCCAGGTATTATCATACTGAAAATTATTATTAATTCAATTTTTTTAAATTTTTGATGGTATTCATTATTGATGATTATCTGACTTTAATAATTTGTTATTTCATTTCCCTTGTCTGCTTTCACGTTCTTTCTTTCCTTTTTTCTAAAAAAAATTAATAAAAAGCTTTAAAATATTCTAATGTTATTTGTTTTTTTTATTATCCTTTGTTAAAAACCTACTTTAGTTAGCACACTTTCTACTTATAATCATATCTTGAAAGAAAATGATATACTAATAAATAATTACCTAATAGTACCTAGTAGTTCCAAACTATTTCCAAACTATTTCCTTTTGCTTTAAAATTCTTAGCAGTCATTTTGAAAGTGAGCTTTAACCCACATTCACTTTAATATATTGCTTTTATTGTGTTGGAATAACAATCAATTGATTTGATATATTAATATAAAATTTTTAGATTTTATTGGAAAATTCCAGCTCAAATTTAGTAAAAATGCCTTCCACTAAATCATGATAACTTTCAAACTCCTGGCACTCATCTTTCCAGTAGTTGAAAATTTTAATACAATTGACAATAAATTCAACAAGTTTTTGTTTTTGGAAAAAAAATTCCCCAAACATTTTAAAAATAATAAGTATTTCGATTGATGATAAAAATAAATATCTATTCATATACCAGGATTCTTGATGTCTTGATGTATTTATCTTCAAATCATAAATGTTGAAAATGGAGTCGACTAGATCTTTTATGAAAACAAAAATATCTTCTTTAAATGGGATATCTTCAAAACTCTTAAAGTCATTTCTTTGCAAAAATTTCTCATTGGCAGCTAAATGATACAAGATAGGTTGGTAGAGATAAAGGTTAATCAAATGACGCCTGAATTCGATCTTTTTATTTGATTGCAATTGAAAAGTATGCTTAAACTTGATCTTTAGTTTTGTAGAACTCAATTCTAATCGATAATTTTTGATTTTGAAAATGAATTGTTCTAGAGTAAACTTGTCGCTATTATTAAACTCCTCTAAAATCTTATTTTCAATATTTCTATAGTGAATATCAATTACATATGTGATCCAATCATTTTCTTCATTGTAATTCAAGTCTAAACTTATACTTTTTTCGCTTTTTTGAATTAAATTGTAATAATCTGTTGAAAATTGAAAATTCACAATACCAGATGTTGCGACAAAGGGTGATAATGCTGTTCTAAATTCGCATTCATTCATTATGCAAGACCAATATAATCTTTCTTTTAAAATTTGATTTTGCTGATTATCCATTTGAATTTTTTGAGTTATTTTGTTGAAAGTTTCGTTATCAATAAAGTTGCCTTGAAATAATTCCAACAAAACTTTTTTCTTGAATTTTTCATTATTTTTTTCAAATTCCAAGATTTCAATTAATGTTTCACTTGCTCTCAGAAAAAACTTCCAGGCATCTAATGGTTTCATTATATATAATTTATGCATTCCAGATAGTATATTGAACTCAATGTTGGAATATAGGTTATAGTCATAGCCTGCACCTAAACTTTCAATGAAACTTTCGGTTTTTTGTGTTGAATTTTGAAACTGATTTGAATTTAAATTGTTGTTCAGTAATGTTTGAAACTGTTGAGCTAATTGGAATAGTTGATAGCTCAACTCCAACCTTCCATGATAATCTCTTTCGATTAAAGAAGATACAAATCTTGTGTAGTTATAAACATCAGAATCCACACCTATTGATAATAAAGCTAGAGAGCAGCACATCATCAAAACCGGCAATGAGTAATAGTTTCTCTTGTTATAGTCAGAATTAGATTTTGCAATGTGGTTTATGTAGATGGGATTTGAACTTGAATTACCATAACAGTAATTATGATTGACAAGAAGAAAACTTGTGGAACATCTATATTTTTCTGCCAATATGGGAAGTTCAGTTTTGTAGTTGATGTTAAAAATCTTGCTTTCATTTTTTGATCTCGGTATTTCATCTAAAAAATGATCATAAGTTTTAGGATTATATTTGTTTATAAAGTCCAAATAATTTTTTAACAAATAGTTACAGCTGTTGATTAGTTTTGAACTATTCAAGAAGGGATTCTTTGAGTGGACATTTTTTAAAAACTGCATTACCCAAAATTTAAGATATTTGAAGAAAATGGGTTCTAAATTTAGTATTTTGTTGAAATTATGAAAGATTAGATTTGGCAAATTTTCTTTTAAAATAAAGAGGTCATTTGAATTTTCAGTTTTCTTGAAATTTTCAGTTGTAGAAGTTTCTTCAATAGAGTTATTTTGATTAGGTATGAAGGAAAAATCTCTATTAAAATTTATAATATATTCTGGTTTTTTTTCTTTTGACTCTTTTAATAAAAAATTTAATAAATTAAAATTGTAAATGTTAAAATTGTTATAAATAATTGGCCAGTTTAGTAATTTTTCTGGGCTTGAGTCCCAATTAAAGGACATGAAAGAATTTTTGGTTAAAATTTCATTTCCAATTTCAATTTCGTTGCGAGATTCAATAATTGTTTTGTTGCTATTATTTCTATTGTTGTTATTCAGAAGATTTGTTTTTAGTTGATCTTCAGCCTGTGGTAAGTCTAGATTTTGCAAATCATTTAAGAATTTCAATAATTTCTCTAGAGCGTTTAGATTTTTCAAACCACCAAAGGTGTCTAAAATTAATTCATTACTTTGAAGGATATTTTTGTTTATTTTTTCATTTTCTTTATAGATGTCGACTATTTTTTGAATTTTAGTTAAAATATTCAAAGTTGCATGGTCGAAAGTAGAGTAGTTTTTAGTCATGTCACTATCATTATATATACAGGTAATTTTGAACCCTTTATCAGCTAATTTTTTGCAAGAGCCACATTGAGGTTTTTCATTATCACATTTGATTTTTTTTAATCTGCAAGTTTGGCAAGCAGTGGATGATCTTTTTCTGATTATTTTTTTTTTTTTTTTGATTGAATTTGAGGGAGAAGAAATTGTTTGGGGGGTTTTCGGATTGTCTTTATTGAGATTGTCTTTATTAGGGTTATTTTTAATTTGAAAATTTTTAGTAAAATTTGAGTGTTGCGGAGGAGATATTATTATTGAATCGTTTGAATGAGATGGTGGTTTATGAGCAATTAAATTTTGAGGGGAGGATAGATTATTATTGGGATTCAAATGGTTGTGGAGTTGTTGGTATTCTGAGGAGGATTGGTTAAAATCTGAAGATATTTGTTGAAAGTCAGAGGGAGTTTGGTTGTCAAAGAAGTATTGGTTTTGGTAGAAGAGATTATTGTAGGTTTGGAACTGGTTTTGCTGGACGTTTGAAAAGTAGTTGTTGTAGTAGGAAGTGTTTTGATCAGAATTAATTTCATTTTGACTTTGGTCTTGAGTTTGATCTTGATTTTTATTATTGGACATCTTTTGGGATGTGCTGAATAAAAGTGAACTAGCGGATTAGTGAGAAAATGGACAAATACGCAATGACTATAATATACAATAAGTGGTAGATAAAGAAGGAGAAGAAGAGGAATGAATGGAAAAGAAGTTGGGATGGAACATGAGTAAAAAAATAAAATTTGAAAGAGTTGGGATGGAGTATATATGTTCTAAGAAAGTTTAAAGAGAAAGGAGTGAGATGGGATATGTTAATCTTACAATGCAGTATTACATGGTATTATTTATTGCGATTAAGTTAGAGGTAGATTAAGGTGAATAAAAGTAGAAGTAGAAATAAATAGTGGGTAATGAGCAATGAGCAAAGAGCTGTGAGAGAATAAAATACAAAACCAATAATTAGCACCCAAATGTAAAATAGAGTGAAAAGAAAAGAAAAGAAAAGAAAAGAAAAAAAACATATATATGGTATACAGAGTAAGAAAAAAAGGGTCGAGTAAAAGAATTAGCTGGGAGGCAGATCAAATTGAAGCTAGTTTTTTCAAGATTAGATATAAATCTGAGGTGATTGATCTATCGGTGATTTGAAATTCGATTTCGATTTGGTTAATTAGAGACTCGGCCTTTTTGGTGAGGATGGATAAGGTTTGTTCACAGTATTTGAAAGAATTTGACACATTTTGCATATAGTTTAGCATGTAGATCTTAAGGGATTTATCCTTTGTTTTCTGTTTGAGAATGCTGATGACTTCTTTATTGTTTAAATTGAATCTAATGGCGTGGATGATGATGAAGGAGAATTTGCCTTCGGAGATGTCTTCACAAAAGCCCTTGTTGTTTTCGTAGTTATCGCTTTGCAAGTTGAGGTAGTCGTCCTTGATCTGGTATATTATTCCAAAGAGATTGATTAATTTGATGAGCAGAGAGGAGGCAATGGGATATGCTTTTGCAATTGAAGAATTCGAGAGCATTAGTCTGATGGCCAATCTGAACAAGCCGCCAGTTTTGTTCATTACCATTTCACAGTACTCAGGTTCAGTGGGACAGGTTAGGGTCTCTCGCCAGTAGAGGTCCAAGCCCTGGCCTCTGTGGAGATTCAACATTTCCTCGTTGAAAACAGTAAAGGACTCGAGGTTGGCAAGGGTTTTCAAGATCTCAAAGGCCTTGAAGTACATGTAGTTGGAGGAGTTAATGGTGATGGGAACACCGTAAACAGTGTGGGCAGCAGGAATGCCTCTTCGTAGCAAGGCGTCGTCCTCGACGTCGTCAATCAAGAGCGAGGAGCAGTGCAAAATGTCGATGACCTGCTCGATCTTGTGCAAGTCGTTGGTGGAGACCTTGAGGATCTTGTTGAAGGACTCGACCATGAACTTCCTGAAGTCCTTGCCGGGGTGGTGGTAGAGGTAGTTGAAGGGCCCAGTGAGGATCTCCTCATTGGCGTCAGTCCAATTGGGGCAGTGGAGGTGTGTTTCTTCGATGTCCATGGCAGAATGAGAGACAGATGGAGAAGATGCTGATGGCGAAGATGCTGATGGTGTTGGTGAAGCTGATAAAGATCAAAATTAGCCACCAACAGAGCTTATCGCCGTGTTGGCCTCTGAGATCACGTGTCTCGATGCTCACACTTCTTTTTTTCTGCTGCCTGTGCCTCTTCTGCTTCTTCTGCTGCCCACCATGGAACGTATTCCCTTCGAACTTATCACTGAGGTGCCCCCCATCACCAGATACTGGTCCATTGGCGTCGTTGCTCTTGCAGCATTGGAGAAGTATGGTTTTCTCTCCAGCTTGGACTTGCTCTACTCCTTCGACTCAGTCTTCAGAAACAGCCAGTACTGGCGTCTTATCACCACCTTCTTCTACTTTGGCAGCTTGAACTTTGACTTGTTCTTTGTTCTCTTCTTCATGGTCAGATACTCCAGGTCGCTAGAGGAAAACATCTCCCGGTCCAGAGACTATTTGTGGATACTCTTCATAAACTCAGTGCTACTCATCATCTACTCGTCCTTCATCTATCCCTTGTCGAAGCTAGGCCCCAAATTGCAGGAAGCCATCATCTATATCTGGTCAAGAAGAAACCCCAATGTCAGATTACAGCTTTTCGGGATCATTGAGTTCAGTGCTGCCTACTTGCCCTTTTTTTACGCCATTTTTAACCATCTTCTAAGACAGTTGCCCTTGAGAGGCACCCTTGTCGATATTATCATTGGCCATATATACTTTTATTTTCAAGATATCTTTCCCAAAATTCATGGTTATTATCCTTTTAATCCTCCTTGGAAATGGGTGTGGGTTCAAAATAGACTAAATCACTAAATAAGCAATGAAATGAAATGAAGTCAAATCAAATCAAATCAAATCAAATGAAAAATCATAATCATAATATTATACTAAACTATTTTATTAAAAAAAAAAATTCATATCAAATATATACCTACACAAACCATTTATCGATTACTATCTTGCTCACTAAAATGGACTACTGTTAGCAAATTAATATGCCTCATCATAGTAGTCCTTTTCATTTTTGCTATTATTTTCATACATCTTATTGCTTATCTTCGAAAAGAGATTCTTTTTATCCATATCTTTTTCGCTATTATTATTCTCATTACCATTACCGACTCTTTCAAAACCGCTGTTTTCTATCGATATGGCCAACTCAGATAACGAACTTTCAGAATTTAACCTTGATAATCCCTCGGTCGATGATTCCTCAGTCATACTAAATCCTCCTTCAATATCTGTGCTCGATGAAACAGATCCTGACCTCTCTTTTCCTACTTCTCTTCTTTTTTTAGCAACTCTTCTTCTTCGCAACGCCATTGTCTTCAATTCTTCCTCTTCATCATCTGAATCCATTACCTTATTCTTATCACCCCCTTTCTTGGTCTTATTCCCCTTGTTTAAATACTTATCTCTTTGTTCCAATAAATTAAAATCAGGATACAACTCAGGCCCAAACTCATTAATAAAATCAGTAATCTCAATTGACAATTCCTTTCGATACAACTTCAAATTGTTCAACTCAATTGGATCAATCACTGACAAATATAACGGCCTTAAACTCTTGAACAAATCCATTCCCTGATCCCCAACATACAACGCTGCATATGTAACCAAACACGATAACAAATAAATACCGATAAACACCAACGTTAATCCCCATTTTCGAAAATAATCTAAATGGTATTTATAACAATACCACGCTGAAATCGTTGCGTAAAATGTATACAACAATGGCGCGAAAACCATAGAAATCAATATTTTCCATGTGGCTATAACGTCATTGGCCTTGATCTTAACTGTCGAATTAGCCAATGCTTCTGCTGCTTTTTTCTTTGATATCTTTTTAGTAGCAATGAAAATTGGTGAGAATAAAATGGTTCCAGGCAATGCCAATATAGCCAATAACAGTAACTTAATCGACCTGTATATCAATAAACACATGTTTCTTGGAATGTCGATTTTAGCGTCTTCAACCAAATGATCTGGAATGTGTAAATGGTTCAATTGCTTGTTGTATTCCAAGATCTTTTCTTTCAATATCTCAACTTGTTTTAATTTCTTGAAATGATCGTATCCCTTAACCAATCTCCGATTCAATTCAATAATCAATGGCAAGGGCAATTTGTTTGCAAAATTATTCGAGTACAATCTTCGAACTGTTTGGACAACCATCAATGTCTCAAAATCCGGACATTCAACTGTAACAGATTTCAAACCATCAGATACAATCTTTAATAATTCAGTGACGGAATCGTTATGGGTTTCGGAATTTGAATATTTTTCAACCAACTCCCTTGGTATATCAATTGGATGGCCAAATTCGATAACTGCTCTTGATCTGTATTTATGTGGATGGAAATAGTTCATTCCACATGGAATGATTTTAACATTGCAATTGGCATCATTTGCCATCGCACCCAATGCCATAATTGCCACTCCAGCTTTTAATGGCAATAACGTTGTTCTATCATGAGATCCACCTTCAGGAAAGATTCCAATGCAATGATTATGAGATAGATGATTGAATACTTTTTTATAAACAACATTCTGATCAACCTTTTTAGCGATTTTAAAAGTTGTGCCGGTTGTCAATAGATTTCTAATTTTGTTTGAGTTTTTTCGTAAATCAAATGGCTTTTTAATTATTAACTCGGTATCCGATACAATCTCTTGAATAACTGCAGTGCCTAAAGAACTCGGTAGTGCTATTAATCCCTTGATAGTGCAATCTTTTGTAAAAGCTGTGTCAACTCCAGTGATTATTGTAGGATTATTATCTAAATCTTTCACGAAAATTTTGCCATTAACAAATTTCAAGTTATCTTGGGGCCTATTCACACCAATCGATAGGGCAGATTTAGCTAAAAACCCAATGACGAGTCTTTTCAAGGAGTTTGCAGCAATCAAAAAACTAATTCTTCGACCACATTGTTGTTTGACCTGGTTCATCAAGATGACTGGATCAATAAACTGGTTAGCATGAGGAGCAGCAACAAAAATTAATGGACCAGTCTTGGGAACTCTAAAAGCACCTCTTGGACGAATCTCTCTGAAAAAACAATCAAAGATACGTGATAATAACCACAAAATAAAATCGTACCAAAGAAGCTGAAAAAAAGTCGATTCTTTGTAAATTACTTGTTTTTTATTTTTTTTGGTATCCCCATTAGCAGTTTTATTTGTATTGATATTTGCATTTTGTGGGTTTAAATTTGAATTTGAACCAGATTCAGGTAAATTAGAATCTGGAGTTGTGTGGGATTCAGACGACATTGACCAACACTGGATAGAAATGAGCTTATAAACTGTACAATCGAAAGACAAAAAAAGGGGAAAAAGAAATGAAATGAAGAGATAAATCTATGAAACACAAGATGAGAAAGAAATCTAAAGTGCTGAATGCTGAAATGGGTTTGTCTTATTTGCACAATCACATGAACAAATCACCAAAGCTTATTTAGCAAAGCTAAAATTTTGTTGAGCCTCGATTGAAATGGCTTGTTCGAGAAAGCAATCCGCAGCCATGGAGTAGACCCACATAGCTGGTGTGCATACCATGCACATGTTCCTGCTCTGACAGAAATCGCTGCTCAACCAGCATTGTGGGTGCTTCTTTTGTTGTTTCTACTTCTTCTGCTATCTCTGCTTCTTCTCCTTGATGTGTTTTTGCTGCTGGTGGTGTTTCTGCTGCTTCTGTGTCCAGATCACCCCAGAGGCCACACACTGCACCATAGTTCATGTTTTTGCTGCTTTCCCACTCGCTGCTCTCGTCGTCGCTGGCGCCAGTGAACATGTATCCTCGCTCATCAAACTCAGCAATGGCCTCCTCGTTCACCATTTCCAAGTCTGGATAGTCGTGGTAAATGTCCAACTCGTCTGCTAATTCCAACTGGTTGTCCTTTTTTGCCTTGACGTTGAACAAAAAACTGTAATCGATATTGTACACTTTGCAGACTGCCAATTTTTCCTCGTTTTTGTTTAATTTAAGTGCCTTGTTATTGTAAATGAGTTCCAAGTTTATGTCAATGTTACTGCTCTTTCGCTGTTCTTTTTTAATTGAATTTTCAAGTAACGTTACATTCAAATTTTCAATTGATTGTTTGAATCGGTTCAACAATTCCAAAAATTTATTGTTTTCTGATATCATTTTCATATTATCTGCTATTCTCTGATGCATTGAATTTTCAATCTCACATATGTTATTATTATTATTATTATTATTATTATTGTTATTATTATTATTGCTATTAATCTCGTTTTTATATTCGTTCTCACAATTGGATAAGTTGAATGATTTATTTGCCTTTCTCTTTGATGATGACAGTTTTTGCTCTTGTAGTGCAAAGTACAATTCTAAATTTGACTTGAAAATAATCACATTCTTATTCTTGGTTTTTTCAATTAACAAATCTAAACTTTTCAAATAGAAATCAATTCTTGCCTGATTATTCATCTTCATTTGAAAAACTTTTGATCTCTTTTTATGGATCTTATATTTGGGTTTGATTTTTTGAAATGTTTCTTCAATTTCTCTATTTTTTTTACACGTTGTTTGAAATCGGATTAAACTTTCATCATAGATTGAATAATTGCAAATATTCGATTTCTTATTATTTTTATTAATAAATCGATTATCAATCACTTTGCTGTTATTATTATTATTATTATTATCATTATCACAATCATTATTGTCACTATTATTATTATCATTATTTGTACCGCCGTTTTCCATATATTTATGCATATAGTTATCAATTACTTTTCCATTAAATCTGATTTTTTCTGTTGATATTGTCTGAAAACTCGATAATGATGTGGATGGTATAGGCAATGGATTCAATGTAGTTATTTTGAATAGCAGATCTCGAGTCTTTTCAAATTTCTCTCTTGTAATGTTTATCTTATAATCATTCGTTATATTTTCGTCATTTAATAGACTCTTGATGTTAATTTTCCCACCTGTTAATTTTCTTATATTTATGATGTTTTCCTCAATTTTATTACTATTCCCATCAAATAGTTTCAATACATTTTCGTTCATAGTTGCTGATTTCTTTTCATGCTTAATCCTCATTTCAATCCAATTCAATTCAATTCATAATTTTTCTTTTCTCAATTCAGTCGCTTCTCATAATTTTTGTTTTTAAATTTGGGTTTGATGAAAATTAAAAAAAAAATTTTATGTGCATTGAAAAATTAAACTTTGAAATCCATAACTGTGGTCTCAACGCATTAAATCACTAGAACTAATATTAAAAAATAAATTCGATGAAAGAAAAAAAAATAAATAATAATAAAACCAATATCCAGCCTCTAATTTCAATTATAAATATCAGTCAATATTTTAATCAAAAGAAAACTAACCAAATTTCACTGAGTATTATTGTCAATTAAATAATTCAAAATGCCTTTTGATGTTAATAAATGAACTAGTATGCATTTTATACATGTATATGCATTCTGATACATATGAATATCTTTAATTTCAATTTTTCAATAAAGTGGTGGATTGAAAACAATTAAAAACTACAAATTCAATTAGATATATTAAGACTGAATCAAATTTAGTTGATGTGAGTTGTTAAATAAATTTTCATTTATTTACCCAACTCTTACTATCATAGTGTTCGAGGTGGTATATTGTGTTTCAATAAATTATCAACAATTGTGGAAAAATGAGGATATAATGAATTATTTACATATTTGTCAATTAATGATACTTGTTTATTTCTCAAATCTAAATTGTTAATTTTCTCAATGATTTTATTTTTATCACTATTACTATCAACTTGATTTCGGTTTTCACTTTTGTTATTTGTTTCAATCAATTCAATGAATGAAGGATCAATTGGTAATGATCCCAAAAAGTTGATCTTGTATTGTTCAGCTAAAGATTTACCACCGCCAGAACTAAAAATATTAGTACATTCAGAGCAATGTGGACAAACATATCCACTCATATTTTCAACTACTCCTAGCACTTTAAATCCAACTTTTTCGCAAAAATTAAATTCCTTTTTCACATCATTTATAGAAATCTGCTGGGGAGTTGTCACCAAAATCGCACCATCGGGTTTAGCCAGTTTTAGCTCTTCAGCAATCGATATATGCTCATCCGAAGTTCCAGGAGGCGTGTCAATAATCAAATAATCTAATTCCCCCCAAACAACGTTCGACAAAAACTGTCTGATCATCGATGTCTTTTTGGGCCCTCGCCACACAATACTGTTTCCTCTGTCTTTGATTAAAAAGCCTATCGACATAACCAGGAGCCTGTTCCCAGTATTTGGAATATACGCAGGCACCCATCCATTGACAGACTGGTGTACTTGGTTATTTTCGATGCCAAACATTCTGGGAATAGAGGGACCAGTCAAATCAATATCTAAAACACCCACTTTAAGCCCTTTATGTGCTAGTGACAAGGCAAGCTGTGTGGTGACAGACGACTTGCCAACACCACCTTTTCCAGATAGTACTAGAATAACATGTTTCACTTTATTTAGCGATCTAGGAGGTTCTTTGTTCATATTTTCCAATTGCAAATACTTAGATGATTGGAAAGGATAACAGCGAAGGCGAGAACTGTGAAAGAAATCTCATTTCATTACTAATAATCGATCAAAAGACTTATCGCCAGTGGAACGGGACGATTCTCTTCAGAGAAGACTTTCAATTCTTCCAATTGGTGGG
Organism: Ascoidea rubescens DSM 1968; assembly: GCF_001661345.1. Lineage (NCBI taxonomy): Eukaryota > Fungi > Ascomycota > Saccharomycetes > Ascoideales > Ascoideaceae > Ascoidea > Ascoidea rubescens. The sequence continues at coordinate 6,517 of NW_017962921.1, read as the reverse complement.
ATAATTTCCACGTCAAAATACAGGCTTGATTGATATCAATTGTTCAAAATAATCATAAAGATTACAAAAAAGATTTTCAACAGGATGCAAGGAATTCTAACTGGGAAATTAGGAGATTGTCTTATTTTTATACTCTATTTTTCATGATAAAAGTAATGACAAAAGCATTAAGAGCAACATTGATAATCAGTTGATTCCATTGACATTCGTTGGAATAATCACACCTATTACTTTGCTGATATTATCTTATTTATTATTTCATTACAAAAAGAAACTCACAGTTGGGCTTTTGAAAAATTTCTGAGAGCATGTAAAATGCAATCTCTCTGCAGAATTGGTTTATGTTGATCCTTTTTTTTTGATCAAGTGTCTGTATCACAGTATGCTAGTAATTGGAAAAGCTGCTGAATTAGCATTCTCAGGATGGCAACTGTTATAAAGTGGTAGTTGCAATAAATAACAAAAAAGAATTAAGCGCTAGTCTATTGAAATGATGGTGCTTGAGCTGAATCAGCACTAACATTCAATTGGTGTAATGCTGTAAGATATATGATAATAATGGAATCATATCAGATAACCCAGCCTATTGTTAAAGATCTTTGACTATTATCTTATAGCATGATAATGACAGAAAATCACCCATTTCATATTTATGGATGATTTATTGAACAAAGTGAAATCAGGACCATATTGCCCTATCGATTTCATTGAATGTGCAATATCTGCATGGGATATCACCCAGAATATTGTTTTACTGAGAAACTATCCATCAATATGTCTTCCAGTATGCTTTTATTTGGTTTTAGAAGATATATAAATACGTCAAGAACCTGTCTTCTATCCTATCCATTCATCTGAATCTGCATTCACAAAATAATAACTGCTTTGACTCACTTTACACAATGAATATCAATCAACTGTTTTGCAGACAATATCACAACAATGATTCAAATAAAGCTAAAGTAATACAATCACGGAAATATCCTATTAACAAGCTTTCTATTGAGTTGGTCAAGGCAATATTCAATCAATTGCCAATGAATATATTGTGGCTATTCAGCTTATCAAACAGCAATGTGATTACGTTTGCAGCATCATCATTACTATTCAGGGATGTATTGCTAACCGATCTGCCTATTATCAATGAACAACAATTTTTAAAGATTCGCTTCAATCATTTGCATCTATTTGAGCTGAATATATTGAATTTTTGTACAGTTTGGAGAATGTATTTTGAATATCTAGACAAAACGAGAAGCTTTGATATTCTCAACCAACTAGCAAGGAATCCAAACAAAATAGAACATTTTCGGTTTTTTGTTAATGTTTTCGAGTTGCTTGAAGACGCAAATTTGACTCGTATTAGAAACATTGCACAGCTGATATCAAGTAACTCAAAATATTTAAAGAATACCACCATATACTTTGGATGTCCAGACTGGTCTCGTTTGTCAGGAGTCTTGAAAACACCTCATACCAAATTTCATGATTCACATACAATCAACTATCATCATTTTAATGATTCAATTGATTGTTTTTATCAAAGCTTCATTGAAATAAATTTGAATAATGATTTTCATTTTATTACATTTGCTAATAGCATCATCCAAAAATTTACTTTAGAAACTATGGTATTTTCTTTTATAAATATACTCAAACTTATTCAGCGCTACCTGGATGAAATTGTAACTGCTGATAAATTATTTAATTTAAAGAGATTAACAATATCTCATAAAGAGACTAGAATAGTTAGAAGATTAGACAGATTGATCAATCTAAAATACTTGAACTTATCAAATGGGGTAATTCAGAGAATTGAAAACTTAGATACACAAAAAAATTTAAAAAAATTGATACTAAGACGTAACACAATCCCAAAAATAGAGAATCTAGACCATTTGGTCAATCTAGAGTATTTGGATTTATCACGTAATTGGTTAATTAAGAAAATTGAAAATTTAGATGGGTTGATAAATTTAAAAAACTTAGAACTATCACATACAAAAATTGTGAAGATTGAAAATTTAGATGCTTTGGTTAATCTTACAGAGCTTGACTTGTCTAGCAATTGCATCAACAAAGTTGAAGGATTGTCGAAATTAACCAAATTGAATAAATTAAATCTCAGTCAGAATTATATTAATGAGTTTCCTTATTTTTCAAATTTGATTTATTTAACTAGATTAAACTTGGTGGATCAGATTTCCAAAATTTAAACTTAAAAATATAGAAAAATTAAAATATTTAAAAGTTCTCAAATTGAATGATAATATAATTGATCAAATAGAAATTGACAGGGCACGAGGATTAATTGATGATAATTTGAATTTTTCTAACAATTAACCAGTTTCAGTATTGTAAGCAGTTTATTGAAAACGGTTGTCGAGTTTTTTTAAAACTTGGGACATTTTTCTCAAACATTTTTGGCAATTTGAGGTTATGTTTCCAACAACACAAACATCGCTAATAGCTTAGGAGAAGTCTTCTATCTGTTTGTGCTTTACAATTTACATAACACATAGATTCTATTGACAATAATCAAAACATTTCAAACAATAAAAGCAAAATGATGATTAAATAAAAACACAAAACGGAATTTTTTTATCAACATCGTGATTACTTTGAGGAACGAGACCTTGGAGATTCGCAGACATATCCAGTTCTGGTGTATTATTTTTATTCAAACGAAACAAACGGAGGATAATTGTTAGTTTATATGAATTTGGATTGTTCATGAGAATACAACTTTTATATTTGAGTGGAATCGAGAACCAAAACCATAGAGATGGGTTGCATACTTTTTAGATACACATGTCTGTAGGCATATGCATGCAGCATCTGCGCAGTACAACTCAACATGCAGAGACCCTTCCAAAAATTGTTATTACGAGCATTTGCTGAACTGGAAATGTATATGAATATATATATAAATATGTATTTTTGTAAAGTTTACAGAATATTGGCTATCAAAATATTAGAATCCCAAGCCGATTCTACTACACTCAAGCAACAGTAAAGCTGTTCGAATAAAAATCATCTGGTTCTTGGATGTTCTTAATATAATCCAAATCTAGCATATGATAGGGCTGTTTTAAATCAGACCATCCTAAAAATGGATTACTAGCAATAAACCCCAACGTTTTCAATGTTTCAAATTTCAATGATCGATAATAATCAAGATCCGTTCCAACTTGAATGTTTTCTTCTTGTCTGTTGACTCCCAATGTCATGAACAAAATAGTTAGAATTCGATACTCATCTTTTGTCACATTAGCCGAACCGCCGTGGTAGCATGAAGCCAACATAAAAAAACAATCGCCCTTTTCCATCTCAGCATGAACACAGTCTTCGTCTCTTGGTCTTGCAAAATGTCCCCATTTGTGAGACCCTGGAATAAATCTGGTGGTGCCGTTTTTCTTGGTGGCTTTATCTGATAGACATAAAACTGTACCAAGAGCTGAGTCTGATCCATATTCATATTTGTCCATTGATTTTTTGATTTGGTGATGAATCATGTCATCTCTGTGTAGAACTTGGTTTTTCGCTCCCGGTCCAATACTGAATGTAATACACGAGTTGTGTTGAGGGCTTGAATATCCAGTCACAATCTTGTCGCCAATCCAGAATGCATTTTCTCTACCCAAAAATTTATTCGACACATCAACATTCAACGGATGATTCATAAACGACTCAGCGCATGTTTTGGATTTAATACACATCCCAGTAACTCTTTTGGTTTCTGGTGGAAAAAAATGTCCATCCCAATCTTTATCTTCTTTGATTCTGGGTGCAATGTCTTTCAAAATTTGATCGCAAGTGTCTTTTGAAAGATAATTTTTCACAACACAACCACCGTACATCTCTAACTTTTCAGCAATTTTCTCAGATGTGACTGGCTCAGAGACCGTCAAATCTTCTAAAGTACATTTGATAGCAACATCCCTCTCATCGACCTCAGGTGGTTCAACCAAAATTTCATTTCCATTTTTGTAAAATTTGAGCTTTTTAACACTATTCGAAGGCACTGAAAAAAGTTTGGATGGTGAAATATATTCCCTTTCAGCAACAGCAGCCATATCTGCTCAACAATTCAGAACTATTCAATGATTCTTGATAATTCAATAATCAGTTTGATTAAATAATTTCATGGATTTCATGGATTTCATAGCTCAGTAGGCCAGTTTGGTTGTCATTTATATAGTATTTTGAGGCTCATTCAACTGGTTTATTATCTGATCAATTAATAAGAACTCGGTTGATGTTTCTGCACCACCAAGTTCAGCGAAATAAACGAGTGACTTTGGTTGTTTTAGCGATTTTTTCTGTGAATTTGCATTTTTTTTTATCTCGCAAACACTTCTCCAACAGTTTTGACCAATAAAATCTCAACAATTATTCATTTAATAGTATAATAACTGCGGATTTGCTTTTTGGAGTGGTGATAGAAAACCAATCAAAATGCGGCTATGTACACTGCTTTAAGTTATTTTAGCCGCGATAAGGATTTTGGATTTTCCATTGATAACAACTCCAAAACTCATTTCTTTAGTCTGACTTTATTTGATAGGTTTATCTGATATTATCTGATATTATCTGGTTTTATCTGGTTTTATTTAGTTTTATCTGGTTTTATTTAGTTTTATTGGTATTATACCTGTCTTCAAGTTATATCATAGTCTCATTTGTTTATCAGTATGCTGCTTCAATTGGGCACTCAATAATTATATATAAGTCTATCAACTTTATCATTTCCGAAACTTTAATCGATTTTTAATTTCTGCACAACTTTCAAAGATAACAAGCCCAATATGAAATAAAATGGTATTAATACTGCAAAAATTATCTGTTTTGGTCTCACACTGAATAAAATAAAACAAAAGACAAAACTGATAATTCGATACAATACATCAAAATGGAAAAGGTCGATGTTGTCATCTCGCAAAAAGAAGTCACCCAAGAGGGTTATGTTTCTGATTTGAAAAAAAACTTCTCCAGATTGTCCTTGTTGGGTGTGAGCTTTGGTCTAGCAAACTCATGGTTTGGTGTTTCTGCTTCATTGTCCATTGGCATTGCCTCTGGAGGTCCTCTATTGATTGTGTATGGATTGATAATTGTTTTTTTCTTCAGTCTCTGTGTTGCTGCCACATTGAGTGAATTGATCTCTGCCTATCCAAACTCTGGTGGCCAATACTACTGGACATTTAAACTAGCCCCAGCCAAATACAAAAGGTTTCTTTCGTTTGCTTGTGGAACAGTGGGCTGGATTGGCTCGATCTTTACAAGTGCTTCTATCACACTAACTGTCTCAACAGCAATTGTTGCAACGTACAGTTTAAACAACCCGAATTACGAAATAGAAACCTGGCACATTTTTCTAACTTTTGAATTGTTCAATGTGTTTGTTACATTGTTTAATTTATGGAGCAAGCCGCTACCAACCTTCACCACAATTGCACTATGTGGATCGTTGACAGCCTTTACTGTATCTTTGATAACATGTCTTTCGTGTTCCTCTGGCAGTTTTGAATCTGCTTCTTTTGTGTTCAAAGACTTCACCAACGGCACAGGCTGGTCGACTGCAGGTATAGCTTTCATTGTTGGTCTAGTTAACCCTACATGGTGTTTTGCCGGAATTGATGCTTCCACTCATTTGAGTGAGGAGGTGCATCAGCCAGAAAGAAAAATCCCCTTTACTCTTATGACTACTGTTTGCCTAGGATTTTCAACAGCATTTGTTTACTGCGTGAGCATGTTTTTTTGCATCACTGATAGAGAATCAGTGGTCAACTCAGCATTGCCTATTCTTGAAATCTTTTATCAAGCCACTGGGAGCAAAGCCGGTGCTATTGTGTTGGAGTCATTGCTAATCTTCAATGGTTTGTTTTGCAACATTTCGAGCAACACATGGCAAAGTCGATTGTGCTGGTCTTTTTCTCGTGACAGAGGTATTCCAGGCTCAAGATGGTGGTCTCGAGTCCATCCCAATTTGAAATCTCCAATCAATGCTCACATCATGTCTAACTGCTGGGTTGCTGTTATTGGCTGTATTTATATGGGCTCCACAACTGCCTATAATGCCATTATAACCGCTTGCATTTTGCTTCTTTACATATCCTATTCAATTCCCACTGTCTGTTTATTAATTTATGGAAGAAACAACATTCCTCGTGGCCCATTTTTTCTTGGTAAGCTTGGGCTAGTGTGCAACGTATTGACACTTATCTGGACCTTGTTCTGTTTTATTTTCTATGCATTTCCTTCCACAATGCCCGTAGAAGCTTCATCCATGAACTACGTTGCTTGTGTATATGTTGGTGTTTTCATTTACATCGTCACATATTGGTTTCTTAGAGGAAAGAGAACTTTTGTTTTTCCAGAAGAAAGGGAAACCAGAATTTACATAACACAGTCACCCAAAGAACAGTTTGTTTGAATCGGCTTTTGCAGCTTCTTCGGTTCAACAAGCTTGTTTCTTAATTTTTGACTTTTCAATTATTCTTTTCTTCTCTCTTCCCCC